>NW_027397090.1:5599845-5667367 GCF_003265705.2 Callorhinus ursinus
TTTCTTTCTTTCTTTCTTTCTTTCTTTCTTTCTTTCTTTCCTTTTTTTCTTTCCTTCTTTTTTCTTTTTTTTGTTTTCTTTTTCATCTTTCTTTCTTCCTTTCCTTTCCTTTCTCCTTCTCTTTCTTTCTTTCCTTTTCTCTTTCCTTTTTTCTTTCCTTCTTTCTTTTTTCTTTTTTTGCTTTCTTTTTCATCTTTCTTTCTTCCTTTCCTTTCCTTTCCTTTCTCCTTCCTCCCTCCCTGCCTCCCTCCTTTTTTCGTTTCTTTTTTCTTTTCCTTTCCTTTCTTTTCTTTTCGTCTTTTTTTGAACTCAGAAGGAGGGAGAACCAGTGAACAACCATGCTGTGTGTCCCTCATATCAAATGTATTAATTTCTGTTTTAGCTATTTTGTATAATAGGATTTCATAAGATTTTGCTTTGAGAAAGAGCTCCTTAAAAAACAAACAAGCAAAAAACATAATTTTTGCAGTCTTTTTAGTTTATGGATATATAAAATGAGGCTCAGAGAATATGACACACAAATCTGGATAATATGGTCCCAAATCATATAGAATCAGGATAATGATGTTCTGATGTCTAGGGAATTTCATTAATATGTAAACCCAATTTATAATATAAAGTTAGGTCAGTTACTAGATAATAGGCTTTAATGGAAAATTAGTTATATGTGCTGCTTACCCGCCCCCCTGCCCCGACATCTTCTCTATAATAATTGAAAATCCTGAAATTTGGGATTTCTTTATATTAACAACCCCTCTTTGAAAATTTAAATTCTCCGTAAGGATAATCAAAGTACTAATCATAATCATAAAATTAATATCGGATTGTTTTCCTTTTTACAAGCACTGGAGGAAATGAATCTTCACTTGAATAAGATCATAGAGCTAAAGGTAAATTCGAAGCTTATTGAACTAGAATAGAAGATAAACTTAAGTGGGGGCATTACACTGAAAGACACTAAAGCATCAGGGATCGGGAAATGATACTAGGACCTTTGTATAAGTTTGGGGAAAGATGCTGAATAGCAGAGGACAGATTAGAGATGAGCTTTTCTCACTTCCAGTTCTGCTTTAGCTATGCATTGGTTGTAGTGAATTGAAGAAGGGTTTTCTTGGAATGTATGTTAGGCTACATTTCCTGGGTTCTACTATGGAGAGTTTGATTTTGTAGATCTGGAATGGGCTGTGACATTTGCACTTTTAACAATCTCCTAGGAGATGCAGATTAAGTGAATGACCATGCTTTGAGTACCAGTGAATTAGAGGATATGCAGAAACTAGAAATGAGGTTCCCAAACCTGGATGCATATGCAGTTGAATCACCCAGGGAGCTTACAAAAAAGATCCCCTGGCCACTTCCTCAGAGATTATGATTTAATGGGTCATGATGGGTAAATGGAATCAATACTTTTAAGAGTTGTACCAGATGATTAGTATGTGCAACAAATCAGAAACTACTGAAGGCCAACCCTAGAAGGGCAATCAGTGTTGCAGTATGAATGACTAGGTTGTTTCTGCTAGGATGGATTTAACTGCAGAGTGCTAGCAGGCAAGCAATCACTGCCCTGTCTCAGCAGATTATTTCTGAGGGTAGGCAGACCTGTGCTGATCTTCACATTGTTTTGAAAGAAGATCAAAATCCAGTATTTTTTTTTAATTTTTACTTATTTGAGAGAGAGAGAGAGAACACAAGCAGGGAGGAAGGGCAGAGGGCAAGGGAGAAACAGACCCCCCAGCTGAGCAGGGAGCCCAATGTGGGGCTCGATCCCAGGACCCCGGGATCATGACCTGAGCTGAAGGCAGCCACTTAACTGACTGAGCCAGCCAGGCACCCCAGAAATCCAATATTTATTTATTTATTTATTTATTTTTTAATTTTATTATGTTATGTTAATCACCATACAGTACATCATTAGTTTTTAATGTAGTGTTCCATGATTCATTGTTTGTGCATAACACCCAGTGCTCCACGCAGAACGTGCCCTCTTTAATATGCATCACCAGGCTAACCCATCCCCCACCTCCCTCCCCTCTAGAATCTGAGAAACAAACTGAGGGTTCTAGAGGGCAGAAATCCAATATTTTGAGAAATGTCTAAAAAATTCAAATATTGACAACCATATCAAATACACTTTAAACTATTATGTGAATAAAAGATAAAATGTTTAGGGTCAGATATAGCCCACAAGACACAGGTTTTAAACTTCTGATTCTGAGACTTTCTAAGGAAATGTTCTATTAGTTCTAATTCGTGTCCAATTATTGTGTGGATTTTTCATGTTCAATGACATCTAGTTCTAAAAAACAAATTGGGAGTTACAACTAGGTTGAAAGAATGACCTTTTCTGTATTTGTTTGAAGATAGTAACCCAGATGAAAATGGTTTGAAAACTTTAAATATATACCCAAATATGATGAATTATTATCATTTTTAAAAGATCTTTTTTATTTATTTGACAGAGAGAGAGAGCACAAGCAGGGGGGAGTGGGAGAGGGAGAAGCAAGCTTCCCCGCTGGGAAGGGAGCCTGCGGAGGGGCTGGATCCCAGGACCCCCAGGATCATGACCTGAGCGGAAGGAAGACACTTAACCAACTGAGCCACCCAGGCGCCCCGAATTATTATCATTTTGAAACAATAGGTAAATTTTAAGATTTGAAAAGAAAGCCACTTTATAATGAAACTTACTGTCCTAATGATTTGGGTTCTAACAATTGTCTAACACATGTATATGTGTATCATTAAATTAAGTCATTCAACATCTAATTTTGTCTTCATATTTACCCAGAATATTAGGTTGTGCCCTAACTGTAGGAAATTTTTCCTGTCCCACAACTAACCAATTCAGGGATAACTGTGCCCTGAAATACTGTACATTTTATAACTATAAAAATTTCATGCTGTGTGTGTTTAAATTTGCAGTGCTATAAATGATGATAACTCAACTAAAATATTATTAAAATTAAATATGTAAAGTTAAAAAGAACTCTAAACAAAACATTTTGTTTATACTGTTGGAGCATCTGTTAGTCTAACAGACCCTTCTGTGTCATTATTGATGAGGTCTATATAACAGCACTCCTACTACTGAATTAACTGAGTTTTTAAAAATACAGCAAGCCTGTAATTGAAATATGTTTCAGAATTTTAACACACATGTGTTGCAAAATGAATGTATCATATAATGTAAAGCATAAAAAGGAAGATTAGTCAGGAGTCATTCTATACTGTAATAAATACATCAAAAAAATACCTCTCCCCTTTCACCTGGCATCACATTATCATTCTAATATCATAGGTAAAATGGAGACTCAAGTATTTCCAAGGTGGGAGGGCTATGATATGATTTTACATAACATTAACTCACATTTTTGCCAAGTGCCTTCCTCCAATCCTTTTTTTTTTAATAAGGAGGCAACAGCAGAGACTCCGTTTCTGCAATCAGCAGTCATATGCCCTGACAGCTAGTTACTGTACTTTTGTCTGCATTCTCAAAATGCAAATCAGAACAAAAAGAAAGCTACAACTGCCAAAAAATGACTTACAGCTGGGGTCAAAAAGTCAAATGCCTACAGGGGACAAGCAGGTGACATAAATGAGGAAGAAGGCCAGAAATACCTGCCCAGTCTACAAGTAGAGTAGCTCTTCAGATATAGCTAATGGCTGTCATGCACGATTGTAGGTCCTGTGTTGTAGTATCAGATGGTTCAACAAGGGCCAGAAATCTGGATTTTTCAGGAAAAATATTCTGCTTTTTAAACGTTTCCAATCTCTTGAAATGCCTTTATGACCTTTGTAAGCCAAATAAAATACCTATGTGCAACATCAACCTCCGGCATAAAGGGGCAGAGATTGACCACTGAGGAAGCTGAGATAAAATCCTTCCAGCAACTGTGTTACAGAAAACACGTGTTGGAGAAGTGTTATACCAACGCCTGTGTGCAGAAACAAGTTCCTCGCTAAAAATCGGTCAGCAGAAGTTTGGTTGAATGTAAATGAGGTAGGGGGCTGGGGGCTGTGATAATGACAGACTTTTTATTCATTCATTCATTCATTCATCCATCCATTCATCCATTCATCATTCATTCATTCATCGAATACTTACCATGTCTTGTTCTAGGTACGGGGAATATAATGCTTAAAAGAGAGAGAGAGAGAGAAATCTTTTTTCCTTGGTGTTTACACCAAGGGTATAGCCAAACAAATAAATACCTGATAAGCATGAAAACCAAGCTGTAATGCAGTAAGTGGTATCAAAGCTATTCAATTATATTTATTATAGGCTTGTCAAGTTGTGAGGCTTATGAAAAAAATGCTGTTTAGTTCTTCTAGTTATTCTGTAAAGAAAAAAAGGTGAAAAGAATTTTCATCTATGTTGGTTGTTTATTTCATGGATGAAAAATAGGCAGTTATTAAAGCATAAAGACACAAAGTAGCATGGCGGTTGCCAGGAGCCAAGGAGGAAGGGGGAATGGGGAATTGTAATTTAGTGGATCTAGGGTTTCAGTTTTCCAGGATAAGAACAGTTCTGGGGATGGATTCTGTTGATAGTTACACAACAATATTAATGTACTTAAAACCGCTGACATGTAAGCTTAAAAATGGTTAAGATGGTAAATATTATGTGTATTTTACCACAATTTAAAAAAAATGGGGAAAAAGAAAACCAAAAAACAGGCGAAGGCCAGAATGCAGTCTGTGGGCCATAGTTTGCTGACCCCTGGATTAGTGTATATCTTTCTAGGTTATCTGATTCTGATATGTTACCTTTGAGTTATATTATAATCTGTAAATTGTAGATCACTGATAGCAATGCAAAATAATAATTTTCTAAACACAAGAAAATAAATTCTGTCTAATGTAAATTCAGTTGATTACTTTATCCCTATGGAAAAAGTCATTTTCATGTCTATTTGTAAATTCATTTCAATATTTATTTTATATAAACTTGTATTTCTTTGACTTTTCCTTTGAACTGCTTATGGCATCTTGACTGGGTTCTTCATTTAATTTGTTAAATGAAATCACACGTTTGTTTTATAGCTTTAGGAGATTTCTGATTTTACCGTTTCTGGAAAATAATCCACTAACAGAATGCATATTGTTGACACCTGTTTCCTTGAGGTGGAAGAAGTTGTATTACTATCCATTTGTAAAATTGTGTGGCTGTCCATTATAATTTCTTCCTGGGGATATTAGTTGAATGGGCTATTTCAACCAATTCTTAGGTGCAAACTATAGAGGTCACACTTTCACCCTAGCTAGTTGATGCAGAAAGGAATTTATTAAAGGGCAATACATGGCATTCAGATTTGCTAGGAGGGCTGAAGAAACAGACGTCAGGCTGACTCTGGAGGTTGGTTTCACAAAGCCACCCCATATAACTGGGGCTCAAAGAGAATTGATGATCTTGCCAACATCAGATTGGGAAACCTCATCTAATTGGGAAACCCAAGAATAACTGCTGCCTCCAGACCAGTCAGCATCTGCTAAAACCCAACCAGCAAAATGGAAGCCTCAAGCCCTCCTTCATTTCCCACTGAATTCAGTGCATGTTGTCTGCAGTGCATCTGATCAGTGTAACCGAAACCACAAACTTAGGTCTGAGGAATTCTGGGAAGTGTACCTTGTAAACCTCCATCTCTGTGAAACAGGAAATCACTTGAAAGGAGGTCAGAATATATGCCGAGAGAGTTAATCTATGTACCTCGCACACCACTTTCCCCCAAATTATTGACTCAGAATAGTGCTCATTCCAGGTCTTTCCACTCTCCAATTGTTCTGAAAAGCTAAAGCAGAGGGTAAGGGAGTGGGGAAGGGTCCACCCTCATGCACCACTGTCTCCTGGCTCTTTAAAACCAACAGTGTGTTGTTTATAGTTTAAGGTTTGTTCAGCAATTATGAATAAAGCTGGCATAAACATTCACATACAGGATTTCATGAGAACATAAGGTTTTGTTTCTCTTGGATAAGTACTTAGGAGTGGCATGCTGAGATGGGTGGAAAATATGTTTAATGGTATTAGAAACTGCCAAACTGTTTTCTAAAGTGACTGTACCATATTGTTTTCCAACCAGCAGGTTAATGGGAAAAAAAAAAAGTATTGCATAGTTCTTTCACTTATTTTTCAGTGAATGAGAGTTCCATACCATCACCAGTACTTAGTATTGCTAAAATACTATTTTAGCTTTTCCTTGTAAATGTGTAGTGGTAACTGATTGTGGTGCTAGTTTTCGTTTGCTGTTAATTAATGATGAATGATGTTGGGCATGTGTTCATGTGCTCTTTTGCTATCCATACACCTATTTTGGTGAAACATTTAAAAAAATGCACATATATTATTGTATTGTTTGCTTTTTTATTAATGAGTTAGGAGAATCCTTGATATAGTCTGAATAAAGTGTTTTATAAAGATATGTGTCTTACAGGCAGTTCTTTCTTCCCACAGGTCCTGTCACCGTGCTTTAATAAAACCACCTTTAAAAAAAAAGAAAAAAGATGTGTTTTACAGATACTTTCTCCCAGCCTGTGGCTTGTCTTTAAACACACACACACACACAGGGGCACCTGGGTGGCTCAATCATTAAGTGTCTGCCTTCAGCTCAGGTCATGATCCCAGAATCCTGGAATCGAGCCCCGCATCGGGCTCCCTGCTCAGCTGGAGGCCTGTTTCTCCCTCTCCCACTCCCTCTGCTTGTGTTCCCTCCCTCGCTGTGTCTCTCTCTGTCAAATAAACACACAGACAGTTAAATTTGTTAATTTCTTAATTTATTACAGTTAGTGAACCAATCTTGATGCATTATTAACTACATTCTACGGTTTATATTGATATTATTACGAAGATATTATATCTTCGTGTTGTATAGTTCTGTGGGTTTTGACAAGTGCATAATATCACATATCCATCAATATAGTATTGTACAGAATAGTTTTGCCACTCTAAAAATCTCCTGTGTTTCATTTATTCATCCCATCTTCTTACCCCCCGAAACCCCTGGCAAAGAGTGATCTTTTTACTGTCCCCGTAGTTTGCCTTTTGCAGACACACATAAATTTCATGAAGACAGGTAAAACAGGAGGTTCCCAACT
The DNA here is from genome assembly GCF_003265705.2 of Callorhinus ursinus. Classification (NCBI taxonomy): domain Eukaryota; kingdom Metazoa; phylum Chordata; class Mammalia; order Carnivora; family Otariidae; genus Callorhinus; species Callorhinus ursinus. The sequence goes on from NW_027397090.1 coordinate 5,606,932, forward strand.
GTTTTCAGATTGGCTTCTTCCACTTAACAATATGCGTCAAGGGTGAGAGGGATCAGCACAGATGTGGGAGTTTACCTAGAGAAAACCGTCTTAAAGGGCCCCTTTGCACCCCCATAAGGAGGCTTTGGCTCAAGGACCCAGATAAAGAGACCTTCAGAATGAAGGCACCTGGGCTAGGAATGCAAATATCCATAAGATCATGGCTGCCCAGGGAAGCCCAGCTCCTTCAATGCACCTCTCTTCCGAGATGGCAAGAGACTAGAGGAGAGAGGTCAGTTCTCCCTCTCTGAGGCCTGCCAGGTAAAGCTTTTGTCATTGCCTGTGGGTACGCCTGAAAAATCACAGCTAGATTTTTCAGTCAAAAGCCAGAGTCCTTAGAAGATTTCATTGTTGTTTCAATATGCTATTCCTTGATGACATATGGTGCTAAGTGTCTTTTAGGTGTTTATTTGCTATCTGTACATCTTTGGTGAGGTGTCTGTTCAGGTCTTTTGTCCATTTTTAAACTGGATTATTTTTATTTTTGAGTTTAAAGATTCTTTGCATATTTTGGATATAAGTCCTTTATCAGTGAACATTTTCTCCCAGTCTGTGGCTTGTCTTTTCATTCTCTTAACAGTGTTTTTGGCAGAACAGATGTTTTTGATTTTAATTAAGTGCAGCTTATTTTTTTCTTTCATAGATTCTTGCTTTTGGTGCTGTAACTAAAATTTCTTTTCACCAAACCCAAGGACACATAGATTTTTCTCCTGTGTTATCCTCCGAAATTCTTATAGTTTCATATTTTACCATTGGGTATATGATCCATCTGAGTTAATTTTTTTTAAGATTTATTTATTTATTTATTTATTTATCTGTTCCTCTATAGGTCAAGTGGTCTTTCTTTTTCTCTGGCTTCTTTCTAGATCTTCCCTTTATCTTTGATTTTCTGAAGTTTGAATATAATACCCTTAGTGAGATTTTTTTTTCTAAAGATTTTATTTATTTATTTGAGAGAGAGAGAATGAGAGATAGAGAGCACGAGAGGGAAGAGGGTCAGAGGGAGAAGCAGACTCCCTGCTGAGCAGGGAGCCCGATGTAGGACTCGATTCCAGGACTCCAGTATCATGACCTGAGCCAAAGGCAGTCGCTTAACCAACTGAGCTACCCAGGGGCCCTTAGTGAGAATTTTTTGAGGGGTGGCAGGGGCATTTATCCTGCCTGGTGTTCTCTGAGCTTTAGTCTTTGTTTTGGTATCCATCATTAAATTTGGGAAATTCTTATCATATATCTTCCAATATTTTTTATTGTTGTTCCTTTCTCTTTTTCTCCTCCTTCTGGTATTTCCATAATGTATATATTACACATTGTAATTGTCACACAGTTCTTTTCTTAAATTTTTTATTCTGATTTTCCATTTGCATTTCAGCTTTGGAATTTTATATTGACCCATCTTTAAGGCCATTGGTTTTTTTTTCTTTTTTGGCTATGTCTATGATGAGCTCATCAAAGGAGTTCATTTCCATCACAGATTTCAAGCATTTTGTTTTGATTTTTTCTTATTTTCCATCTCTCTGCTTCCTTATTTGTTCTTGCATGTTGTCTTTTTCCATTAGAGCTCACAATATATTAATCATAGTTATTTTAAATTCCTTATCTGATCCCCACTCAGCAGGGAGTCTGCTTGTCTCCCTCTCCCTTTGCCCCTCCCCCATATGTGCTCTCTTGGCTCGCTTGCACTCTCTCAAATAAATAAATCTTTAAAAATAAATAAAAAATTAATTCCTTGTCTGCGAATCCAAGTCTGTGTCTGGTTCTGATGCTTTCTGTGTCTCTTCAGACGATGTTTGTTCTTGTTGTTGTTTGTTTTTTCTCCCTTTTAGCATGCTTATAATTTTTATTGAATTTGGATGTGATGTATTTGGCAGTAGGATCCTGGGCAATCAGGCTTTTAGTGTGAAATTTATGTTAATTTTCATAGGAGCTTTGTGTCTAATTTCTGTAGCAGCAGATGTTCCTCTAGTTTTGTTATATTTTTTTTCTCCTCTGTTGTATTGGGGTTTCCCTATGAATTCATTCTTAAATAGGGTCTGTGTCTTACAGCCCGTTCAGTTGTGATACCCTGTTGTACTGCAGCACAGTTGATGTGGTGTAAGATATTGGAGAGGGGAAGCATTCTATAATCTTATAATTAAATTATAAGATTTATATATATAAATCTTTTGTTTGTATTTATATACATATATATTTTATTTATAAATTTATATATATAAAGTTATGGGTAAATCCAAGGGCTATGACCTAATAAAGCATTTCTTTGCCTGTTAAAATAAATTGCCCCTCCCTTACATGAGATAGGAAAGTTACAGCGGTATGGAATTTTCTTTTTTTTTTTTTAAGATTTTATTTATTTATTTGAGAGAGAGAGAATGAGAGATAGAGAGCACGAGAGGGAAGAAGGTCAGAGGGAGAAGCAGATTCCCTGCTGAGCAGGGAGCCCGATATGGGACTCGATCCTGGGACTCCAGGAGCATGACCTGAGCCAAAGGCAGTCGCTTAACCAACTGAGCCACCCAGGCGCCCAGTATGGAATTTTCTAAATGCCCTTCTTCCTTGTCTGGTAAGGCTCTGGTAAAAGTAACTTTTCCTGGAGGGGATGCTTTCGTCACAGTTATTTTCCTCTGGACATATCTTAATATGGTTATTTTTCCCTCCTCTACCTGATACAAGAGGAGATTTTTCTCTGAATATTGTCATAAGCACCTGATGGGGTTCCTGAAGGTAAAACCCAAAAAAGTGGGGGAGCTCCCTTAGAACTGACTCCCCAGGAGTTTTTAACTCTCAGCCTTCAGTAAATCAGCAATAACAATTTAAGTGTTCCTACCAATTACTGCTTCTAGTAGCTTCTATATCTAGTAAGCTGATCTCAGCTATGGTTCTCTCTAGTTTTGAGGTAGTAGTTTGTCTTCAATTACCTGATGGATCTATGAAAAATCATTGTGTTTTGCTTGAGATTGTGACCTAATTCGAAATCAGGAGTCGGGCACTTAACCAACTGAGACCCTATATCCCAAGCGGTTCTGTGATACGCTTTCTCATTTGAGGTTTCATTTCTTTCTTTCTTTTTTTTTTAAGATTTTTATTTTTTTGAGAGAGAGAGAGAGAGACAGAGACAGAGATAGCTAGAGATAGCTAGAGAGAGATCGTGATCGGGAGGAGAGGGAGAAGCAGGCTCCCTGTTCAGCAGGGAACCTGACTTGGGGCTTGATCCTGGGATCACGACCTGAGCCAAAGGCAGACCCTTAACCAACATAGCCACCCAGACCTCCCAGGTTTCATTTATTTTAACTTGTCATTTTTATTTTTGATGTCCTTACTTCATTCATGGTATATTGTTTGGATATATAGCCCAGGTCACTAATTCTCTCGTTATTTCATTAGTTTATATTTTTTAAATTATGGAAATTAACATTTTTCTTAAGTATCTTTATTTCTCATGGTGACTATTGTCACCATCTCTATAATTTATTTTATTACTTATTTAAACATTTCATGTAATTATTTTTCTGTAGGGGATAATAACAATCTTGGCAAGTCTTTAGCAATCAAATACTGTGCTGTTCATCTATCCTGACTTCCAGTAGTTGTCTTCTCAGTTTGGTGATGCTGTGCTTGTGTGTGTGTGTGTGTGTGTGTGTGTGTGTGTGTGTGTGTGTGAGAGAGAGAGAGAGAGAGAGAGAGATCATGAGAGATTGTAATCCCTGGCAGTTCTGTTGCTTAACTTGGGATTACTTTGGAAAGAGAATTTGACTTTGCTCTGAGGCCTTAACTTTTTTTTCCTCTTTTTGAGGCCATAATTCCTAGAAGCCCATTCCAATTCTTGGTCCTGGGTATTCCTACTTTGCCTTTGGGTCACACATTTGGGTTCTGACCAACATTATCTCTCATCCCCACCCATATAGAATGGGGTTTTCTTTTTTGTTTCTTGCTTCAGGCGGTGTGGGGAGACCAGTAGTGGTACCAAGAGTGTGTCTGATCTGGGAGTCTAGTTGTGGATCGGGGATAGTTATTCACAGATTAGTAAGTATAGGTAACACCAGTTAGTATAACCATTATATATTAATTACTACAGTTCAGAATGATCTAAACTTATTTTTAAGAAATTTCATAACTAGTCTTCTCACCACTGGGCTATATCTTCCACATGACTATAAATGAGAAAATAACCCTAATTAAAATCTATATTGATTCCCTACCCCATTTGCTGCAGAAAGGTCTCCAGCAAAGCATTCAAGTCCTTTTATCATCTGTTTCCAGTCTGTCTTCTTAACCATCCTGTTCCACTTTTCTGTATAATGGGCCCATGGGTTGCTGTCAGAACTTTCTAAGTTCTACCGAATACACTGTAATCTTTTATCAACTATTGTTCTCGGTGTTTCCTCTGTCTATACTGCCACTCTTTTGTTGAAAATCAGATACATTTGTTTCATCCTTCAAACTCCTGTACAAACATGTGCACTCCAGTGAAGGCTTATCTAAATTTCCCTTTATAAGAAAAATAAATGCTATCTCTCCTCCTTTCCCATATACTCAGAGCCATTTTTATGCCCTGTTACAGTTCATGGTTTTAAACTTAATTTTTTTTGTGCCTATTTGCCTTATTGATGATGATACGCTTAAGAATGGGGAGAGCATCCCCAGAGTATAGCAATCAGTATATGCAGGTGGGTAAAAAAAAAAAATGTTATGGCACAGCCAGGTAGAAAAATACATTTTGAGTTCTGTATATTGCCATTTACCATGGCTCTGGTCAAATCTAAATGTTGACCACATTACGGTTTACTTTTACCATCTACAGAAAAATAAACACTTGCTGCCACTGAAATACGTTAGGTATATAACATCTCCCTACTTTGAGAAACATTATGAAAATGGCTCTAAGAAACACAGTGTATATATAATGAAGGGTGTCTTTTGAGATTGTTGTTTGCTGCTTTACTTGGTCTTATCTGAGAAGGACAGAAAATTCTGTTTTTTTAATCAAGAATGATTAATTGATCCTGAAAAACTGGTTTATTATTTATTATTCCTTCTATCCTCTGAATCATATATTGTATTCTCCTCTGCTTTATTTTCTAGAAATTCCTTTTTCTAAATGTGTAACTAATTTCTCATAGCTGTATTGGGCATTCTGGCATGGATTTTGTTTAATTTTACCCTTACATTAATATATTTTTCTTTATTTTCCCCCTGACTTTATGATTATAATAATCCTGGTCATCATTTTATATTGTTTATATTATTACAAGTCTGTCTAAATAATTTATGGGATTATGAGGCTTTATCAGTCATTAAATTAATCAATTCTTTTGGCTTATTCATACAGTTGTTATGAAAAATAGCTGAGTAGGAGTAAGTGAAAATGCATTGAAAATTATCAAGCATTTCGTTTATAAAAACAGTTTTTGACCCCATAGTTAATGGTGATATACTATTGTCTGTGATTTATAACCAAATTAGAGTCAAACAGAGACTTATCTAACCAATAATATGTATATATGATCTCTTTTCAAAACTAATAAATTATTGAGTAATTTTTAATTAGGCAAATTCTCAGTTATGAACATTATTATTATTAATAATTTATATTTTTATCTAGCACCAAAACCATGGCTATAATAGTCTATGGATGCATTTTTAAAAATCTTTCACCTTCCCAAAAGAGTTAGATTAAAGTTTTTACACAGGATTCTTAAGTACCATAGTATAGTATAGTTTAAATAGCATGGATTATCATCTTGCTCAAATTAGTTGAAGCTGAAATATAGTTTGCTCAACTATGAAATCCTGAAAATGTACCAGAAATTTAATTGCAGGAAGGATTACATTACATAATGTGTTCTTATTAGACATTCATTAAATGTTACTTTTGCTTTCTTCTTTCCTTAGTTACATTGGGAATTATCTGAATAGAGAATCTACAAGGGTACCCTCTTAACTTTTGTTTTCTATAAGACCTCAAACAACATTTGGCTCAAAAACCTGTCATTCCATTGACTTGCCTAAGTATTTCATCCCCCATGCTTAATCCTCAAAAAACTCTTCCTGTCTGCCCCCTCAACTTCTCCCACCTTAGAGGAAAAAAACAAAACAAAACAACAACAACAACAACAAAACACAGTGATTGACTTAACTTATATTTTGGTGTAAAAGACAGTGTTCTTTACCCTAAAAAGTTAACAAAGATTTCTTTTCTCTGCAATTTTAAAGGGTATGTTTTATACTCCATGTAGATAAAAATAGAAAATTAGAAAATAAACCACTTCTTTATAGGGAGATAGAAAAAATATTCTAGATGCACCAATTAAAACAGGCCTAAATCAATTGTACATTTATCTAAATTACAAATATGTTCAGCAGGCACTCTCATTTTAGAGTGTTCACTTTTAATCTTTGACATGGATACACATCAATTCGGTAAAACTGCATAATTTATTTTATCAGAGATTTTCTATCTTTGCCTGCCGGCTACATAGAACCTAAATTAGAATTTTTCAAATTATACAATGGATATTCTCACTTGCAAAGATATTTAAAATTTTTGGCTATTCAAAAATCAGTTACTAGATACAGAATTCACATGAAATTAATTCTGTGGCTGCTTTCTCAATATTATAGAATGGTATACAATTATTTCTAAAATAGTTCTTTTCTATTTTAGTTATGCTACTTAAATATTATGTCTTCAGCTTGCAGTGTCAATTAAACATTACTGTATGTGCTTATAAATTTTAATGTCTAATTAAATTTCGATGTTCAAAACTTCATTATTCAATTCTGAGATCTATGAATCAACAAGAACTTGCTAACAGTGCCAAAAAAGAAAATAGTATTAGTAGAAACACTAACATAGATGTAAATGCTTATTCATACACACTCAAATCAATTTGACTAACTTTTTCTTTTTTCTTGTAAGCCTCATGGATGCAAGGTACTGATCTTCTCATTTGAATGAATTATAGCAGTTGTTCTCAACTGGGGAGCAGTTTTGTCCCCAGGGGTACATTTGGCAATTTCTGGAGACATCTTTGGTTGTCAGAAGGTGGGACATCTAGTAGGTTGGGGACGGGGTTGTTGCTGAACACTTACACTCTACAGGATACCCCTTCCTTCCCCAACAAAGAATTATCCAGTCCAAAATGTTAATATTGCCGAGATTAAGAAACACTGCCTCACAGTCTATTAGAAGATGATGTAGTTGCCCAAGTCACTTCTGTTAAACTAACAATAATTACTAACTGATTCCAGGCATCATGCAGGGTATTTTATTTACCTTTCCTGATTTAATCTTCACTTCAAGGTGATTTTACCTTCACTTCCAAGTTAGTACTACTTAAATCATTTTATAGACATATGAGAAATCTATATCTCATATAGAAAATATTAATAGTCCATCATTTCATTCAAAACCAATGTTACACTAACCAAGAACTATTGGAATTTCAGCCACATGCACAAGTGATAGTAATATCATATTTATCTTAGTTCCATTCTAGATATAAATAATATAAGAGAGCAAATAATTCACCAAGTAGCTGAGTTTCCAGACAGAGAAGGAATGGACTGCCACAGTGAGTCCCAGGGTTCACTATCAGGCTAGGAAGCAATTAAGTTTTTGAGCATTTACTGTTCTATGTACTTTTTTAAACACATTTTGGTAAATATTATCTCAATTCTAACTGCTACCCTGTGAAATAGATATACTGCCTTGCGTTTCATACTGGGGAAAATAAGAAATATGGCAAATAGTATGGAGCCAATCATTAGCACACTGGATTTATATCCTAAATGCATCTGGTTACAAAGTAATGCTCTTTCTAGCTCTATGTGATCTCTTCCGATTTTTTCTCAGAGATGAAATATTTTACTGTCTGGGTTAATAGAGGGTACCCCAGATTGGTAATGATTACAGACTTAAACAGTGCATAAGTAATTTCCAAGGGGCATATAAATTATACATTTTAAAGGCTAACTGTAATCTAGATTAAAATGTTGTACACCTTGGCTAAGATCAAGTGAAGGAATGGCTTTGGCTGCAATTAATAGAAAACTTTGCTAATAGTGGCCTAACCAATAGGGATTCCTCCCATAATGAGAAGACATGAGGTAATTCTTCTCATTATAGTGGAAGTGTTAGAGGGATTTGGTGAAGTCAGGATCCTTGGTCAGCACCTTTTTTATTCTCTTGGCCTTTTCCTCATGGTCACAAGTTGTTTGGAGCATCTTCAAGCATTGTTTTATCATCCTACAGAGAACAAAGAAGAAAGAAGCAGAAGGACTTTATTTTTATAGTTCTGGGCGGGGAGTGTGTGTGTAAGAAAAAGAGCTTTTCCAGAAGCCCTACTAGACTTGCTTTACATTTTATTGGTCAGAAATACGTCACACAGTTGTCCCTGGTTGCAAAGGAGGTTAATTATTCTTTGAGTTCTTTCAAGAACTGGTTGGGAAATCTCTTAATGGGCCAATGAAAAGTGTCACTTCAAATTTTATAGTTAACAAAGCAATCTCACATGTTTCATCTCATTTGGTGTATTTATAATAAAAAAACAACAACAGAATTTTATGTAATGTCTTGCATAGTATGTATTTGTTACTTAACAAAAATAGCTAATTCTTTTTTTTAATTTTATTTTATTATGTTGTTAATCACCATACATTACATCATTAGTTTTTGATGTAGTGTTTCATGACTCATTGTTTGTGCATAACACCCAGTGCTCCACGGAGAATGTGCCCTCTTTAATACCCATCACCAGGCTAACCCATCCCCACCACACCCCTCCCCCCTAGAACCCTCAGTTTGTTTCTCAGAGTCCATCGTCTCTCATGGTTCATCTCCCCCTCCGATTTCCCCCCCCTTAATTTTTCCCTTCCTACTATCCTTTTTTTTTTTTAACATAAAATGTATTATTTGTTTCCGAGGTACAGGTCTGTGATTCAACAGTCTTACACAATTCACAGCACTCAACAATAGCTAATTCTTATTATGAATTTAATCTGTTCCATATATCTTATGTGTATTTCTTGCAATACTCTGAGCTAAGTAAATTTACTATGTCTCTTTTAAAATACATCTGTGTTACAGGTGAAAGAACTTAGGTTCAGTGAGATTAAGTAATTTGCTGAGGTCAAACAACTGCTCAGAGAAGGAATGGAATGCAAATCCATGTTTGACCAACTCCAAAGCTGAACTATTAATAATTACATAATTATGAGTTTTACACAGCTCATCCTTTTTCTTTCCCCATTTATTAGGCCTACAGACACAGATTAATATTACCTTGGAATATTTCCTTTAATATCATTTACTCCTTCTTCATCATTGTTATCATTATCATCATCTTCACTGTCACAGACTCATGCTGACCTTACCTACGCCAGAGATTCTGGACTTTGCTTCCCAACATTGCCATCCCTTTGCCCTATCCACACTTTGATTTCTCTGCTCTACCTTCTCCACTGAACACCTGTGTGGCCTCCTCTCCATCTGTCTTTCCCATGTCCCTGTTTCAAGCCCTTTGCACCAAAACAAGCATCCGTTCTGTTACAGAATCCTCCAATATTCATTTTTGCTCCTTGTTAAAATTCATAGGTAAATCAGTGTTAGCCATAACCTAGAAACTCTGTTCAATAAGAGTATAGACTCCCCAGGGTTATCTCAGAGTGATTACCTTGTTAAGTTATGGGAAGATGCTGGAGAGATTCAAGCCATGAATAATCTGGGTGTAGAGAGCAAGGAGTCTGAGAGTGGGAGCTGGCTTCTGGGACCTGGGAGCTGTAAGGCCAGTGGCTGCCATTCAATACATGTATTTGAGTAAATAAAAACATGAAGAAAAGATAAACGAGGTGGTGAAATATATCACATTTGATATTAAGGTGTTTGCTTATTCTTTAACAAATATCAAATCACTGAGCTACTCTGTACCTAATGGGTTTGGCTTTTGGAAAATCAGAAGTGTGATTTTTAGGTAGAAAATGAGGGTAACCGCCACTTCTCAAATCTTTCTTATAGCTTCCCTGGGGCATGAAATGTATTCATCTAAGAGGAAATGATTTTTGTTTATCAGAAAGAATAGGTTTAAAAGGAGCAGTATGTAATACAGATTGATTATAGATGGATGACGATACCAATTCTTTCATCATTAACAGAGGAAGGGATTAGGAAGCTGGAGCATAAACTGTACCTAAAAAATAAAGGGGTATGACACTGTCAAGGATGTAAAGATGCTGTTGATGGAGAGCAGAGTATGTAAGTCAAAACTGAAAGCATTCAAAGCAGTTTTCAAAGATGTCAATACGATCATGTCTTACAGTGGTTTATAAATGTAAATATTGGCCTTATAGAAACTGTATCCACTGTGGTTTCCATATATATGTGTATACACACACATAAATACATACACACACATATATACACATTTTTGTTAAATATATACATATATTTACCATATTAACCATTTTGAAATGTACGGTTCAGTAATGTCAAACATATTTTCATTGATGTGAAACTGATCTCTAAAACTTTTTCATCATGCAAATCTGAAACTATGCCCATTAAAAACTTCCCTTTTATCTCTCCTCTCCCTAGAAACCACCATTCTACTTTCTGTTTCTATGAATTTGACTGGTTTATATGCCACATATAGTAGGTTTATACAATATTTGTTTTCTCGTGACTGGCTTATTCCACCTAGTATAGTGTCCTCAAGTTTCATCCACATTATAAAACCATGACAGGATTTACTTTTTTTTTTTTTTAAGGCTACTTGTCCGTTGTATGTATATACCACATTTTGTTTATCCACTTATCTATCAATGAACATTGAGCTATTTCCACCTCTTGGCTATTGTAAATAGTGCTGCTATGAACTTGGGTGTGCACATTTCTCCTCGAGACCCTCCTTTTAATTTTTCTGCCTATATATGCAAAAGTGGGATTTATGGGTCATATAGTAATTAGTATGTTTAATATTTTGAGGAACTTCCGTGCTGTTTTCCATAGCAGGTGCACCATTTAACAATCCAATCAACAGTGCACAAGGTTCCAACTTTGTCCACATTCTTTACCAAACTTATTTATTAATTTTTTACAGTACTCATTCTAATGGATGTGAGGTAATATCTCATTGATGTTTTTATTTTCACTTCTCTGATGATTAGTGATGTTGAACATTTTTCATATGATTATTTGTATTTTGCCTTTGGAGAAATAATCTATTCAAGTTCTTTACCCATTTTTTAATCAAGTTATTTTATTTTTTTTGTTGTTATTGTTGTTGAATTGCAGGAGTTCTTTATATATCCTGGGAATTAGGCCCTGACAGATACGTGATTCGTAAATATTCTCTCCCATTCCATAGGTTGTCTTTGCATTCTGTCAATTATGTCTTTTGATGCACAGAAGTTTTTAAGTTTGATGTAATCCCATTTATCTATTTTTACTTTTGTTTCCTGTGCTTTTGGTATCACATCTAAGAAATCATTGATAAGTCCAATGTCTGAAGCTCTCTACCTATATTTTCATCTAGAAATTTTATGGTTTTTAGTTTTACATCTTGGTCTTTATTCCATTTTGAGTTAATTTATAAGTATGGTATAAGATAAGGGTACCCCTTAATTCTTTTACATATGGATATCCACTCTTCTCATTTCACATTTATTGAAGAGACCGTCTTGTTGAAGATAATTTTTCTCTCTATAAGGGTTTCTTTCTGGGTTCTCCCTTCTATTGCATTACTCTGTTGTCTGTCTTTATGTCAGTGCCACACCATGGCGATTAATTAAACTTTCTAATATGTTTATTGATCAGGAAATGAGAGTCCTTCAACTGTTCTTTTAAAAAAAAAGTATTATGGATTTTGGGTGTTCCTTGAGATTCCATATGAATTTTATGATTTTTATATTTCTGCAAAAAGTGCTATTGGGATTTTGATAGTGTGTGGAATATGTAGAACACTTTAGGTAGTAAGGACATCTTAATAACTTTAAATCTCTTACTCCATGAACACTGGATGTCTTTTCATTTATTTGTGTATTCTTGAATTTCTTTTAGCAGTGTTTTGTAGTTTTCAGTGTATGGGTCTTTTACCACATTAGATAGACTTATTCTTTTTTTTTATTTAGTTATGTTAATCACCATATATTACATCATTAGTTTTTGATGTAGTATTCCATGATTCATTGTTTGTGTATAACACCCAGCACTCCGCTCAGTACGTGCCCTCTTTAATACCCATCACCAGGCTAACCCATCCCCCCACCCCCCTCCCCTCTAGAACCCTCAGTTTGTTTCTCAGAGTCCATAGTCTCTCATGGTTCGTCTCCCCCTCCGATTCCCCCCCTTCATTTTTCCCTTCCTGATATCTTCTTTTTTTTTTTTTTGACATATAATGTATTATTTGTTTCAGAGGTACAGGTCTGTGATTCAACAGTCTTAACACAACTCACAGTGCTCACCATAGCACATACCCTCCCCAATGTCTATCACCCAGCCACCCATCACTCCAGCAACCCTCAGTTTGTTTACTGAGATTAAGAATTCCTCATATTAGTGAGGTCATATGATACATGTCTTTCTCTGATTGACTTATTTCGCTCAGCATAACACCCTCCAGTTCCATCCACGTCATTGCAAATGGGAAGATTTCATTCCTTTTGATGGCTGCATAATATTACATTGTGTGTGTGTGTGTGTGTGTGTGTATACACACACACACACACACACACACACACCACATCTTCTTTATCCATTCATCTGTCGATGGACATCTGGGCTCTTTCCATAGTTGGGCTATTGTGGACATTGTTGCTATAAACACCAGGATGCACGTACCCCTTTGGATCACTACATTTGTATCTTTGGGGTAAATACCCAGTAGTGCAATTGCTGGGTCATAGGGCAGCTTATTCTTATGTATTTTATTCTCTTAGATGCTATTATAAATAGATCTGTTTTCTTAACATTCTTTTTGGATTGGTTATTGTTAGTGTACAGAAATGATGAAATTTTTTTTGATTTTTTATCCTTCAACTTTGTTGAATTCAGTTATTAATTCAACATATTTTTGGTGGTAAGTTTAAGGCTTTCTACATATATGATCATGTCAGTAGCAAACATAGATACATTTGCTTCTTCCTTTCCAATTTGGATTTTTTCTTTATTTTGTTGTTTTGTTTTTTTTCTTTTTTGTATGTTTTGCTTGCCTGATTTCTCTTTCTAGGACTTACAATACTATGTTGAATAGAAGTGGGGAGAGTGGGAATTCTTGCCTTGTTCATGTTCTTAGAGGAAAAGGTTTTAGTCTTTCAACACTTGAGTATGATATTAGCTGTGAGGTTTTCCTATGTGGCCTTTGAGGTAGTTAGTTTCCAACTATACCATGTTTTAATCATTGCATGTGTATAGAATTTTCTCAAATGCTTTTTCTGCATCAATTACAATGATTATGGTTTTTGCATTTCTTTTTGTTAATGTGGTGCATTACATTAACTGATTTTCACATGCTGAACCATTCTTTTATTCCAGCATTAAATCCCCTTGATTGTGGTGTATAATGCTCATAATGCAGTTGAATTCTATTTCCTAGTATTATTTTTTTGAAGACTTTTGTATCACTATTTATCAGGGATATTGGTCTGCAGTTTTCTGATAGTGTCCTTAGTTGTCTTTGTTATCACAGTAATTTAGTAGTTACTATTCAAGGACTTACTGTTGTCATTTTGTAAATTGTTTTCTGTATGTCTTGTAGCTTTTTTGTACCTCTCTTCTTCTCTGTTTCATTTTTTTAATATGATGTACTTTAATTTCCTTCTCATTTCCTTTTGTGTATAGTCTATAGATATTTTCTTTTGGTTACTATTGCAATTATATAAAACATCTTAAAGTCATGGTATTCTATTCTAAACTGATAACAACTTCAGTTGCATATAAAAACTACTCCTTCCAGCTCTACCCTCTTTGTTATCGGCATGCCAAATTGCATTGTATACACTGTATATTCATAACATAGCTTTACAATGTTACAATAGTACAATTTCCTATATATATCAAAAGTAAGTTACTATATTTATTTGTCCAGTAGTTCATATTACTAAGTCTGTCTATATTTATCTTTACTAGAGAACCATATATTTTTATATGCTTTTGTGCTTCTATCTATCATCCTTTCATTTCAACTTGAGGGATTACCTTTTACATTTCTTGTATAGCAAGCCTGGTGGTGAAGAACATCCTTAGCTTTTGTTTATCAGGAAATATCTTAATTTTTCCTCATTCTAAAAGGACAGTTTTGCCAAATACAGTGTTCTTGGTTGACTTCTCCCCCACCCCCAGCAATTTGAATATAACATTTCATTCCCTTCTGGCCTACAAAATCTCTGCTGTAAAAGCTCCCATGTATGGGCTGAATCACTTTTCTCATGCTGCTTTCAAGATTTTGTCTTTGAAATTACAGTATGATTATAATATGTTTTGATATGATTCTCTTTGGATTAATGCAGTTGGAGTTCCTTAAGTGGTTAAATCTGTACATCCATTTATTCCCTCAGATTTGTTGAGTTTTCAGCTATTAGTTCTTCAAATAAGCTCTCTGCCCCTTTCTCTCTCTCTTCTTCTAGTATTCCCATAATGCATATATTGATCCATTTGATAGTGTCTCATAAATTCCTTAGGCTCTTTTTTTTTCTTCATTCTTTTTTTTCTTTTGCTCTTCTGACTAGATAACTTCAAATGACCTGTCTTCAGGTACCCTGATTCCTCCTGCCTGTCAAGTCTTGTTGAACACTTTGTAACAGTTTTTTTCTGCTCTGTTATTATATTTTGAGTTCTAGAATTTTTCTTGTTCTTTATGGTTTCTAGCTCTTTGTTGATATTCTCCTTTTGTTCATGCACAGTTTTCCTGATTTTGTTCAGTTATTTATCTTTCTTCTCTTTTAGCTCACTGAGCATCTTATTATAGTAATTTTACATTATTTGGCAGGTGCTCATAGACTGGTGTTTCTTTAGAGTCAGCTTCTGGAGCTTTTTGTTCCTATCATAAGGCCATCTACGCCTGTTTTTTGTATGCCTTATAGTTTTGTTTTGGAATTTGGTCAATAAATTGAACCTTTGGTCAAACAAACCTTTCCCAGTCTTTTAATACTGGTTTTATGTAGGCAAAGACGTTTATCAATCACCTAAACCTTCAGCTGACCTCTGGATTCTTAGATCTCTTAAACCTTTTTGATATCTTGTTCTCTCTGACATCTTCTTGCAGAACTGCAGCTACTCTATTTTCAGCAACTTCCAAACTCTGACAATGGTCTTGTCAGTGCTCCATGTCAGGCGAGAGTGAAATCCATCTCTCAGGCAGCCCCAGACAAGTCAGAACATTGAGCACATGGTTCACTCTTTTGTTTCCATCTTAAGAGAGAAGCCCTGGTGAAGTGATTTCCTCTAGCTGGTCCATGCTTTGTTGCATGGATAGTCGCACTAAATGCCACAAATTTTCCTCCCTTTTCACTAGAATCCCATCTTGGATTTATAGTGGCCTGACTGCTATAGCTTCTCAACTGGTTTCTAGAGTTCTCACAGAGCTAGCTGTCTTATGGCTTTAGTCGTACATTGAGGTCTTTAATCCATTTTGAGTTAATTTTTGTGAGAAGAGGTTCCTGAATTAGTTTATGTTGAACTAGATCAGCTGTCACTAAGAAATACTAATCCCTATTGTTTGCACTCTTAAGAAAATAAATGGAAAAAATAGGATAAAATATTTTCATCATCTAATTAAATAAGTTATTTCAAATAGGATAACATATTCCAGAATAGAATAATTATATATTCATCATCTTTCATGTAGGTGTGAAAACACAGATTAAGAAGACCTCCAGGCCAATTAAGAAATATAATGATAGAATTGTTGAGATAGGAAAGTGATGTGAAAACTTGGAATCATAGAACGTGAAGATTTAATAAAAATACAACTTAAAAAAAAAGACAAGAAGGTCTCAGGAATTCAGGTGGATAGGGATCAAACCATTCTGAACACCTACGAACTCAACAGGAGATCGAAGAAGAGAGTAGCAACAACTCTCTGAACAGAAAAGCGACCACTTTCTGGAAGGTAGGACGTGTGGAGAAGCGAATCTGACGCGATATTTGGGAGGATAGACACCAGGGGAGGGGGCCTTCGTCGGCCGCTTCTGGCAAGTGCTAGAGCCGCGGAGCACAAAATCAGAACTTCCAGAAGTTGGCTCTGCTGAGGGATGTTGCTCCAGTGGCTAAGCGGGGGGTGGAACCCTCGCGGGACAGTGTGGTCTCAGGACCCTCGGGGTCACAGGAAGACCGGGGGTGCCTGAATGCGGCAGAGCTCCCAGGTATCAGAGCGGGGAACCTGGCTGCAGAGACGGAGCCAAGGCGCGGGCTCTCAGCTTGGGGTTGCCATAAATTGTGATCGGCCAAACAGTTGGGCCACTGCTCCTCCAGCAGGGACCCAACAAGTGGCAGACCTGGGAGACTCCTCTTCCTCCCCTGGGAGGAGTGGCACGGAAGCACACAACAGGGATCTGCTGGGTTTGGAGACTCCACACGGGGTCGGGTGCCAGAGATAGAAACGCTCGGTCACAGGCCGGGTGAGCACGGAGTGCGGCTGGAGACCGGGGAGACGGGAGTGACTGACTGCTTTTCTCTGGGGGCGCACTGAGGAGCGGGGCCCCAAGTTCTTGGCTCCTCCGGGGCGGAAATTGGGAGGCCGCCATTTTCACTGTCGTCCTCCAAAGCTGTACCGAGAGCTTGCAGGGAACAAAAGCTCCCGAGAGCAAACCCAAGCAGCTTGCTTAGCCCGGACCCACAAGGGCGGGGCAATTGCGCCTCCAGTAAAGACATTTGGGAACCATGGCAACAGGCCCCTCCCCCAGAAGATCAGCACGAACAGCCAGCAAGCCAAAACCAAGTTTACCGATCAAGGAGAACGGGAGAACTCCCGCGCTAGGGGAATACTGCACATAGAATTCATGGCTCTTTTACCATAATTCATTAGTTTTTCAAAGTTAATTTTTTTAACTTTTTTTTTGGAATTTTTCTTTTTCCCTTTTTCAACCAACATCTTATCAATCCCTTTTTAAAAAAAATTTTTATTTTTCATTTTTAGAGTCATATTCTATCCCTTCATCGTAGTTACCCTTATTTTTGGCAGATATATATATATATAAGTTGTTCTCCCTTTAAAATTTTGAGATACGGTTTCTTCTAACATATCAAAATATACCCTAAATCTCTAGTGTATGGCTTTGTTCTAGTCTCCTGCCTGATCACATTCTCTCCCCCCCCTTTTTTTTTCTTTCTTTCTTTCCTTTTTCTTAATCCTCTTCTTTCTTTATTCAAACATCTTCTTATCAATTTCTTTTTTAAAATTTTTTATAATTTTCATCTTTACAGTCATATTCCATCCCTTCATCGTATCAACCCTTATTTTGCACATATATAAGTCTTTCTTTCCTTAAAATTTTAGGAGGCACTTTCTTCTTTTTTTTTTTTAAGATTTTATTTATTTATTCATGAGAGACAGAGGGATAGAGAGAGGGGGAGAGAGAGAGAGAGAGAAGCAGAGGGAGAAGTAGGCTCCCAAGGAGCAGGGAGCCCGATGCGGGACTCGATCCCAGGACCCTGGGATCATGACCTGAGCCGAAGGCAGACGCTTAACCATCTGAGCCACCCAGGCACCCCTAGGAGGCACTTTCTTCTAACAGATTAAATACACCCAAAATCTAGTGTGTGGCACTGATCTTTGCACCAGCCTGATCATACTTGATCATATTCTGTTTTTTTGTTTTGTTTTGTTCTGTTTTTGTTTGTTTTTAACTTTTTCTTTTTTTTGTTTCTTTTTTCTTTCTTTCCCATTCTTTTCCCCTGGTTTCAAGTCTTTTCTGATTTGATTAGAGTATATTTTCTGGGGATGTTGTTATCCTGTTAGCATTTTGTGCTCTCATTCATCTATTCTCCTCTGGACAAAATGACAAGACGAAAAAAATCACCTCAACAAAAAGAACAAGAGGTAGCACCGTCTGCCAGGGACCTACTCAATACGGACATTAGTGCAGTGTCAGACCTAGAGTTCAGAATCATGACTTTAAAGATACTAGCTGGGCTTGAAAAAAGCATGGAAGTTATTAGAGAAACCCTTCCTGGAGAAATAAAAGAACTCAAATCTAACCAAGTCAAAATCAAAAAGGCTATCAATGACGTGCAATCAAAAATGGGGGCACTAACTGCTAGAATAAATGAGGCAGAAGAGAGAATCAGCGATACAGAAGACCAAATGATGGAAAATAAAGAAGCTGAGAAAAAGAGAGATAACCAACTACTGGATCACGAGGGCAGAATTCGAGAGATAAGCGATACAATAAGATGAAACAACATTAGAATAATTGGGATCCCAGAAGAAGAAGAGAGAGAGAGAGGGGCAGAGGTATATTGGAGCCAATTATAGCAGAAAACTTCCCTAATCTGGGGAAGGAAACAGGCATCAAAATCCAGGAGGCACAGAGAACCTCTCTCAAAATCAATAAAAATAGGTCAACACCCCGACATCTAATAGTAAAACGTACGAGTCTCAGAGACAAAGAGAAAATCCTGAAAGCAGCTCGGGAGAAGAGATATGTAACCTATAATGGTAGAAACATTAGATTGGCAACAGACCTATCCACAGAGACCTGGCAGGCCAAAAAGGACTGGCATGATACCTTCAGAGCACCAAATGAGAAAAATATGCAGCCTAGAATACTATATCCAGCTAGGCTGTCATTGAAAATAGAAGGAGAGATAAAAATCTTCCAGGACAAACAAAAACTAAAGGAATTTGCAAACACAAAACCAGCCCTCCAAGAAATATTGAAAGGGGTCCTCTAAGCAAAGAGAGAGCCTAAAAGCAGTGTGGACCAGAAAGGAATACAGATAGTATACAGTAACAGTCACCTTATAGGCAATACAGTGGCACTAAATCCATATCTTTCAGTAGTTACCCTGAATGTAAATGGGCTAAATGCCCCAATCAAAAGACACAGACTATCAGATTGGATTAAAAAACAAGAACCATTGATATGCTGTTTGCAAGACACTCATTTTAAACCCAAAGACACCCCCATATTGAAAGTGAAGGGGTGGAAAACCATTTACCATGCTAATGGACACCAAAGGAAAGCTGGGGTGGCAATCCTTATATGAGACAAATTAGATTTTAAACTAAAGACTGTAATAAGAGATGAGTAAGGACAGTATATCATAATTAAAGAGTCTATCCAACAAGAAGATCTAACAATTGTAAATATCTATGCCCCTAACATGGGAGCAGCCAATTATATAAGGCAATTGATAACAAAAGCACAGAAACACATTGACAACAATACAATAATAGTGGGGGATTTTAACACGCCCTTGACTGAAATGGACAGATGATCTAAGCAAAAGATCAACAAAGAAATAAAGACTTTAAATGACACACTGGACCAAATGGACTTCACAGACATATTCAGAACATTCCATCCCAAAGCAATGGAATACACATTCTTCTCTAGTGCCCAAGGAACATTCTCCAGAACTGATCACATTCTAGGTCACAAATCAGGTCTCAACCAGTATCAAAAGATTGGGATTATTCCCTGCAAAAATTTCAGACCACAATGCTTTGAAACTAGAACTCAATCTCAAGAGGAAAGTCAGAAAGAACTCAAATACATGGAGGCTAAAGAGAATCCTACTAAAGAATGAATGGGTCAACCAGGAAATTAAAGAAGAATTAAAAAAATTCATGGAAACCAATGAAAATGAAAACACAACTGTTCAAAATCTCTGGAATGCAGCAAAGGCAGTCCTAAGAGGAAAGTATATAGCAATACAAGCCTTTCTCAAGAAACAAGAAAGGTCTCAAATACACAACCTAGCCCTACACCAAAAGGAGCTGGAGAAAGAACAGCAAAGAAAGCCTAAACCCAGCAGGAGAAGAGAAATCATAAAGGTCAGAGCAGAAATCAATGAAGTAGAAACCAAAAGAACAGTAGAACAGATCAACGAAACTAGGAGCTGTTTCTTTGAAAGAATTAACAAGATTGATAAACCCCTGGCCAGACTTATCAAAAAAAAAAAGAGAAATGACCCAAATCAACAAAATCATGAATGAAAGAGGAGAGATCCAACCAACACTAAAGAAATACAAACAATGATAAGAACATATTATGAGCAACTCTATGCCAGCAAATTAGATAACCTGGAAGAAATGGGTGCATTCCTAGAGATCTATCAACTACCAAAATTGAACCACGAAGAAATAGAAAACCTGAACAGACCTATAAGCACTAAGGAAATTGAAGCAGTCATCAAAAATCTCCCAAGAAACAAAAGCCCAGGGCCAGATGGCTTCCCAGGGGAATTCTATCAGACATTTAAAGAAGAATTAATACCTATTCTCCTGAAACTTCCAAAAAATAGAAATGGAAGGAAAACGTCCAAACTCATTTTATGAGGCCATAATTACCTTGATCCCCAAACCAGCAAAGACCCCTTCAAAAAGGAGAATTACAGACCAATATCCTTGATGAACATGGATGCGAAACTTCTCACCAAAATACTAGCCAATAGGATCCAACAGTACTTTAAAAGGATTATTCACCACGCCCAAATGGGATTTATCCCTGGGCTGCAAGGTTGGTTCAACATCCACAAATTAATCAACGTGATACAATATATTAACAAAAGAAAGAACAAGAAAAATATGATCGTCTCAGTAGATGCAGAGAAAGCATTTGACAAAGTACAGCATCCTTACTTGATCAAAACTCTTCAGAGTATAGGGATAGAGGGTACATACCTCAATATCATAAAAGCCATCTATGAAAAACCTACAGCGAATATCATTCTCAATGGGGAAAAGCTGAGAGCTTTTCCCTTAAGGTCAGGGACGCGGCAGGGATGTCCACTATCACCACTGCTATTCAACATAGTATTAGAAGTCCTAGCCACAGCAATCAGACAACAAAAAGAAATCAAAGGCATCCAAATCAGCAAGGAGGAAGTCACACTCTCACTCTTTGCAGATGATATGATACTTTATGTGGAAAATCCAAAAGACTCCATCCCAAAACTGCTAGAACTCATACAGGAATTCAGTAAAGTGGCAGGTTATAAAATCAACGCACAGAAATCAGTGGCATTCCTATACACCAACAACAAGACAGAAGAGAGAGAAATTAAGGAGTCGATCCCATTTACAATTGCACCCAAAACCATAAGATACCTAGGAATAAATCTAACCAAAGAGGCAAAGGATCTGTACTCAGAAAACTATAAAATCCTCAGGAAAGAAATTGAGGAAGACACAAAGATATGGAAAAATGTTCCATGTTCATGGACTGGAAGAACAAATATTGTGAAGATGTCAATGCTACCTAGAGCAATCTACACATTCAATGCAATCCCCATCAAAATACCATCCACTTTTTTCAGAGAAATGGAACAAATAATCCTAAAATTTGTATGGAACCAGAAAAGACCCCAAATAGCCAGAGGAATATTGAAAAAGAAAAGCAAAGCTGGCGGCATCACAATTCCGGACTTCCAGCTCTATTACAAAGCTGTCATCCTCAAGACAGTAGGGTACTGGCACAAAAACAGACACATAGATCAGTGGAACAGAATAGAGAGCCCAGAAATGGACCCTCAACTCTATGGTCAACTCATCTTCGACAAAGCAGGAAAGAATGTGCAATGGAAAAAAGACAGTCTCTTCAACAAATGCTGTTGGGAAAATTGGACAGCCACATGCGGAAGAATGAAACTGGACCATTTCCTTACACCACACACAAAAATAGTCTCCAAATGGTTGAAAGACCTAAATGTGAGACAGGAGTCCATCAAAATCTTAAAGGAGAACACAGGCAGCAACCTCTTTGACCTCAGCCGCAGCAACTTCTTTCTAGAAGCATCGCCAAAGGCAAGGGAAGCCAGGGCAAAAATGAACTATTGGGATTTCATCAAGATAAAAAGCTTTTGCACAGCAAAAGAAACAGTCCACAAAACCAAAAGACAATGGACAGAATGGGAGAAAATATTTGCAAATGACATATCAGATAAAGGGCTAGTATCCAAAATCTATAAAGAACTTATCAAACTCAACACCCAAAGAAAAAATAATCCAATCAAGAAATGGGCAGAAGACATGAGCAGACATTTTTCCAAAGAAGACATCCAGATGGCCAACAGACACATGAAAAAGTGCTCAGCATCACTCGGCATCAGGGAAATCCAAATCAAAACCTCAATGAGATACCACCTCACACCCGTCAGAATGGCTAAAATTAACAAGTCAGGAAACGACAGATGTCAGCTGGGATGTGGAGAAAGGGGAACCCTCCTCCACTGTTGGTGGGAATGCAAGCTGGTGCAACCCCTCTGGAAAACAGTATGGAGGTTCCTCAAACAGTTGAAAATAGAGCTACCATACGATCCAGCAATTGCACTACCTTGTATTTACCCCAAAGATACAAATGTAGGGATCCAAAGGGGTACGTGCACCCCGATGTTTATAGCCGCAATGTCCGCAATAGCCAAACTGTGGAAAGAACCAAGATGTCCATCGACAGATGAATGGATAAAGAAGAAGTGGTATATATACACAATGGAATATTATGCAGCCATCAAAAGGAATGAGATCTTGCCATTTGCAGCGACGTGGATGGAACTGGAGGGTGTTATGCTGACTGAAATAAGTCAGTCAGAAAAAGACATGTATCCTATGACCTCACTGATATGAGGAATTCTTAATCTCAGGAAACAAACTGAGGGTTGCCTGAGTGGTGGGGGTGGGAGGGAGGGGGTGGCTGGGGGATAGACATTGGGGAGGGTATGTGCTATGGTGAGCGTTGTGAATTGTGCAGGACTGTTTAATCACAGATCTGTATCTCTGAAACAAATAGTGCAATATATGTCAAGAAAAAAAAAAAGAAGAAGATAGCAGGAGGGGAAGAATGAGGGGGGGAATCGGAGGGGGAGATGAACCATGAGAGAAGGTGGACTCTGAAAAACAAACTGAGGGTTCTAGAGGGGAGGGGTGTGGTGGGGATGGGTTAGCCTGGTGATGGTATTAAAGAGGGCATGTTCTGCGTGGAGCACTGGGTATTATGCACAAACAATGAACCATGGAACACTATATTAAAAACTAATGATGTATGGTGATTAACATAACAATTAAAAATTAAAAAAAAAGACAAGGAAAAAATAACTCAAGAGAAAACATAGTCTGTAAAATTTAGAGTCACAGAAACCAATTCTGAAAATATTGTCCCTGAGTTTGAAAGTTGGCAATTTATTATCGCTTCTTGGCCTTTTGGCTAAGATCAAGTGTGAAAGTTGGCAATTTATACTTATAAAACTTTATATTTATAAAACTTTTTCTTCTATGACATAAAACCTGTAAGTAATAATGCCTATATTTAATTTTAGTTTATTTTTGTTTAATTTACTTTTTAATTTAGATCGTGGTACTAGTTGTGTTGGTATATATTTTACTTTATATGTCTTTACATATAAGTGTCTTATTTATTATGTGTGCCAAATCAAAATTAGTGTTTTGGATTTTTAAAAAAGCAGTAATTGTGTGACAATTAGACCTTTTTTTTCAGTCCTAGAAAGTCTGTGAAAGATCACTCCGAACTTTTTAGACTTAGGGAAGAGACCAGAAGTAGTGTGTGTCTCTGTGTGTGCACAAAACATTTATTATTTTGCACATCAGTAGTTACCTAGCATCATTTTGATTCTTTCTTCATGTTGAAACAGCTCAAAGCACCAAACCCATTTTCCAGTGATTGGGACAAAAGTAGGTTAGTAGAGTGCGTTGCTAGGAGACCAATATCGGCGTCATCTATGACCTTGCAGGATGTAAAAAATAAGTATAGATTTATCGAACTCAGTGGCACATTGTTTGAGTTCTCTGCTCTGACTGTCTTATTTCATTTCTGTCTGCCTCAGTGTTTTCCTCTTTCTCTTTTCTCTCCTTTTCTCTCACACAAATGTGAACACATAGGGCCATACAACTCCCTTTCTTGATACCTCCTAATTCCTCAAAGTTATTACTCTGCTGCATTTAACCATAGCATTGTCTCTTAGCTAACAAGGCACTCCAACAGCAGTGTCAGCAAATCCTGATACTTTTAAAAGGCTGATTCTTCATACCATTGCTGTAAGAAATATAGAAATCAGTTCTACTGGGAACAACATTATGAAAAATGTATAAACATCACAAAGTAATTTTGCTGTCACATTCAAAATGTTTCCTCCAAGCTGCATCCACAGTTTTCACAGTTGAGGGGGCTTAGGTTAAATAATCTCATGCAGGAGAGAACTCTAACACTCTTATTGTCTTCTTGGATTTATCCTTTTTTTTTTTTTTTTTGGAAATTGTTTACGATATGGATTTCCTGCAGAAAAAAGTACCAACAGAGAAAGTTAAATTAAAAAAAAAAACCTTGCATCCTAAACCACTTTTGTTTTCATATTTATAGAGTTACTTCCTCTTAAACAGATTATAAATCATACTGTAAATAAATGGGGAGTGTGTGTGTGATTCTTTTCCCCACAAGTTGGAATCTTCATTGGAAGTTATGAGAATGCAGCCTGCATTCTATCTATAGCAAAAAGTTCTACAGTTTAGACTTACTCTCTCTTTATAGTTTAATTGTAAAAACCTGAAATAGATGTGGATGTACATATATATCCCACCAGTACAAATGTTTAGACATTGGTTAACTATTGAATAGGAAAAAATATTATTTAAATTAACCTAAATTATAATTTCTTTATAAAATTTGTATTATCAGTACGAACTAGGTTACTTAAATGAATTTTAAAGATTTATATATCAGTGTGGGGTATGTTTTGACTGGACAGAGAATTTTGTACAGAGCTTAATATTTCTGATATACTAGACAACGAAGTTCAAAATAATTTTAACTTCCTTTTTGGAAATGTCTTAGTAATAATCAAGAAAAGAGAAAATAGTTACTTGTTGTTGTATACAGACTTATTGAACTACGAAGAAAAAAATATAATCCACCGAATTCCTAAAACCTGAGGGGACAGAAAGATGTTCATAGATAATTCACTTTTGTTCTACCAGTATATAAACTGAGAGTCCTTGCAAATGCATCAGTCTTATTTTCTGTGTGCTTAAGGCATAGGTAATTTTCATAATCCCTGCTATAACATATAGGACAGCAATGTGGTTCTGTTCTATATAAAGATATAATTGCTCTCCCTTGAATTTGACAAAAGGTATTTGGAGATTTGTGGCAGGAATGAATACTTAAGGAATATATTTTTTTTAAAGATTTATTTATTTATTTGAGAGAGAGCATGAGCTGGAGGGGCAGAGGGAGAGGGATAGAGAATCACAAGCAGACTCTGAACTGAGCATGGAGCCCGACTCAGGGCTTGATCTCATGACCCTGAGATCATGACCTGAGCCGAAACCAAGAGTTGGACGTTTAACCAACTGCACCACCCAGGTGCCCCCAGATATTTAAGGAATATTAACACATTCACTCAAAATGGTGAGCTCTAAGACTTAAAACCAAAACCTTTATATGGTGTATATTAAAACTCAGGTGAGAGGAGTAAGAAAGCATTTGCTGAAAGGGTATTGGAAATAGCTCTTCTTGTTTTGATTTGTTTTTAAGTGTAATCATGGAGTTGTTACTTGTAAAAGGCATGAACCTAAAAAGGCTATGTAAGACTAGTCTGGAATCACAGGAGTAAGTTCTAGGGCAAGGAGCAAATGTGAGATCAGACTGTAGATAATAAGAATTATTAGCAGATGAATTAGGGGAACAGTGAGGAGCCAAGTATTAAGTGAAACATCAGTGACAAAGCATTTTGCCAAATAATCTTATCTATGAGAATATGGATGCTTCTCTTACTGCCATAAGGCACTTGTGGAGGAAATAAATGCAAATTGTATTTCAATATGAAATAAAGTGAAACATGCATTTGATATTTAATTTACTCATTAACTAAAGAAGCTATTGAATGCCTATTATATGTTAAACCTTTTTACATCTGATCTCTGAGTCTAATGGGGGGAGGAAGGTATATAAAAAGATAATTACAGCACCAAGAAACAAAAGAGTGCTAACAAACGTAGGAAAGATTGCTCTGGTGGCAGGGTGGATTTGCTTATAATTGGCATATACGTTATTATTATAGTGGTCCCAGGACATGTTTGAGATGGTCCATAGAAACTAATATGGTGCTTGGGATTTTGCACATTGTAAAATTGCAAATGGTGATTTGGTTCTAGTGACTAGTTCATTTTATAAAAAGAAACCTGAGCAAATGATCCTAGAGGACCCACATTTACATCAAAAGTCATATCTACTCCAAAAATCATTTGGATTTTCCCTCATAATCTGTTTATGTAAACTTCAACATAACTAGAGTAATTATAGAATTGATTGTGCTCATTATCAGTTAGAGTTCTGACTAGGAGTTGACACACATGCACACACAAAATCAGAGATAATACCAAGAAAAATAAAATTCTATAGATGCAAAGTTGTATCAACTGGATGCCTCCATAATTCCATAGAATAGCAGAACTTGGTGGGCTCTGGGTTTTGCCTTGAATGAGTGCACGTACCTAACATACTGATTCATTGTAAGGTTCCTGGGTCTCCAAGATATCAAAGGGTATACAGTTGTAACACATGACTGTTGTAGTTTACATTTTACCACTCTAAACTAACATGCACGTTAAACTAAGATTATGTAAATATAATTCAGCATCACTTCTGTTTCCTTGAAGTTTGGAAAGCATTTTTGGAAAAAGTGCTGGGTCGCCCTGGGTGCTTAGAGCTAAATGGGGAATTTTTCCCCTCCTAATATTTTTTCACTAGCAACTACTCATTCAAATATATTTTTCTGACATAAGATATGAATATGAAGTATCATAAAGAATGTTCTCTGTTGATAGTGTTTTATCTGAAGAACATTATTTGTAAAAGCAAAATGTATGAGCAATAAATTTCCCCTCCATCCATTTGGACTCACAGGTGCAGCTTCTTAGAACAAGTAAAGTATGTAAGGAAGGAATGTGTGCTATTAGTGCATTCTCCCATGCTTCAGGACTGACTTAACTTGTTTGCAATTATTAGACTTTTTTTTTTATGCTTCTCTGGAAAGCCATAAAACAAAACAAAATGAAAACTATAGAATCAGTAGAATGGGCATTTAAAATGAAGTTTTGGAATTTTTCTGACAAAGTAGAGAAACCTTTTAAAATGTAGAAGTTCTAAGATTATTTTTGAGTCCATGAGATTTATGGAATCATAAGTTAATGTTTAGGAAACTGTAGTGGGACACTAAAGAATGTTTAGGAAAGTGAAAGTTCAATTCTAAGCAATGTTTCCAATTTAAGGCAGTGGATGGAGGTGACCAGCACATAAAGAGAATATTTCCCTGTTTGTACAGTTGTTTCTTGCTGAATTAGCAGACTCGCAACTATTATCTCCCGTGACTTCCTGATTGGTCTCTAGGTATGTCAAATCTTGGAAAGGCTGATGGTCTTGCAATCTCAGAGCTAAAGTGGGTCTTGTATGTAATTGAAACATTTAAGGACGTCTTAAATGGCTGCCTTTGAGCCTACAGGGAAAGCACACAAAATATAGGGACAATGTGGGATAGCCCCAGTGGTCTGGTTAATAAAACAAAGGACATTGTACAAAGTTAGTTATCAGAGACCTTGAAAGCTTTGTACCACATTGCTTTACATACAACAGCCATTTTAGCTTTAAAATTGCAGGATTAACAACCCTGGAAGGTTTAAGAAACTAAAAAACCCCAAGGTAACAAGCAGAAATTCACAGGGGCCTCTTTGGGTGCCCTATTGATTCTGCTAATTCAACAAGGGATAATTGTGGAAAGTTACTGGAGACATTTAAAACTCCCTACAGCACAAGGTTTCTATCAAATACTGGCCTATGGGCAGAGGGTCTACAAAGGTTCTTTCAGCTTGCACAGTAAAATGAGCATTGGAGTTTTAACCCTCAAGATGCTCTATGCAGCATCTTTGATTCCCCAAAAGAGGAAAAAAAAATTGTACTTCTAAACCAAGTAATTTTTGCTTGTAACAAATCTGCAAAAGGGTAATGTTGTTTTGCCTGTACTAATTCAAATAAGAGACAATGCTGCCATTCAATGATTCTTTAAAACATAAGCAACTATAATTGTTATCATATTTTGAAAAATAACACTGAGTAGAGGTGTTTGCTTTTTTTTTTTTAATTACAAGGGCTTGTAGTTAGGATGCATTTTTAGTTATATGAGAGGGTCTTTTGTTTTGCTTTGTGAGTTTTCAGAGGATCTTTGTTGATGATGGTTACTAAAAATGCTTTTTTTCTTACTGATTGTTAGAGATTGGCGAGATGCTAATCTTTATCCCTGCTCCTGACTTCTGAGCTCTAAATTTGGACTTTGAGAACAAAATGAGACTTTCTATTTCATCTTGCTTTCCCAACCAGTCCTTGGGAGTGTTGGATACTTTGAACAGAATTATTTATTTACCCACATGGAGGATAATGACCTTTCATCTATCCCCAAATACAGCAAGCAAGGACTGAGAAAGTCTTAACCTTATTCAAATTCATGTGGGCTTTGTGTGTGAGAGCCTGAAGTGGCAAGAGAGAACACATGTTGATCACTATTAGAAAAAGTGATGACAGAGGGAGTAAGAGAGACAAAGTTGGGGCAGAGGATGTGGTCAACTGTGAGCTATAACCTTTGCCCAGTGTACCAATTAGAAAAGTCACTGTTCCCAGGAAAAAAAAGTAAGAAGGATGATGAACACGGTGGAAGTTTCCTACCCAGTACTTCCCCGATGGGATGGAAGTATTGGCAAAGCTACCATTTTTATGGGTCAAGAAAACAATGTGGGAAAAGAAAAGGGTTATTTCAGTTCTTATAAATCTAGCCTTGCCTTAACGAAAGGGGTATTTAAAACCATGCAGGGCCCAGAAATGTACCTTTGGTTTACCAGGAAACCTGGCTCCTGGGACCCACTTCACACATAATTTAAATAATATAATAATAATTAAGAAATAAAGATTTAGGAAAACGAAGTACATTTTATATACATAACAGTTTAAATTATGGGGTACTGCTGGCCTTTATTGCCACACCACTTTTTTCTTTATTTTTCCCAATTTCCTGACTTAAGTATATTTTTGTAGGGCAACCCTCCCTAGTCTTTATAGGAACAAAAGAAAAATGAATACAGTTTAACTTAAGATATATAATAACAACACATAAACTTGGCAATTGGCTCAGATGAGGTACCAGTTACTGTAGGTTAAAGCTAACCTTATGTAACTATGTCTGAGTATGTCTATCTATGTAAGTTACCTGAAGAGATCTATGAGAAACTGTGGGGACATTCCCAGAGTCATTGTATGGCATAGTGAGGACTGTTAGCAAAAAGGCTTCAAGTCTGAACATCTAAGAATTTGCTCTGGATCATCCGAGATAGATGGCCCACAGAATTATGTTGTTTTCTGTGAGAGTTTTCAAACCCTGGTTGAGAAAAGAATGGTATTGGCTCATTTCAATGTCTTATTTAAATGTCTTAACTTTTGGTGTTCCCTTGTTATTTTTGCTTGAATTAAACTTTGATGTGTACACGGTTATGTACACTTGCAAGTAGTACTCAAGTTTCTAGATAGGAAGGATTTAATTGGCTTCTTTTTCTTTTACTTTTTAAAATTTTATTTTAAAGAATCTTGTTTTTTTTTCCTAAATAGGGAAAACAAACTATTTTAAAAACATGATGATTTTTCTTGGGATTGAACTCCATGATACGGAATAACATGATTCTTGAACAGTTTCATTTTTCTCTCTTTCAATACAAATGTTCTATAATATGTGTGTATGTACATGTATGTGTATCTGTACATATGTACAAATATGTGTAGCTATACAGATCAACCTAATGTATTGAGAACACATATCCACTTACAGTTTCTGTCAACATACCAATGACATGACTATAAAGGTTTTTTTCAAGAAATAATTCATGTCAGCCCTGAAAACCAATGGGTGGTAGCAGTGGATGACACGTTTTGGAGAATTCCTGAAAGGCAGAAAAGAAGATAAGATTGTATTGATGAATAGATGGGAGAAGAAGAAGGCACAGATTAAACACCCAGGTGAGAAAGCTTCCAGCAGAGGTTAGAGCTGCTGGTTCTGAAATCGCACTAAGTTCAGAGTGGGCAGGTCCTACCAGAGTCCCTGGGGATTGTGTGGCGGGGAGCAATCTGCAGAGCTAACTGGAGGCCTCCCTGAGGCACGTGGGGAATCCTGGGTAGGTAGGTCCTCCCAATTTAAATTACAGAGCTCTGGCAGCAGTGTTTGCCCTGACTTAAGTGAGACAACAGAAAGCTGCTTTCCAGAGAGAGTGCTGGACATGTGGTGTGGATGTTGGGCTTGAAGAGAGAAGAGTATCTGGATTCAACATAGAAAAATAAATCCATAAAGGCAGCTTCACAGCTCCACTCAGGAGCAAAGCACAGCAAAGCTGTTCCCCTTGGAGTGAAGTCCCTCTTAAGTTTGGGAATTATGGAGCCCTGAACCAATGAGTGGCCTGTCTTCCATGCTCCACAAAGGGAAGCCCAAGCCAAAGGGAGTCGTTCTTATGCCATGGCCCAGTTTTCTGCCTTCTGTTCAGTGGAATGATATTTTGAGTAAAGCGTTGAATGACAGAGATGTAGAAAGTAAAACAATAAACTGGAAGAAATACAGGAAATGAATGAACCTAAGAGAACATATCACCCATTATAATGGATATTCTTAGAAATAGTTAAAAGAGTATTATATGCATAATGCAAGCCCAGGCCAGTATGAATAAAGAGCAAGTGTAGAACAGGAAGAAACGATTCTTGCTAATTAAAAACATGATTGCCAAAGTAAGTAAAAAATAAATAGAAATTCAGACTAATATACACCGAGATATATTATTAGAATAAATGAAGAAAGGAAGGGATCAATGAATACATGAAAAAAACCACAGTTAGACACATTAATCTGAAATTTCTGACCTTCAAGTATAAAAGGATGGGCAAAAGTCTTCTAAAGAAGAAATCCAGATACCTACAAAGACAAAATTTCCACATTGGCATTACACTTCTAAGAATGGTATTAAATGTTAGAAACTAATGAAGTGAGGCAAACAGTTTGAATCTGGAAAACAGAAATTATATATAAGGGTAAAAATAATCATTTATTTTAGATATGCAAAGACAGAACATTTAGTCCTATACCTATCTTTAAAACACTACTTAAGGAATGTTTTCTAGTCCAGAAAATGATAAGAGAAACCCAATGAAAAGGAAAATATCAGATCCAAACAATAGAAGTAACTTGGAATTTTATTTGAAAAAAATCCTAGAAAGACAGCTGTGCCACTGACATAGACTCATCTGTCCAATTTAGGCCAGGAAGTAAAAAGGGCTTTTTAAACAATTCTGTTTTAGATCCTGGGAGTAGGAGTGGGAGTGGAGCATCAAAAGCCATAGAAGCCCTTAATAGTAAGATGAAGCTGTAGTTCTCTTCTGTCCAGAGAAAGTGAAAAAAACAATTGGATCTTACAGGAAATGAAAAACAAGAATATTAGGATTCAACCATGAAGCAAACAAAAATGTGACATGTGATGAAATGTAAGCAAAAGGAATCTATCTGATCTTAATGCTTGGGAGATTCTATGTCCAGGGGTATAGATTTATGAACCTAGAATTATGTCTGTTTCTGTGCCAACTACTTCTCATAGACTTTTTAGTGATCAACGTTTATATTATCAAAACGTCAATAACTAATGATTTTCAGTGTTTTCAATTACTTTAGAAAAATTCCAGAACATTTAACATACCTATTTTGAATTTGGACAAGATAAACATTAGAAATTAGGCACTGAGAGTGAGGGAAGAAGTAGAAGGTAGAAGGATCATCCCTTCTTCAGTTAATGTCTGAGAAATTAAGATATACCATATAAGCTGAATGGATCAAACTTAGACAATAGACTTCATTAGTTAAAATTATAAAGCTAACCACTGAAACAACTAAAATAATAATATACACAACAGGAGGTAGATGAGTAAAAGGGAAATTGAAGGTGTGTAAGGAGGATAACAATTACATTGTATAGCTGGAAATCAAGATATCTAAAATTTAATTATTCAATCAGTAGGTGTTAAGAATATAGTTTAGAATTATGATAGTGACCATCAAAACAATTAAAACATAAAGAGTTAAAAGTGGTTACATCTCAAGAATAGAAAAGGGAGTAGGGAGTGGGGTGAAAATAAATATTTTACTCTTCACTTTAAAAATATATTTACCTTTGTTATAATGTATAAATATGGGTTATAAAAAGATATTAAGGATTCCCAATAAGATGGTGTTAAAGTCCTGTGTCAAGGATGTTTTCAACTCTAAGTAACAGGAACTTTGACTCATAATGGCTTAAACCATCAAAACTTTTATATTATCTTGAATAACTTAAAGTCCCTATGGAGGATGGACATCAGGAAAGGCACCTTATATAGATGGTTGTCTCTTTCAGATTGTTTAAGCAACTCGGTGATATCATGGGTGTTTTGATTTATTTACACTTAATTATTGTAACATTCTCAGTATTTTGGATTTGTCCTCAGGACCCATCCAATTATGAAATAGCTGTAGGAGTCTTAGGCATCTTATCAAAAAAATCAAATTGGCAGTGCCGTAAGAAGTAATTCTCATAATTCCTTTTAGGAATGAGGTAGCCTTCCCAGATGTTTTCCTTTTATCTCATTGGCCAGAAGTTGGTCACAGACCTTTTTCCATATCAATTAATAGCAAAGACAATATTAACATGATTTGTTTAGAAAAATTATGAGCTGCCACAAAACCTAAGAATAAGTCCATTTTCTTTGATTCATATGAACTTTAATAAAATGGATCCTTTAACCATACCTATTCTGATAGGAATCAAAGCAAGCCAGCAAATGCTGGGTAGGCAAACGAATGTATCCACGAGAGAGCTTCAAGCAGAATTACTGATGTAGTGGAGACTGGTATCTAGCAAATCTTAGTTTTAATACATATCTCTCAAATCACCTCCTAAATTCTCCTCACCTGAGAGACTAGAGTGATCATCTAGGGCAGCGATCCTCATGCATCAGAATCACCTACAAGGTTCATAACACAGATTACTGGGAACCTTCCTGAGAGTTTCTGATTCAGTAATCTAGGTGTTGCTTAAAAATACTCACTTTTTAAATAATTTCTTAGGTGATGCTGATGCTATTGGTCTGGGAACTGTACATTGAGAATCATTGACCAAGGTGATGGTCTTTGTGAAGTCTCATCTCAGTATCCTTAGAGCCTGACAGAGAGACTGAGAAATAGTAAGTGCAAAATTGTGTTTGTTTGTTTGTTTTTTTAATTAAAAAAATATTTCACCTAACATTCAGTAAATCTTAACTTTTCTCCAGGTCTAGATTTATTACAATTACAGATTTTATTCTTCATTCCAATTAAGAATCTACTGTTGTCTACATCCCCTGAATACATATATATATAAATAATGTAATGTTAATTAATTCCTTGCTATGATATCTCTATTCATTTGTCTGCATGCATTATATAGCTGTATTGCAACAGTATGCCTGATTTGATTTTTAACATTTTGGAAGCCAAGCATCCAATACTAACAAAATTCTATACCTAAGTTATTTCAGTGCTCTTTTATAGTGACCAACACGTAGCTAAAAATCTCATAACTATGCCTCATGCTTTATGCTTTGGGGAATTATTTCCTAAGCTTATTTGTCTATAGAATACACTAAAACATTGGCAGACTATCAAGCAAAGCTCATGAGATGCAATGTCCATTTGAATTAAAATGGACAACATAAATGATCTCACAGGTGAATTATTTGCTATAAGAAATAACGGAACCCTCATTACATTTTTAAGAAACAGTATAAAAAACAAATTAAAACAGTTAATTCATTTTTATTATGAATAAAAATGCAAAATAAAGTGAAATAATTTACTTTATATGTTGGTATGATACATAACAACAAAGAACATTTTAATGATACCAGAGCTTTTGAGTCATTTCTTCCTTTTATGCTTAATATTATGAACAGTTTTACCAAATGAACTTTTTATGGTGGATATAATATTGAGTCTGTTGGTATAATTTTTTTTCAGTGTAATTTTGTATGATAGTTCTGTTTGCATAGGTCTGTTGCATTAAAAATAATACAACAGGCTGTATTTCAGGAATTAAATACTCTTGAATTAGGGAATTTCAAAAACAACTTATTGATTTCTATTAGACCATTCATTATCTAGTATTTTAAAAATGAAAGGCTTCAATTGTTAATCTTCCCTTTGGTTTATTCTGACCCCAATAAACTGTTTTTTATTTAAAGCTTCTTTCATTCAAATACAGATACATGTGTTTTAAAAATATTAGAATTTGAATACTATTAAAGAATAAGTATATGTTGAACTTACAAACTAAGGCATAGACTGATCTATATAATTTACTAACCATGTCAAGTCAGAACATGATTGTGATGGAAGCTTGGGATTTTGATGAAATTGGTCAGACTTTTATTTGGGAATGAACAATCTGCTTGAAAAATCTTTGGCTGAGTTTTACTAGAAAAGCCCTCTTTCCCTGGTTTTACTCATGTTTTCTTCCTCTGAAAATTTCCTTTGTGTAATGTTTGCTCTCTTCAAGTTGGCCTTTTCTCTTTCCTTGGTCTCACTTTTGTGCTTGTATATAAAAACTTCTTTTTAAGGTTTTGATGGACTCCTGTCTCACATTTTTCATCCATTTTGAATCTGTTTTTGTGTATGGTGTAAGAAAATGGTCCAGTTTCATTCTTCTGCATGTGGCTGTCCAATTTTCCCAACACCATTTGCTGAAGAGACTGTCTTTTTTTCCATTGGATATTCTTTCCTACTTTATCGAAGATCAGTTGACCATAGACTTGAGGGTCCATTTCCGGGTTCTCCATTCTGTTCCATTGATCTATGTGTCTGTTTTTGTGCAGGTACCATGCTGTCTTGATGATAACAGCTTTATAATAGAACTTTAAGTCTAGAATTGTGATGCCACCGGTTTTGGTTTTCTTTTTCAACTTTCCTCTGGCTATTCGGGGTCTTTTCTGGTCCCATACAAATTTTAGGATTATTTGTTCCAGCTCTGTGAAAAAAGTTGATGGTATTGTGATAGGGATTGCATTGAATATATAGATTGCTCTAGGTAGCATAGACATTTTCACAAAATTTGTTCTTCCAATGCATGAGCATGGAATGTTTTTCTATTTCTTTCTGTCTTCCTCAGTTTCTTTCACGAATGTTCTATAGTTTTCTGAGTACAGATTCTTTGCCTCTTTGGCTAGGTTTATTCCTAGGTATCTTATGGTTTTGGGTGCAATTGTGAATGGGATCGACTCCTTAATTACTCTTTCTTCTGTCTCATTGTTAATGTATAGAAATGCAACTGACTTCTATGTGTTGATTTTATATCCTGCCACTTTGCTGAATTCCTGTATGAGTTCTAGCAATTTTGGGTTGGAGTCTTTTGGGTTTTCCACATAAAGTATCATGTCATCTGCAAAGAGTGAGAGTTTGACTTCTTCTTTGCCGATTCGGATGCCTTTTATTTCTTTTTGTTGTCTGATTGCTGTGGCTAGGACTTCTGGAGGAGGGGAAGTCAGAAGAAAGGGTGGTTCAAGATCCCACTGTGAGAAGAGCAGCCCCTCAAGCTTATGTTTCAGATCCCTTTTCCTGGTGCAGAACCTTTGGACTATTTTTCTCTCCATACAAAAAGAAGTTTGTAAACAATAAATCCCAACAGGAACATGGAGAAACACCAGCACATTATATTTACACAAACTAGGCCACCCAGCAACCACCAAATCAGTAACTTGTGAAGTCCTACAAAGTCCAGACAAATGCAATAACTAGAGGGGCTGCTGACTGGACACAGAGCCCATGGTAGTAGACTGAGCCCCAGACCCCTGGTCAGGTGGCTGTTGGCCCCAGTGGGGCAAAGGAGTGGCTCCCACTTCATTGTTTTTTAATGTGGTCCGGCCTTTGTTCTTTTTCCTGTTTTTTTTTTTTCCTTTCTTATTTCCTTTGTAGAAAGTCCATTTTTTTTTCAAAAATTTTATTTATTTCTTTGACAGAGAGAGACACAGCGAGAGAAGAAACACAAGCAGGGGGAGTGGGAGAGGGAGAAGCAGGCTCCCCTCTCAGCGGGGAGCCCGATGAGGGGCTCAATCCCAGGACCCTGGGATCATGACCTGAGCCGAAGGCAGACGCTTAACGACAGCCACCCAGGTGCCCCAAGGAAGTCCATTCTTATAATGGACATAAAATCCACTCTGTTCTAATGTTCACCCATTGGTCCTGCATTGTAGAAGTTTCACAGATTGTTTCTAATCCTTGTTTTATTCAACAGTCTTTTAAATATTTTAAAACATTGAACATATCACTCTTCTGAATGATTTTGCTTTAGAGATGAAATATCTTCAGGAATATCAGCCATTTTTCAGTTAACATAGGTTTTAGACTCTTGATCACTCGTTCACCTTACTTAGAATGAGTTTTTGGTTATCAATCTTCTTTTTACAATTTTACACCAAGAATTGGAAGGATGGCCAAATGAAGTAGAGTGTGGGACAGGGAATGACTGGGCTCAGGGTGGTTTGGCCGGTGCTGGTGCTTGGTGAAAACACAAATGCATAGAAAAGTACAGGCTGTTTTGAGTGGACTCATCTAGTTTCACGATCTTGCTTCACACTGATTTCTCTAACATCTTTACGTGTAATTCTGTCAACCAGCAGGTCATCACATAATCTTGAAATTTCTTGAGAAATTGCTTCATTTGGAAAATGTGCTCCCAATTCCGTCTTCCAGCTGATTTCCTCACTTTTCTCCTTCCTACTCTGCTACTGCCTGGAACGGATTTTGTTGGATAAAAAGCATAGTGGGAACATTACTACTGTTCTTTAGGAGAGTATGATTGTATTAGTGATAACTGACAAAGAGTCAGCTATTCAAATAGTCATGGCACCATTGTTAATTAATACATGCTTAAATCTGCGAAAACACTTTAGTGTTATTGTTAACCATGGGTAAGTTCAGTTTTCGTGAAGTTCTTATGCAGTGGATTGTTAAAATCAATATATTGGTAACTTAATTATATTCCTTGGATTTAGCTCTTGGTTTCATCTTATATTTCCATGTGTCAAGATCTTTTAAAATCCTAATTATAATAGGGTGTCTTTAAGTTTGAAAACTGTATTCTTTCATGTCATTGACTGTAATGTTCTATAAAAAGAATAGAGAATGTGCCTAGGGAAAAAATCTCTCTGATTTGACATCACATCTTTAAATAATTCTTTTTGAATACAGTCATTCTGATTATAAATCAATTTATTATTGTTGTTATTGATTTGCTCAAAATATTTCCATAAGAAGTCCTTGATATAAATTGCTGTCATTATAATGGTAATAAAAGCAATTGGTTATGACTTAACCATTCCTATTTAAATGACAAAATCTCTATAAAATTTTGTGCTATAACTGGACAAGGAACTAACTTTTAATCTCCATTTCTAAAAATTGGATATTTGTCAACTTGTTTTCTTTTTTCATCTTATCATTCTCCATGATATTTTTAAACACTAGGATTTTTTTTGATATGATACCATTGGCAAAATTTCCTCCCACTACTCTGAATATATTTTCCTGACTCTAGAGATTTGCCAGTTTGAAAAAGGCTGAGTTGCTCCACCCTTATCTGCTCAACTGTCTTTTTTTTTTTCATTTGTCTTTGAGTCTTGTTGTAATTTGGCCAGTTTAAAGATCATTAACTTTGAAGGTGACTTCACTTGTCTAGCAGAATTGTGTAACATATTTAAGTAAAAAAAAAAAAAAGAAAGAAAGAAAAAGAAAACAAAAAGAAAAAGAAAAACTGATATAAGACAGACTAGGCTTCAAATTTCAATTCCAATACTCACTTGCTAAACAAATGTATCCATATTAGTTTAAATTGGTATCCTTGTGTGAACATAGGAAGAGTGTAACTTAAATGATGAACTGTTTGTTTTGGATGATCAATTAGATAACATATTTAAAGTATACCATACAAGAAGAATGCAGTGTGATGTATTAATGTCTTGGCAAGTAGAGCAGGGTAGGAAATAATCTCCCTGAATCTTCCCTCACACATAACTGTGGGCTGTACTTGCATGTGACATTCTAGATCTAGAATCTTTTCTCTTATATATGTGAAGTATCTCATCGTGGGGTAAAGTTTCATTTATCTCTGCTTTAGAAACGAAGTCACCAATTCCTTTTTTTTTTTAAGATTTTATTTATTTATTTTACAGAGAGAGACACAGCGAAAGAGGGAACACAAGCAGGGGACGAGGGAGAGGCAGTCTCCCCGCTGAGCAGGAAGGCCCATGCGGGGCTTGATCCCAGGAGCCTCAGGCTCTCTGCTCAGCGGGAAGCCTGCTTCTCCCTCTCCCACTCCCCCCTGCTTGTGTTCCCTCTCTCACTGTGTCTCTCTCTGTCAAATAAATAAATAAAATCTTTTTAAAAAAATAGAATAATGAGGAGACTTAAAGCAAGTTTTCCAGTTTGTTAAAATCTTATCAATAAGAGAAAAAATAAACTAAAGGCTTGCATCTCTGGTGCAATGATTTTCAGATAACTCATGTGCCTTGGGCCAAGAGCTTCTACTGTGATTATTTAGAGATAAACAAAAGGATTAACCCACATCCAACTTGACTGAATGGTCCATTTTCATACCTAGGTTATTAAAACCCCACCCTAACATACTTAACTGAGTTGTAGAGATTCTGATCATGTTTCTCAAGTGGTCATAGTCTCAACCTCAGATATCTGTGTAAAATGAAGTAGAAGCATGTGTTCTTATATTCAGAACAAAAATATTCAGAATAATTATTGACTCACTGCCTAATAATCCATACAAAATATTTTGGTGATTACTCAGTTCTCCATCTTAATTTATATGTGTAGTCATAGCCTTGAGCAACATTCTAAAAAAATTATCACTCATGTAACAAAGTAAAATCCCATAAAAGCTTTGTGAGGTTGAATTGAAGCTCTCTGTAATTGATTTTATGAGAAACAATCTTGAAGATTCATGCCTTTTCACAGAAGATACCAACAGAGCTTTGGTCTAAGATGTAATAAGAGAGTAAATGTTAAACATTTCATTGGGGATGAGTTGCATTAACTTTGTGCAGCCTCCCTACACTTCAGTGGAAGTGAAATATCATCAGGCTTTAGCCCTGCAAAGAGGAAATGCAAAATTAGGAAAAAAAATAACAAATGGACTGATGAAGCAAGCCAAAAATAAGAGATTTTACCAGGAAACTGAAGAGAGGAAATGTTGTATTTCTTATCTCAGGTCTTGTTGCTTTTTCCCAGTAGGATTGTACATTTGCAATCAAGTCACTTTACAGTGGTATTCCCTTAGAATGTGCCTTGTATTGACTTAGCCTGTATTTACTATCTGAAAGACCCAAGAATAAAATGAAATTTTCTCTTTAATCCTCAAGGTGAGTATCCTGCAAAGTCGGTGTCACTTTTACTTAGGGAAAGAAATATTGAATTAAGCAAATTATGTTGTGCACTGAACTAATACTTGGCAGAGGGAGGAGTTCACAGCTGTTTAGTGGAAGGAAGGAAAGGTGAGGTATTGGAATCCCCTTGACTTTAATGTGAGTGAAGGGGTCTCTTTTTTTTAATGGTTTAAATTATTTTAACTCTTCTTGATCTATTCTTTCACTGACTTTCATTAAAAAAATATTAGAATAAAATAATAATCATTTAAAATCCCCAAGTAGCATATGTAAACTATCTTTGCAAAAAAGTCTGTGGCTCCACTTACCTGAAAGAGTCAAGTGACTTCTTCAGATGCTTAACTAACTTTGAGAAAATAGGT
The DNA here is from genome assembly GCF_003265705.2 of Callorhinus ursinus. Taxonomy (NCBI): domain Eukaryota; kingdom Metazoa; phylum Chordata; class Mammalia; order Carnivora; family Otariidae; genus Callorhinus; species Callorhinus ursinus. The sequence continues at coordinate 5,647,023 of NW_027397090.1, forward strand.
TGGTTAGTAAGACACTTTGGCTCAGAATGTTTCAACTGAACATTCATTTCTGACCCTGCCCAGGCGAGGCATGTAGCTATATCACAGACACAATATTTAAGTAAGATTTCAGTTGCCAAAAGATAAAATGTGAAATTTACTAAAATGTGCAATATGGTGATATTTGCGTAAAATTCTGACATTGTAGCATATTCTCTGAAAGCTCAGAGTTGCACAATGAGTATTTGGTGAAGGGAAAACTAAACGCATTTTTCACCAATTCATATAGTCTTCAAGCATACATATATTATAATTGAATCCAGTGATGAGGAGATGACAAATAATACTTTTGGAAATAACTTGATGCATCTTAAAAGCAACTATTTGGAGACTAGAAGCATAGACAAATGCAAAATAATAACCATTGCCCTGATTTCAAAATTTCTGAGTTTTACTCCATTCAAATGGATGTGATCTGCCTGAAAGTTCTGTTGAAGTAAATGGAAAAAGGAAAGGCAGATAAACATAGAGAAATTTTAGCCATTTGGGGTTTATACATCACAGTTGGCAGCCTGGATGATAATGATTTTGGAAGAAGAAATTGAGATAATGAACATTTTTTTAAAGTAAGATTTTAATTCAAATTGTCATTTTAAGTGGATTTTGGAGAACCAGAAGGTTAGGAAAAATAATATATATGCCTTGGTTTGGACCCTCATGGTTGGATTTTTGCTTATTTTTTATATGCAATGTGGCATTTGTCTGTTATTTTGCTGTTTTACCTGTTTAAAAATCAAATAAAACACTCTAAAAGTCATACCTCCGAGCAATCAAGATTTTGGTTTGACATCCCATCTGTTTTACAGAAAGATAAGTGACATACAGGTAAATAGAAATGGGGTTTTTGTAAACCCAAGTTTTATTTTTAGGGAACAAAACAATTCTTAACAGCTGCACATCCCTCCCTTGGCACTGAATTTCGTCATCGATTATTCCGAGGCACATGGTCTCCCTGGGCCCTCCTCTCTCATCAGCTTTTGCCCTGGAAATGTTGCTACTCAAGCCACAGGGTTGAGTGCATGGACATCTAAGGACTCAGGTGGCTTTTTAGGCTACCCCACTCAATACACATGCACACACAAAGTGGCACCTGGGTCCTGAGCTCTCTTTTCCCTTTTTCCTGTTTGAGTGACCAGAGAGTGGACTTGGCAGCCCTTGCCCTATACTGTGCTTTTGGATTGTTCTTCAGCAAGAAACATCTGCGACTGGGTCTGGCTCCTCCTGGCTCTGGTGCAGCCTGTCCCATAACAAGAGCTGCTCTAAAGGCATCTGATGGGGCTGATGCTAAGTCACCAGAAGAGAAATGTGAGTTGATGCTTAAATCTGACTTTAAGTCAGTCCTACTAGCTTTAGATATGACTTTACTAAAAGATACAGAAGTCGTCCTTCTTCAATGTCATTTTTCCTTTTAGTATCAATTATGTACATTCCAAATCCCACGACTATGTTCCAGGCCCTGCTTTGGACACTTATGGATATTATTCCTAATCCTCGTAGTAACATTCAAGTTAGGCCTGTTTTGCAGAAACGGTAGCAGTAAAGTGTGTATTCGTGGACACAGCAATAAACAGAGTTGTATCTCAAGCACAGGCCGTCTCGTTTCCTTAGACCATGCTGTCTCTACTTCTTACTATTCATGCGGAGGCCATGTTGCTATGATGGCATGGTTCTCTCTGCCAACTCACAACCAAAAAGGCACATGTTCGCAGTGGCAAGAACACGAGAAACTATCGCTGGGTCGGGGCGCCTGGGTCGCCCAGATGGTTGAGTGTCTGCCTTCGGCTCAGGTCATGATCCTGGGGTCCTGGGATCAAGCCCCACATCGGGCTTCTGGCTCGGCGGGAAGCCTGCTTCTCCCTCTCCCTCTGCCTCTCCCCCTGCTCATGCTCTCTCTCTCTCTCTCTCTATCTCTGTGTCCCAAATGAATAAATAAAATCTTAAAAAAAAAAAAAAAACTATCACTCGGTCTGTCCTAGCATTTTTTTTTAAAGATTTATTTATTTATTTATTTATTTGAGAGTAGGGGAGGGGCAGAGGGAGAGAATCTTCAAGCAGACTTCCCACTGAGTGAGGAGCCTGATGTGGGACTTGATCTCACAACCCATGAGATCATGACCTGAGCTGAAACCCGGAGTTGATGCCTAACCAACTGAGCCACCCAGGCGCCCCTGTCCTAGCATTTTAAGAAATGTGATTCTCCCATTCTTTACAGTTGATTGGTTCTGCTGCCATATACAGAAATGCATACATTCCTCATTTCCCCACTTTCTGTATTGTTTATTTCATTAACCTCCCTCCTATCCTTTGTGTGACTCTTAACATACATGTTATGTTCACATATTTCAGAAGCTCCATGCTGCATTACTTTCTCTTTCAGCAGACAAATGACTTTTTCAAAAATCAGGACAAAAATGGTCATGTATGATAAATATATATAACATTATTTATATTTATCAATATACAAAATTAATATATTTAATGGTTTTATATATGTATTTGTCATTCCTAGGACTCTTGGGTCTTCTGAACAGTCTAGTGTCTGCTGTCTGGTATTATTTTCCTTCAGTCTACAGAACTTCTTTTAACATTTCTTTCTGTGTGGGTCTATTCATTAAAAAGCAAATCTCTTAAATTTGTTCATCTGAATATCTTCATATAGCCTTCATTTCTGATAAAAATGTTGCTGTTGTAGAATTCTAGGTGGACAAGTTTGTCTTTCAGTGCTTTAAAGTTGCATTTCCGTTGCTTTCTGCCTTCCATTTTGTCCAACGACAAGTTAACCGTAATTCATATCAGTATCACCCTGTGTGTAATATGTTGCTTTCCTCTAGCTTCATAACATGTCTTTGGTTCTCAGCAGTATGACTATGGTATGATGGGGTGTAGTTATTCCATGTTATTTATTTTTATTTTTATTCCTTCTTAAAGAGAGTGAGAGAGAGTGCGAGCAAGCATGCCCAAAGGGAAAGGAGAATATGAGAGAATCCAAGCAGACCCCATAGTGAGTGTGGAGCCTGACGTGGGGCTCGACCTCAGAACCCTAAGATCATGACCTGAGCTGAAATCAGGAGTCAGTTGCTTAATCATTTGATACACCCAGGCGCCCCCCCCATGTTATGTTATTATTATTTTTTTAGGATTTTTTTTTTTACTGTGTTATGTTAATCACCATCATTAGTTTTTGATGTAGTGTTCCATGATTCATTGTTTGCATATAACACCCAGTGCTCCATGCAGAACGTGCCCTCTTTAATACCCATCACCGGGCTAAACCATCCCCCCACCCCCCTCCCCCCATGTTATTTTTATTGTTACTTTTATTTGTACTTTGAGAAAATTTACCAGATTTACCAAATGACTTTTTGAAGCTCTTCACCTGTTTTATTTTCCACTGTCATTCTCCCATCTTTCTTATTCTTACCATTTCCTGTCACGTTTCCCAACATAACTTGCTTTTTCTACTTTATACTATCTCCTCTCATTAACCATATATCTTGGTTTTACGTTCCTTGGATTCAGTACCTCTCCTTACACTCCATGTTTTGCAGATTTTACCTTTGTGCCATTATGCAATCCAAGGACCCTCTAGCACTGAACACTTTGCAGATTTGTTATACTAATTGCAAAGATTAGTGATGCATGGCCACATGTGTTTCTGAAATTAGGCAAGTGGTTTTCCTCTCAGACACTTTGAAGTACCATAGATAATTGCTTTTTAAACTTGGCATATACTAAAGTTTTTTTTTCTCTTTTTCTTAGTGTTTACTTTTTTTTTTTTTTTTTTTTTTGCCAGGCAGAGGTACCCTGGAACACAAGACTGAGTAGTTCAGTCTTTTGAGAATGTTACATTCTATTTGGAAAGAAAGACCAGGAAATGAACATTGCAGTCTAATGTTGTAACCTTTCAAAATGAGTTAAAGCGTATGATAAGCAATTTACTTGTGACTGAGAATTTCATGTGGGAGTACATCATTTTCCAAAGAGATACCATTTGTGTTAGGTCTTGAAAAACTGAGTTGGAGTTCAGCAGATGGAAAAGTGGGAGAGGAATTCAGAAGCAAAAGAAACAATGTTAGAAGGTACAAGGACTTGAAAAATAATGTTGTTATTTGAGAAGTCAGTAGTTTTCACATGCTGATTTGATCCTGGCATGACTTGACTGGCTCTGAGAGGTGGCAGGAGATGAGTTAGGGAACACAGGAAATGGTGATTTGTCTGGCCCGATGAAGCATTTTTACTTACTCCTTGTGGTAGACAGATAATGTCCCCCTAGAAGGTCCACATCCTAATCCCTAGAACCTGTGAATATTTTACCTTACATGCCATAAAAGGACTTTTCAGATATGATTAATTTAAAGATCTTGAGGTAGAAATACCCTGAATTCTCTAGATGGGCCTAACGTAATCCTAACTGAAAGGGGTGTAAGCCAAGGAATGCAGGTAGACTCTGAAAGCTGAAAGAGGAAAAAGAACAGATTCTCCCCTAAAATCTAATATATAATAATAAATTTGTGTTATTTTAGGTAACTGAATTTGGGGTAACATGCTACAGCAGCAATGCGAAATCCGTACACTACTTCCTGCAGTTGTCAGTAATTTTACAGAGGTCTTAAGGAACTTGAATTGACATCATATTAGAGGGTGACAATGTGAATATTATTTTGACCTGGATTTAGAGGAAAAGAACAGAAATGGGAAGACTACTTAGGGGCCATTTCCATTGTCCTGTTGAGAAATGAAAAGGGATTATACCTAACATTTGAGGTAGTTGTGAAGGGAGTCATGGCTCCCATCTTTCTGGAAGGAAATGCTTGTAATTGTCCAATAAGCATAACATTCTTTGACAGTGTAAAAATCATGAGCATTTATTTAAGAATACCTTGAGTACTGGGATATAGATCAATTAAGGTATTACAGGCACACCCAGAAAAGAAAAGGAATACATATACCTAGCAATCGTGTCATTGATCAGATGCACTGTTAGAACTTGTTCTCCTTGTCACTACTTCCCTGTTCCTCCCTGTCCTGACCCACAGACTCCATATCCCTCTTCAGTTTCCTTTCTGTCTTAGTTACTGCCTCTTGCTGGAGAAATTTAGTTATTCTCTCTTTTCTGATCTGGGATTTATTTTCAGCTCTGGACCAGTGGTCCTTAGTTGATTATAAAAATCCTTTTTATAAATGAAAGAGAACATAATGGAAGAGAATATGAAATATCAAATTACTTCATGTGAATTTACAAGTATTATTTCAGGAAATTGTTCCCAGTTGATACATACACTTGAGTGTGTGTATGTGTATCACTGGTAGATCACATGGAAATGGTTTCTATGCAATTATGCACATAAAATGTTTGAAACACACTCCTGATCTGTTTGTGTTCTGTCAAAATTTAGACATACTGCACCCATGATTAAGTGGCCAACTAGGGTTGTGGTCTGAGTGCCAGCAATGAAGCAAGTATTTGAGAGAAATTTTCTGAGTAGGATGAAAATGAATTTAGTTAAGCATACACTGAGGGAAGTAGAAGAGTCGATGCTCAAAAATTTTAATTATTTTGTGTAGAAAAGCTTTTAGTACCATAAAAAGTATGGTGCATGTATTTTAAGATCTGTGGACATTGTTTGTTTGTTTTACTGATATTTTCATTTGCAGCATTTAACATCTGGGGCTTATATGATACAAATTGAGCCCAAAAATACTTGTGTCAGAAAATGAGGATGTGCTCCAAAGTAAATGCAATCATATTGAACTGACACAATCAGTGGCAAGAAGGAGCTCCACAGGCCAATTTGCAATAGTTTAAGCACCAAAAATATGATAACTGATCATAATATGCTACATGTTTAAAAATCCATAATCCATATTAATATTCAAAGAGAGAGAGAAGATATGTGGGGCCTGGAATGAGAAGGAAGACTTCTTAAAGAATTCTAGCTAAAAAAGGTAGAAAGAAATATAAAATAAAGAGAATATGCCATTTTCCAACCCCAATTAAAAAAAGAAAAAGAATGATTCAGATAAGGCTCATCAACCTCTGATCAAAGTATTGGCTGAGAGATTGTTGAGGAATAATCTGTTTACCCTATGCCGAAGTATCAGCCTACAGATAACTTAATGATGACAAATGCTAACACATTCCCTTACGGTAGAGAGATCTGGCATCCAACAAGTGAAAAATGTTATCACTGGTGGTGAAACAACCCTATAGGGCATAAGTGAAATACACAATAGAACTAAGAGGTATTCCGGCCAGAATTGTTTTATATGAATCTAATTATCTCTTAATATCTAACTTTCAGTTTACAGAAAATGCAAGAGTAGAGGAACATATTAAGAGGAAACAATAAAACAAATTCAAAATGCAGAACTTTCCACAAGAAAACTATCTTGGATTCTTTAAAAAGTCAACATTAGTGAACAAGGAGGGAGGCTATTCTAGATGAAAAGGAACTGAGTGGATGCAATGATTGGATGTGTTCATTGTGTGAATCTCGATTAGGATTCTAGAATTCAAAACCAAAACATTTAGCTCTCTCTGCTCCCTGCTATGTGGGAATACAAGGAGATGTTAATAGCAGTCTGCAACACAGAAGAGGTTTCTCACCAGAATTTGACCATGCTGGTCTCCTAATCTCAGACTTCCAACTTCAGAACTATGAGAAATATATTTCTCTTGTTTATAGGTGAAAAAAGATGTGGGAACAAAGTTTTCACCTTAAGTTTGAATCTTTAAAGATTAAAGTTTTCATAAAGCACCTTTCCATTCTTTTGAAGACTTACTCCCTTTGGTTGGATGGTATCCAGCTGCCATTACTACTATTCTTTTTTCCAGTTTTTAATTGATATATATATAGTTCACATACCAAAGCACCATCCTTTTAAAGTGTACAATCAGTAGTTAGTTCTTAGTTTATTCTCAAGCTTGGGTGACCATCATCACTATCTAATTCTAGAACATTCCATCACCCCCAAAAGAAACCCCGTACTCATTAGCAGTCACTCCCCATTTCCACCATCACTCATCCCCTGGAAACCACTAACCTACTAATTACACACTAATCTACTAATTTAATGTACTTTATGTCTCTGAATTTTCTATTGTGAACATTTCAAATCAGTAGAATCATACATATATGTGGACTTTCTTGCCTGGCTTCTTTTACTTACTTCCATACTTTCAGGATTCATCATATTATAGCATCCATCAGTACTTTATTCATGTTTATGGCTAAGTAATATGCCATTGTATTGACCTACCACATTTTATCTATCCATCATCAGTTGTTAGACATTTCAGTTGTTTCTCCTTTCTGGCTATTATGAATACTGCTGTGATCATTTGTGTACAAGTTTTTATGTAAACATATGTTTTCAGTGTGGGGAGATATATACCTAGGAATGGAATTGCTGAGTCATATGGTAACTCTGTGTTTAACTTCTTGAGGGGCTGCCCAACATTTTTCAAAGGAACTGCACCATTTTATGTTCCCACTAGCAATGTATGAGTGCTCCAATTTTTCTACATCCTGACCAACACTTGTTCATCTTCTGGATTGTCATCATCCTCACGGGTATGAGGACAGTTATTCTATTTCAGGATATATTTTTTATATATATTTTTTAAAAATTTTGTTGAAATAGTTATTAAGCGATTTTGTTTTCCAGAACTAGTACATGGGTAATAATATTTCAAGACTTCGTTGTCAGAAAATGTTTTTATTGTTTCCCTGTGCAAGTGTGTGTAGTATAAGACTCTTTGTTCAAAATCATTTTTGATCAGAACTTGGAAAGCCCTGTTTTCTAGCCCTCAGAATGGATATAGCATTAGGATGAATGTCATCACTTTGCTGGCCATGTGTATGTGTGTGTGTGTGGGGGGGTGTGTATGTGCATTCATGCGTGTGAGTGCACATATGTATTTCTCTTTCAGAATGTTCTCTTTATGCTTGCCATTTTAGAATTGGACAAGGCTGTGTCTTAGCGTGAGTCTTTATTTCTCTTGCTTCGCCTTCAGTGGGCCTTTCCAGAAAATTTCAAAACTTCCCATTGAAAAATTAAAGCTTAGGAAGTACTGTTCTGTCAAGTTTTGTTTGTTTCTTCCTTTCCACTGCCACTATTCTGAACAGCTCTGAATTACTATTAGGTAGAACTTGAAGCTCAAAATCTAATGTCCATGTCTTTGTTTTGTGTGTGTATTTTCTTTACATTTCATTTTGCACATAATTTTGAAAAAGGTTTATCAGACTTTTATTCCTGATTACATGTTAATATTTAGACCCACAATTTATTTTGCCACCCTTCAAATAAATGTTATTCAACACTATATTTTTAATATCAGATATTATTTCTTCTTGTTCTTGTAACAGATTTTATATGCTTTGTGAAGATAAAAGCCTGTTATTAGAATATGCTGTAAAGGTCTCTTCTGTTCACTGAATTGTATCTTTTTCCTCTAGACCAAGTTTTTTATTTGTTCATCCTAAACCTTGTCCTCTGTGCTATGACGTTCTGGAAATATTGGCTTGTTTGAAGTTCTTGTTTCATCGATCTGATGGAAAGACTAGGTTGATAATTATACTCAGTTGAAATGGATTTTCTCTGCAGTTTCATCTGTGATTCTGTTTCCTCAAGAGGGAGATTAGTTTCAGGCTGTGTGCAATGGGCGGGGCATCTGCAGACAGGCTCCCCTTTGAATTGCATGGACATGGAGCTGACCGGCAGACGAAGGAGCCAAAGTGGAGAAGAGTGTAAGAATCACTCCTGGGCATAGCTTCCTTTTTTCTCTAGTGTTGGAGACAAGGTTCAAAACTAAGACTAGGGCTGGCTGGTCAAGCGTGGCCTCCGTGGCTGGGGATGACTCATCTTTCCTCCACGTGGTCTCTTCCAGTAGGAGTTTCTGGGATCATTCTCATGGAAGAGGCAGTCTTCTAAGGTGAAAAGCAGAAGCACACGAGATCCCTTGAGACAAAAGCCTAAAATAAGCACAGTGCCCTTCCCAGCATAGTCTTTTGGTGAAAGTAAATCACAAGACCAGACAAAAGTGAAGGGGTAAAGATAACAGGCATCACAGCCTGATGAGAACTGTAGCAGGGTCATATTGCAAGGGGTGTGGGTAAAAAGAGCCATGGAAATTCAGAGCCATTTTTGAAATAATCTACCACATCGTCTTTCAGAAGTTCCTCAAATTTCCCTGTCTACTCTCATCACTGTTGCTAATTACCTATTTTCCCTCAGTTGCAAAACCACCCTTTATGATCTTTTATGTGAATATTGGCAGTGGGACTCTGAAACTACGTTTTCTTCGTGTCCTAGTCTGCTGACTTCTGGTGAAGTTCTGTAGTTGGGGAGGAAGGGAAGGAGAGTGAAAAGCAGAAGGAGGAAGGAACTTGCTTTTTGTTTTCAGCTCTGGGCGTTCTCCCTACAGCAGGGACAACAGCAGCTCTGGGCTATCCTCGTCACTCCCAGCCACAGCGCCACTTCCCCTATTCCCTCAGAAGTACCAGTGGCAGTAAGCCATGTCCCCCTCGGTGAGTGGAGCTTCAGCTGAACCCTACTTATCTCCAGATAAAAATCACGTGGAGGCTAGAGGGTGTTTCCTCTCCAGTCTCTTAGGTTTTTGATAACTCTACATCTTCTTCCTTTTTATGTTCTGAGCCCTAGAACTTTTAACTGCTTCCTGCAGCTAATATCCATGTTAGCTCAGAATCCCTTTAGCTCTTTCTGCCTTCCAGTACCTGTATAACAAATTCCCTATGCACTCTGTTAAAATAGCTCATATGCTTTTCATTTCTTGACATATCTTTCCCAGATAGATTCTTTGTTGTTTTCCAGAATTTTGGCTTCGTTTTCCCTTGGTATTTTTTCAGTAATTTTTATAAGATATTCAGAGGAGCAATGGATGCAAGTGCTCAGAGCACTATCTTTTCATTATTATCGTAGTAAGAGTATTTACCCTGAGCTCTGCCCTCTTAACAATTTTTTTTTAAGTGTACAATTCTAAATTCCACTTCTGGGGGCATATATCCAAATGAACTGATATGAGGATCTCGAAGAGTTATTTTCACTCTCATGTTCGCTGCAAAGTTATCAATAATAGCTAAAATGTGGAAGTAACCTAAGTGTCCATTAACAGATGAATGCATAAGCAAATTTCATACATACATGCAATGGAATATTACTAAACCTTAACAAGGAAGGAGTGTCTGACACATGCTACAACATGGATGAACCTTGTGGACATCTTGCTAAGTGAAGTAAGCCAGACACAAAAAGACTAATACTATTTGATTCCACTTCTGTACGGTACCTAGAGTAGCCAAAATCATGATGACAGAAAGTAGGGGCTGGGGGAAGGGGTTAATTGGAGATTGCTAATCAAGGGGTAAAGTTCCAGTTATGCAAGATGAATATGTTCTAGAGATCTGCTGAATAATATCAGTGTAGTGTCTTAAGTGGTTATTGGTTATTTGTTATTTTCTCTTCTTAATTTATAGTTCTTTGTATATAAAAATATTAAATCTTTATATTGAGAAAAATATTTCCCCAGGGTTTATTGCTTATGTTTAATTGTGTTTATGGAGACATCTTATCATTCAAAAGTTAATTTTAGGGGCACCTCGGTTGCTGTCCGTTAAGTGTCTGACTCTTTCGGTTCAGGTCTTGATCTCTAAGGGTCATGAGATCGAGCCCTGAACCTGCTTAAGATTCTCTCTCTCTCTCTTTCTCTCTCTCTCTCTCTCTCCCTCTGCCCCGCCCCTCCCTCATGTGCATGCTCCCTCTGTCTCTGAAAAACAAAAATGGTTTAATATATCGAAACTGTCAAATTTACCTTTCACAGTTAGAAATAACAGGGTCTGCATTACCCTGGAAGACAGGCTACTTTTGCTAACTTGGGTTATCAGAAGGATGCAATGGATTATCTGGATTTCAGTCTCTTTTTTTTTTTTCTTTTTTTTGAATTCCAGGTCTGCCAAGCTTTAGGAGTATGACTTTATGAAAGCTCTTCAATGACCTCAGCCTCAATCTTCTCATCTGGACAGTGGGGATAATAATAAAATAATGCAGTACCTTTCTTCTAGGACTGTTTTAAAGATAAAGTGACATACACGTTTAGGGTCCTTGGGATGAGTGTGGCATTATCATAGGTACTCAGTAATGGTAGTAGCTACACCTGCTATTATTACTCATATCATTGCTATCATTGCAACTACGTCTGCAGTTTTTATTACAAATATCACTACTGTTCTTACCCTTACCATCACTGCCATAATGAACCCTTCCTACTCCCTAAGTATATTCTGCTTTGTGTTTAAGGAAATTAATTAGCTTTAGGGGATATGGTAGACTGAATAACAGGCCCCAAAGGTATCTTTGTCCTAATTTCTGGAATTCGTGAATGCTGCCTTATATAGCAAAGGCAATTTTGCAAGTAGGATTTAGTGAAGGATCTTAAAGTGGGAGGGTTTTTCTAGATTATCCGGGTGGACCTAAATATAATCACAAGTGCGGTTAGAAGATCAAGGCAGAGTGATATAGACAGAGAGGAGGAGAAGGCAATGTGATCGGGGAGGCAGAAATTGGAGTGTTGTGACTACAAGCCAAGGAATGCCAGTAGCCACCAGACGCCGGAAGGGACTAAGAATGGGCCTGCCCTGTGCTCCCTTCGCAGCACATATACTACAATTGGAACAATACAGAGAAGATTAGCAGGACACCTGCACAAGGATGACATGCAGATTCGTGAAGCGGTCCCTATTTAAAAAAAAAAGAAAAAGAAAAAAGAATGGGTCCTGCCCTGCCAGAGGAAACAGCCCTGCTGCTACCTTGACCTCAGCTCAGTGAAACTAACTTTGGATTGCTGGCCTCTGGGATGGTGAGAAAATAAGTTTGTGTTGTTTTAGCCACCAACGTTGAGGTAACTTGTTATGGTGGCCATAGGAAACTAAAACAAAGGATAAAAATTCTAATTTGGGAGAGTTAAATTACAATTCCCTCCAACTTCTAGAACTCTTACTACATTATTTACTGGAGTGCGTTGGAATATGTTCCATCAGTAGAAATGGCTTCTTAACTGAAATGTCACATGGAAACTCTACGTATGTGGAAGATAACCATGGAGCTTCTTTTGATCCCGATACTGCCACAGCGGCCCCCTCCACAAGGTCCCACTTCTGGGTATATATCCCCCAAGGTGGCCTGAGACACCCCAGGCTCATGGTGCTCCAAGCAACACATTGTAATAAATGATGGTTTATGAGCACTGGGTGTTATATGCAAATAATGAATCATGGAACACTACCTCAAAAACTAATGAAGTACTTTATGGTGACTAACATAATAAAAGAATAAATGGAAATTAATTAGAATATTTCATAATCTCATGTGCAGTCCTTAAAGAAGGCCAAGAAAGGAGGCACGTTTGGGGGTGTTAGATTAAAATGAGAGGCTGACGCTGACCTCAGTGAGTGCAAAAGTGTAAAAGTCCATGAAAAACACAAAATTAGGTAATTATAACACAGTATAATAAATACTAAAACTGGGGTAAGCACACCTCTCTGAGTGTTTATAGAAGAAGGAAGACAAGAGCAACTGGTCACTTTGTAGTATTGTTTTTTAAGATTTTCTTTATTTGAGAGAGCATGAGTGGGAGGAGCGGGAGAAGCAGACTCCCCACTGGAGCAGGGAGCCCGACGCGGGGCTCCATCCCAGGACCCCGGGATCATGACCTGAGCCGAAGGCAGACACTTAACCAACTGAGCCACCCAGGCACCTCCACTTTCATAGTATTTTATACAGAGGTTATTTAACACTGACGAGGGTAAGCATATATCTCCAGTGACCTGAACCCTCGCGTTCACTGGCCTCCACTCTGTAGTTCAACTCAAATTAAAAGATTGTTTCACCTAAATTTAAAAAATGCCCAGAGGTAACCAGTGACTAAGAGAATTAGAATAAACACAGTCAAGCCATTTTCTACTTAAACTTAAAAACCCAAAGGTCAGACTAGACCCAACCTGTTAGAACAATAAGTTCATATAGCCAATCTCATTCTGACATTTGGGCAACCCTAGTATCACTATCTTAACAACTAATGATATATGCTGCTAATAACCTGAAGACTGATGTCATGCATGAATACTCTGGAGAGCAATATACAGCCTCATTTTCAACTGTTATAGAATAAGAAAGCAGTTTTAAAAGCTATTTTTGCCTTGCAGTGATATAAATTTTTTATTATTATATCATGTGACTATTACCCCACCATGACCAGCCATCCATATAAAGTTAGTGATTTTCTACATATGCAAAGAGGAAAGGAGAAATGATTATTCATTATTTTTTTAAAGGCCTAGATTAAGACCTCCAATGCAAGTGCCTATTGAGTCGTAGCTTAGTACTATGATAATTCCTCCGATGGCTGAAGAAAGTCATACGTGGGAATTAAAGATGACATTTGAAAACATGCCCATTACTGCTCCCAACCTGCTTCGATACATCCCCTATTAACACTGCTTTGAAGCGAGAAAAAAAGGTCTACTTTGAAGGGACTGGTTTAAAAAGTCTCAGTGTTCTAAATTAAAACATTATTTTGTAGTCTGATCTGTCTCCATAAATCTCAATATGAAAATTTCTAAGATCGAATTCTTCCTCCTCTTTAAGAAAAAAACAGCCTTTAAAGAAGTTCCCAGTGAAATATCAAGGAGGATAATGTATGCTTATTGACTGGATAAACCATTGTCAGATAACTAAAAATTGATGATTTAATAATGAATAGACAGTATTATAAAGTTAAGGATAGAACATTTTATTAAATATATACTCTAAGGTATGTGCTATTGCAAAAGAAAAAAAGACGTAGGTCTCAAGATACATCTGGTAAAATATTCTTACACTGTTGCAAATAAGAATAATCACACTTTCCTATTTTGGCAAATAGGTCAGATGCATTGTTTTGAAAACTGATTAAAACAGCCGTTTATTTACATGGGTGCCTTGTTACAGTATGCCCTTGCATTATTGAGATACAACTTGGGTTCAACAGATTTTACATATACTATTTTCTAAATTTTGACAAATATATATTCATTGTTAACACACATCCCTATCAAGATATGGAACGTTGCTTCATTCTCCAGTGTCTCCTCAGGCCATAGTCAGTCATTTCCAGTCCCTCTCCCCGCCCCCTAATACCAAAGGCAGCTTGATTTGTATGACCACAGATTTGTTTTACCTGATTCAGACTCTCTTCAAGTGGAATCATTTGTGTTAGTTTTGTTTCCTTTTTTTTTTTTTAGTACAACAAATGTTTTTGACATTTATCTGTGTTTTTACATTTATTGATAATTCATTTTTGTTACCAATGGTATTAATAGTATACTAGGATTCTGTTATATAGATGTACCACACTTTGTCCATTCTGTCAATAGACTTTTTTTTTTTTACATAGTTTAATCACTAGGTAGGAGGTTACTAAGTCTGTGGTGCTAGTGGTGGCAGATACTAGTTTGGTGTGAGTTCAGAGCAATTCGATATGTATTTTTGATTGTAAATTGTAAAGGTAAAAAAGCATAGGAAGCTCACACATGGACTAGACAGTTTAAGGATGGATGTAAGGGTCCATTGTACACTGGTATAATTAAGAAAATAATATTTTTGATTTACTGTCCCATAATTTAGAACAGGTTATTAATACGAACTTGACTAGCATCCTTATTTGTGACCATTACAACCAGGATTGATGCTAATTTAAGCATTCCTTTTCATTTGAATTCATAGTGACGTATTCGATGTACTGTTATTTTCATTTCAAAAATGCTGTATTTAGTCTCATTTGCTTCTAAGGGGCAGAAGCCTGCTCAGGTCAGATTAATTAAAAGAGGGTTTTGAAAAAAGGATGCATGTGAAAACAGAGTGAGTACGGGATCTCTGGAAAATCTAAGCAACCGGAAGGGCCTCCCCGAAACTAGGCAGAACTTGAGCTCCATAAACCAGCAGAAGAATTTAGTGAATTTTTTCTCTTAATCTCTCAATGATTAATATGAGTTAGCTATATCCAAATATATATTTATTCCTGGTTAACTACTGAAAAGTAAACCACCATTAGCCCATTTTGGGGCTGTATCTTTTGTGCCAGAGTCCATCATAAGCCACTAGCCAGGTTAGGAAGATTTACTCCTGGATCGGGCGCCCAGGTAGTGGGGATCTTGTGTTAGAGGACAGAGCCATTTGGCATCAGCCTACTTCTGATGGGACAGATTCACTTAGAAGGGGTTAAGCACCAAAAGATACCATGAGAATAAGAAGCTGAAGAACTTAAGGCCCTAAATAAGTATTACTTTTGAGTTTTGCATTTTGTATCAGGTGCGTTTTCCAATAGTTTGACTGAATATTGAGCAGTATTTATTAAGTCCTATTTACACGAGGTTTGAGTGTTTAAAAGATTGGATGAGGAAAATGGTGAGGAGAGTAGTGAGGTAGAGATCATAAAGCCTAATCAAAAATAATCCAGAGAGGGGAAACTTAGAGGAATAAAGGCTGTGGAATTAATCAGCAATTTGGACTATGGTAGAAGTTGAAGAGACAGAAAAAAGGCTGTAGTCACAATGAGAGAAAAGTCAAAAGCAAGAGTTACACAGAAATGGAGGAGCCAGGGAAGGTCCACAACATCAAGAAAGGACTCATAGGGCTACTTAAACTCCTTTTCTGAATATGGTCTGCTTTTACTTCTCTCACTCTTGTGAGAAGCATTCCTACATGAGCCTCGTGAGACCAATCTGTGTGAAATGGCATTATCCACACTGGCCCCAAGTTGACTAGAGCAGTACAAGAGAAAGTCCCTACCCCGGCGGACGAGGCAAGACCTGCGTGACAGCTATTTCCCAAAGAGACCTAGGGCAAGTCACTGACGTATGTCACTCAAGAAGTCTAACCATCTGAACCCTTCCTAAAGGCATAATTCAGGTTCATACAGTGAAACTTAGGATTTCAGGCTGGTGTCATGGGGGACCAAGAATTACTCTGTGGTCACCTATTTCTTTATTTTTAATTTTTTTAATTATTTATTTTTTTATTATGTTATGGCAGTCACCATACAGTATGTCATTAGTTTTTGATGTAATGTTCCATGATTCATTGTTTGCGTATAACACCCAGTGCTCCACGCAGAACGTGCCCTCCTTAATACCCATCACCAGGCTAACCCATCCCCCCACCCCCCTCCCCTCTGAAACCCTCAGTTTCTTTCCCGAGTCCGTAGTCTCTCCTGGTTCCTTTCCCCCTCCGATTCCCCCCCCCATTTTTCCCTTCCTTCTCCTAATGTCCTCCATTCTATTCCTTATGTTCCACAAATAAGTGAAACCATATGATAATTGACTTTCTCTGCTTGACTTATTTCATTTAGCATAATCCCCTCCAGTTCTATGCATATTGATGCAAATGGTGGGTATTCATCCTTTCTGATGGCTGAGTAATATTCCATCGTATATATGGACCACGTCTTCTTTATCCATTTGTCTGTTGAAGGGCATCTCGGCTCTTTCCCAGTTTGGCTATTGTGGGCATTGCTGTTATGAACATTGGGGTCCATGTGTCCCTTCTTTTCGTTACATCTGTATCATTGGGGTGAATACCCAGTAGTCACTTATTTCTGCTTAGCTTTATAAGGAGGTCAAATATGCTATCCCTACTGAAGTCTAGATCTCTTCTATTTCTACTTCTGTAATCTACCCATTTGGTTGAACCAAATTACTCCTATCACCTAGGATCTTGAAGGAGAGGCCCTTAGAAACAGGAAATACAAAGAGGAAAAAATTAGAAATAGCTGCCTATGTCCATTCATAACCTTCATTGTAATGTAGAGGATGCCTATAGAGTGAATGTTTTTCCTTGGCATAGAAGAGGTTGGTGCAGATGTAGTATTAGTTAACTTCTCGTAGAAAATGGTTGGACAGTTCCTGGTTTATTGAAGTCAGTGTCTTATTCACAAAGAAAGATGATGGGTCAAGTTTAGTGATAAAGCAACATCTGAATTAGCAGGATATGCTCCCTTACAGTACCAGCTAGAGATCACTGTTTATTTTTCAATGAATAATTCCCAATTGTTATCTCTTCTATGAATGTCATTCCTCCTACTGCTTTTTTTTTTCCTTTGAGTAGGAATCTGGCAACACTAGTCCATTTCTCCTCACCTCACAAAAGTGAAGCTTCATTCCTATTTGTCTTATTTATGACTAAAGCTGACTCTTTATAACTGGGGACCTGATTTGTGTTGGTTCAAGTGCTTTTATCTTGCTCAGTGTATTTTCACTAAAATAAAAGAGTAAGGATGAGTTTGATATTCTTTTATACCACAAGTAGATGATTTCTAAACATTTTTAACATTCTTACCATCTCCACTTTCCTTGTTTCTAAAGGTAAGATAAAATTATTGTTGTAATAAATTCTTCTACAGAAGCATATTTTCCTTAAAGACATTTTCCTCTCTGTAATACTGTGATAGGCATTTATTCATGAACTAAAAAATGAACTTTTTTTTTTTACTATTTACAACATAACAAACATATACCAAACACTGCATACATTGAATATGCCTGCCTCTAAGAAAATTATGGGTAAATAAGAAGCACAGATATGTACAGTTCACACTCTCATGGAGAATACATTTTTCTCCAGAGAAGTTGAATTGAGATGCACTCATAAAGATGAGCACAACTGATTCTGCATGCAGCTGATATTAACAGATAAAATGGTGCTTTCAAGTTGATAGGGCTTTTTTGACAAGTTGTATAATCAAATTTTTATAGATGAGATAACTGATAAAAGTAATAACTGATTCCTCATATCAGTGAGATCATATGATACATGTCTTTCTCTGATTGACTTATTTCACTCAGCATAATACCCTCCAGTTCCACCCGCATCGTTGCAAATGGCAAGATTTCATTCCTTTTGATGGCTGCATAATATTCCTGTGTGTGTGTGTGTGTGTGTGTGTGTGTGTGTGTGTGTGTGTGTACATCACATCTTTATCCATTCTTCTGTCGATGGGCATCTTGGCTCTTTCCACAGTTTGGCTATTGTGGACATTGCTGCTATAAACATCGGGGTGCACATACCCCTTTGGATCCCTACATTTGTATCTTTGGGGTAAATACCCAGTAGTGCAATTGCTGGGTTGTACGGTAGCTCTATTTTCAACTTTTTGAGGGACCTCCATACTGGTTTCCAGAGTGGCTGCACCAGCTTGCGTTCCCACCAACAGTGTAGGAGGGTTCCCCTTTCTCCGCATCCCCGCTGACATCTGTCGTTTCCTGACTTGTTAATTTTAGCCATTCTGACTGGTGTGAGGTGGTATCTCATGGAGGTTTTGATTTGGATTTCCCTGATGCCGAGTGCTGTTGAGCACTTTTTCATGTGTCTGTTGGCCATTTGGATGTCTTCTTTGGAAAAATGTCTGTTCATGTCTTCTGCCCATATCTTGATTGGACTATTTGTTCTTTGGGTGTTGAGTTTGATAAATTCTTTATAGATTTTGGATACTAGCCCTTTATCTGATATGTCATTTGCAAATATCTTCTCCCATTCTGTCCGTTGTCTTTTGGTTTTGTGGACTGTTTCTTTTGCTGTGCAAAAGTTTTTTATCTTGATGAGGTCCCAATAGTTCATTTTTGCCCCTGCTTCCCTTGCCTTTGGTGATGTTTCTAGGAAGAAGTTTCTGCGGCTGAGGTCGAAGAGGTTGCTGCCTGTGTTCTCTTTAGGATGTTGATGGACTCCTGTCTCACGTTTAGGTCTTTCAACCATTTGGAGTCTATTTTTGTGTGTGGTGTAAGGAAATGGTCTGGTTTCATTCGTCTGCGTGTGGCTGTCCAATTTTCCCAACACCATTTGTGGAAGAGACTGTCTTTTTTCCATTGGACATTCTTTCCTGCTTTGTGGAAGATGAGTTGACCGTAGAGTTGAGGGTCCATTTCTGGGCTCTCTCTTCTGTTCCATTGATCTATGTGTCTGTTTTTGTGCCAGTACCATACTGTCTTGATGATGACAGCTTTGTAATAGAGCTTGAAGTCCGGAATTGTGATGCCACCAGCTCTGCTTTTCTTTTTCAACATTCCTCTGGCTATTCGGGTCTTTTCTGGTTCCATACAAATTTTAGGATTATTTGTTCCATTTCTTTGAAAAAAAGTTGATGGTATTTTGATAGGGATTGCATTGAATGTGGAGATTGCTCTAGGTAGCATTGACATCTTCACAATATTTGTTCTTCCAGTCCATGAGCATGGAATGTTTTTCCATTTCTTTGTGTCTTCCTCAATTTCTTTCCTGAGGATTTTATAGTTTTCTGAGTACAGATCCTTTGCCTCTTTGGTTAGATTTATTCCTAGGTATCTTTTGGTTTGGGGTGCAATTGTAAATGGGATCGACTCCTTAATTTCTCTCTCTTCTGTCTTGTTGTTGGTGTATAGGAATGCTACTGATTTCTGTGCATTGATTTTATATCCTGCCACTTTACTGAATTCCTGTATGAGTTCTCACAGTTTTGGGGTGGAGTCTTTTGGGTTTTCCACATAAAGTATCATATCATCTGCAAAGAGTGAGAGTTTGACTTCTTCTTTGCCGATTTGGATGCCTTTGATTTCTTTTTGTTGTCTGATTGCTGTGGCTAGGACTTCTAATACTATGTTGAATAGCAGTGGTGAGAGTGGACATCCCTGCCGTATTCCTGACCTTAGGGGGAAAGCTCTCAGTTTTTCCCCATTGAGAATGATATTTGCTGTGGGTTTTTCATAGATGACTTTTATGGGATATTGAGGTATGTACCCTGTATCCCTATACTCTGAAGAGTTTTGATCAAGAAAATTGCTGTACTTATATGAGGAATTCTTAGTCTCAGGAAACAAACTGAGGGTTGCTGGAGTGATGGGGGGTGGGAGGGATGGGGTGGCTGGGTGATAGATATTGGAGAGGGTATGTGCTATGGTGAGCGCTGTGAATTGTGTAAGACTGTTGAATCACAGACCTGTACCTCTAAAACAAATAATACATTATATGTTAAACAAAATAAAAAAGAAGAAGATAGTAGGAAGGGAAAAATGAAGGGGGGGAAATTGGAGGGGGAGATGAACCATAGAGACTATGGACGCTGAGAAACAAACTGAAAGTTCTAGCATGGAGGGGGGTGGGGGGACGGGTTAGCCTGGTGATGGGTATTAAAGAGGGCACGTATTGAATGGAGCACTGGGTGTTATATGCAAACAATGAATCATGGAACACTACATCAAAAACTAAAAAAAAAAAAGTAATAGCTG
>NW_027397090.1:5672367-5687087 GCF_003265705.2 Callorhinus ursinus
TTCTGTTCCATTGATCTATGTGTCTGTTTTTGTGCCAGTACCATACTGTCTTGATGATGACAGCTTTGTAATAGAGCTTGAAGTCCGGAATTGTGATGCCACCAGCTCTGCTTTTCTTTTTCAACATTCCTCTGGCTATTCGGGTCTTTTCTGGTTCCATACAAATTTTAGGATTATTTGTTCCATTTCTTTGAAAAAAAGTTGATGGTATTTTGATAGGGATTGCATTGAATGTGGAGATTGCTCTAGGTAGCATTGACATCTTCACAATATTTGTTCTTCCAGTCCATGAGCATGGAATGTTTTTCCATTTCTTTGTGTCTTCCTCAATTTCTTTCCTGAGGATTTTATAGTTTTCTGAGTACAGATCCTTTGCCTCTTTGGTTAGATTTATTCCTAGGTATCTTTTGGTTTGGGGTGCAATTGTAAATGGGATCGACTCCTTAATTTCTCTCTCTTCTGTCTTGTTGTTGGTGTATAGGAATGCTACTGATTTCTGTGCATTGATTTTATATCCTGCCACTTTACTGAATTCCTGTATGAGTTCTCACAGTTTTGGGGTGGAGTCTTTTGGGTTTTCCACATAAAGTATCATATCATCTGCAAAGAGTGAGAGTTTGACTTCTTCTTTGCCGATTTGGATGCCTTTGATTTCTTTTTGTTGTCTGATTGCTGTGGCTAGGACTTCTAATACTATGTTGAATAGCAGTGGTGAGAGTGGACATCCCTGCCGTATTCCTGACCTTAGGGGGAAAGCTCTCAGTTTTTCCCCATTGAGAATGATATTTGCTGTGGGTTTTTCATAGATGACTTTTATGGGATATTGAGGTATGTACCCTGTATCCCTATACTCTGAAGAGTTTTGATCAAGAAAATTGCTGTACTTATATGAGGAATTCTTAGTCTCAGGAAACAAACTGAGGGTTGCTGGAGTGATGGGGGGTGGGAGGGATGGGGTGGCTGGGTGATAGATATTGGAGAGGGTATGTGCTATGGTGAGCGCTGTGAATTGTGTAAGACTGTTGAATCACAGACCTGTACCTCTAAAACAAATAATACATTATATGTTAAACAAAATAAAAAAGAAGAAGATAGTAGGAAGGGAAAAATGAAGGGGCGGAAATTGGAGGGGGAGATGAACCATAGAGACTATGGACGCTGAGAAACAAACTGAAAGTTCTAGCATGGAGGGGGGTGGGGGGACGGGTTAGCCTGGTGATGGGTATTAAAGAGGGCACGTATTGAATGGAGCACTGGGTGTTATATGCAAACAATGAATCATGGAACACTACATCAAAAACTAAAAAAAAAAAAGTAATAGCTGAAGATACTTTGTTTTTAACTGTCCATCATTAAAAGCAAAGCTAAAACAAAATCATGTCTCAGGATTTTTATTTTTAAACAATTGGTTCACTAATGAGACTATAATTCATGGAATATAGAATTTTGTTTCTTTTGCCACCCTATGCCTCTGAGCAGAATTTCAGTGTGTTAAATGAATCAGTTTATTTCATAGCCCTAACCAGTTATTCTATGTAGAACATATTTGTCATGAAGAAGTTTGTTAGTGTTTTAACTTTGTTGATCCAAGTATAATGCTATTATCCTATGTTTGTAAGATTATACAAAAGATGCTATGAAGAATATTTCTATTCTAAGAAAAATTGAACCACTAAACCAATTTGTAAGTTTTTTCATCCATCTGTTTTCTATATTTAACTAAACAAACATTGTCACTTTATTTTAAAGATATATTGAAACCGTTTTGTAATTCACCGTCTTAAACACCATACCATTTCGTTTCAAGATAGATTTTTTTTTTCTTACAAATCTGTGAGTAGCACTGAGGGATAGAGACCAAAATTAGAAGAAATAGAATATATCTTATTATTTTTCTTTTTTCCAAATTAATTATGCACAGACTTGATGAGAATTATTGATATATTTGATATCACTGTATCACTAGTGAGCAGCAAACATTTTTTTAAAGCCTCATATTGCTTGATGAATAATAATTGTTTTTCATATGCAGGATAGTCTAGCCTAAAAGCTAATTGGAGGCAAAATTTTCCCTATCATCTTCGTATTCTTCTCCAGTACCTGAGACCTTTTCCCCCATAGGACTGGTTTCTTTTGCCATTTAAGATCATTTCATGGAAGACAGAAATTTTCCAGCATGTGGAAGCAGACGGTTAATGAAATAAGGAAAGTTATGCCCTTGTTAAACATAGATTTTCCCCATCTATCTGTCACCTGACAGGGAAGCAGCTAGTTCTCCTCTATGAGCTCATTGTGCATATTGCTCTCAAAATAGTTCTTGCATTCATGAAATTATTTCCCTATTTATCCACCCAATATATCACAAGATCATTAGCATTACTTATTGTATCTTGTTAGTGGTTAGCAGAGTGCCTGCTATCTGACCAGCATCCTAAAAATTTATGAAAGTGAGTGGACCTATTTGCTGTTTCTAGGTTTTTTGTTTTGTTTTGTTTTGTTTTTCTTTTTTTTTTTTTCTGATTGTTAAAATCCCAGTTGATTCTGGACTCAGCTCAAAATGATCCTTATCCATGGCAACTTTATTTTTTTATTTTGTTATGTTAATCACCATACATCACTAGTTTTTGATGTAGGCAACTTTATTAACTATTCAGGGCTCTTTCCTTCTTTTGTGCTAGCCACTGTATACTGTATTACTCTTCTTGCTCTTAAAACTACCTGTTGTGATAATTTGTTTGCATGCCCATCTCTTCTAATGGCCTCTGAGATCCTTGAAGAAAGTGTTCTTCCTCCCTTTCTCCCATCTCTAGAACAGGGTGTGTAGGCTCTGACTTCATACATTATTCAGTTTATCACTTAGTGTCTGACAACTGTTTCTTGAGCACTTGCTATCAGCTGCACATGGTTCTAGGCACTGTGAATTCAGTGGTGAACAAAGCATATAAACCCCTTGCCCTCATGGACCTTACATTCTTGAGCAGAAGTCCGATAATAGGCAAATAAAGACAATGTAATCTCACATAGTAATAAGAGGAAAACAGAAATAGATAACGGGGTGGAGGTATTTTAAGTGCAGTGGTCATGGAAGTCCTTTCAGATCTAGTGACAATTGATTAGTGATTTGAGGGTAGTAAGAAATCAAGCTTTAAGAACATCTGTTGATAGAGTATTCCAGTTTGGGGCAACAGCAAGCAGAGCTCAGAGGAAGCAGTGTGCTGTGTGTGGTTTTGAAGATGGCTGGTGTATCTGGAATGGAGGAAATGAGTAGAGGTCAGAGAAGGAAACCGGCGTCTAGTCCATGGTACGGAATTTGGATTTTAAAATGTTCAGAATAAGTGAAGAAAGGAACGGGACAGTGTATTCACATGAGTTTTGACTATTACATAATGCAGCTATTTTTCACATGTACCAGATTTAATATTTTCTAATAAACATTGACCTCATTAAGGCAGTTATTCTGGAATGTGGGGAAATATTTCAATAATGTTCTTACTGCTCAAGACATTTTGGAAAGTATCTCTTATGCTAATGCCTTCAAGATCCCATGGTACATATTTTGAATATCTCAGATTGATGGAAAAAAATCATGATTTTAAATTGGAATTGGTTTTTGGAAACAGACATTTGCCATTGAGAGCCAAATATAGTGAATAAAGTGGATAAAAATTCAAGGAACATAGCTTTGACTCCAAAGAAAAGTAGTTCTTTAGTGAGGCTAAATGTGAGTGTCTTCTAAGCTGGCTGCAAACACGTTTCAAAAGAAAATGCCCATATATATATATATATATGGGCAAGTAAGTACATGCTCTGTAAAAGCTATGGTGCATTTCGTAAAGCAAAATTTGATGTTATTATTTCAAAAATTAAACTTCTTATTGTCAGTAGCTCCTTTAACAACTGGATTAGTAGGTAGGTAGGTATGATACACTGAGAGAACACATTGTTGTTGTTATCCTGTACTTTTTTTTTTATTTTAAGACTTACTATCCTGTACTTTTTAATAGAGAAACAATTAAACTGTTTAAATCAACCATTATCACAAAGAGAAAAGAACATGGGCACACATGTTTTTCTTCATCCGTCTTTGGCCTAACCTTAGATGGTTAAAGTGCAGTTTTACTTTGGATTTAGTGTATTTTAGGACAAATTATTAATGGACATTTTGCTGGGTTTTTGAAATGTTTATACAAGATCAAAGGAAAAGAGAATCGGATCATGGGGAGCACTTGAATGAACAAATTGTCTTTCCGATTTCTTTTTCTCACTGGAGAAGTCATAGTTCCTCATTTTCTGAGTATGGGCTGATTTTTTTCTTCTCTAAGTCGTTTGTCTCATTATGAACTTGACTTTAAAAGCAGGGATCATGTAGAATATAAGAAACAAAATAAATGAGCAAAATAGAAAAAAAAAAGAGGCAAACCAAGGATCACGTAGAATATAAGAAACAAAATAAATGAGCAAAATAGAAAAAAAAAAAAAAGAGGCAAACCAAGAAACAGACTCCCAACTGTAGAGAACACACTAACAGTTCCCAGAGGGGAGGTAGGTCGGGGGATGGGGAAATAGGCGATGGGGATGAAGGAGGGCACTTGTGATGAGCACCGGGTGTTGTAGCAAAGTGTTCAATCACTATATTGTACACCTGAAACTAATAGTATGCTGTATGTTAACTAGCTGGAATTTAAATTAAAAACTTTAAGGAAGAAAATTTTAAAAAGATTAAAAAAATAAAGCAGGGGATAAGATTCCACATCCAGCATTAACTTTGCTGACAATGTGAATTGCCAGAAACCGCAAGCAGCTAAGGAAAGAATACTAAAATGACTCCCTTTGTGTAAAAACAGAGTCTTCATTATCACTCTAAATGGCAATTCCTGTGTTGACGATACTTTTATACTAAGAACGAATGGTTTTTAAAATTGCTTCTTGCTACTTAATGCAAGTGACTCAAGACAGAGAAGTTTATATTTTAATTTAATTTTATTTTAAACAGTCAAAACACAAACAAAAATTTATCCTTCCCTAGATGAGCCAATTGGCCCTCAGTCTCTAAATTCCAACAAGTTCTTGATCATCAGGAATATGGGTAGTCTAGATTATCTAACAAACTAAAGCTGTACCAAACAAGACTCTATTCTATGGGGCTAGCAGAGATTTTTTTTTTTTTTAATAAAAGGAGTGTTTGCACTACCATCTCTCTGAGCTTTCCTATGGAAACTTCTAATATTTCTGTACTTAGTTAATTATAAGGGGTGTTTTCCTACCATATATAAATGCACTAGTCACTTTTAATATGTTGTTTGCTTTTACAAGTCTATAAATACTTTCTGAGAGTTTCCTTTTAGCTCTACTTTTTTTGATATAGTAAAGGTCAATACTTTCAGATTTTTATATATATATGAGATCTTAGCAAGGATATATTGATACATCCTTGGTCGGATTATGAAGTAATTAGCATCGCCCTTATGCCATTCTCTTCCTGGATGCACACATAGAATTTAACTGCATTGACATGCTCATTGGCTCTAGAGGAATGAATGTTATAAGAGTTTTTAATCTTTACTATAGGGCATGTTACTAAGTGTGATCTTGGCAATCACTGAATAATTTGACATATTTGGAAGTAGAAGCTAATTGCACATATGAATCTAAGCCAACTCAATCATATTCATATTTTTAAAATACTTCACATATAACCTGCCACATTGAAAATTCTGCATCTTGCATTAAAACCCTGCCTTAGAAAATCAATATTCATTTCAGTTCTACATTAGAACAAGCACTAGTTATAGCATCTTAAACTAGTAGTCCACAGTAATATGAATATCATCTGTCTTTCTGTCTATCTTTGCATCCATCCATCTGTCATTTATCCATCTACTTTTTCATCTCTGCATTTAATGGACATTTATTGTGGAGACACTGTATCTGGTGCTAGGGATACAAAAGTAAACATTTTATTTTTGACTTGGAAAAGCTTGTAGGCAGGTCAGGGAGATGTATGTAAAAAAAATGTACAAAAGTAACATTTGAACATAGTTCTGTGGTAGCAGAAGAAGGAGTGACTAACTCCTTGGAAAAATGAGGGAAGATTTCACAAAGGACATGGCATTTGAGCTGGTTCTGTAAGTGTGAGTAGGAGTTTTCCAGGGCATTCTTGGAATGTAAACGAGGTAAGAGTTGTCAAAGAGCATGGCCAAATTCTAGAGAAAAGGCTAGGGTGTTTGCAGTGCATGGTGAATGCATAGGAAAATGGAGCAGAATCTAGACAGGGAGTAGGAGCAATGCTATAAAAGGCCTTCTGTGACGGGCTAATCCCGATCACGAGAATTAAAGTCAGTTACCATTTAATGAGCTTCCAAAAGTAAAACAAATTAAACATATTATTCATCATATCCAAAATAATCCTGCAAGATAATTATAAATATCCCCAGTATACAAATGAGGAAAATGAGACTCAGAGAATATAAAGTACAATGCCAGAGATCATAAAGCTAGTGAGGAACAAAGATTCAGATTTTGTACTGTACGAGTCCAGAGTCTTTATTCTTAGAATATTCTAATCCCCATGGGTCCTGTAGGAAATGGGCGGGGGGGGCGGTTACAGTAGGAAATGAAGAGTAGATTATGTTATATTGTGTAACTGATAGCAATACCATATGAAAGAAACCAGTGAGCAGGCTCTTGGGATAATTCAGAGATCTCATGATGAATTAGTGAAGAGATAAAGAATATGGTGAGACACTTTTGGGGAGAATTATTGGCATTTGATAACTGTCTGGCGATAGCAGGTGAGGGAAAGGAAGCCAGGAATACCTCTAAGGTTTTTAGCGTAGTCCTTGAGATGCACACCCTATCACTTGCTGTTGGCAGACCACCCAGATAAATTCCTTTGGCGTTCACCTCTGCACACTGACGGTACCTCCTCACATGCCTGCAACCCTGTGTTCTTTTGTCTGAATGCAGGAAGGAACAAGCTTCCTACCTGGGGGGAAAGTCGAAAGTGCCAGAGCCTGGAGAAACAGCTTTCACCCAATGTCAGACAAGCATTTGGTGGCTAACTATCCCAGTTTCTTCGTGCCTCATTTCAGGTAGCTCCCTGGCATGTGACAGGCTGTACCCCAGAGTTTCTCAAGGAGACTGAACTCTGGGTCCCCACAGTAGTAACTAGCTTGATAACAAAGCCCTCAATCGCTTTCTTTTCTTCCCAGCTTAACTTGCCCGCTCCCCTTCTGGTATTTCTTAGCATGACCTCCCAGACAAACTACTTGCACTTGAATCTTTGTTCCAGTCTCTGCTTCCGAGAGATCACAACTAAGACACAGGGCAAGGTCTGAAAGGAGAGGGAAAGACAACTCTGAGGGAGCAAGGATCTGAAATAGAGGACAGTAAGGAGATCAAAAGAACCTGGTTTTTGTCAGGCAAGCTGGGCACAAAGGGGGTACTCAGGACCAGAGAGGAAAAAGCCCATCCCTCTCGGACAGAAAAGGAAGGGCAGGGGCAAAGGAAGGTGCTCTGGTTAAGCGGAAATGTAAATAGAGCCCACATCTGTGGATTTTCTGTGAAAAAGAAGGCAAGTTGATCTGCCCAGTGTGAGAGGCAGGAAACTAGATGGGCTAATGAAAAAACGTGAGTGGAGTCCTCTGTTGGGGGCCACACCAGTAACAGGAGGTTTAGCAAATGATACGCAAATCACCTTTCTGTCTTCCTTTCAGTACCTTCATCATCCAGCTCTTCTACATAATTTCTAACTGTAACTATTATGCTCCTTAATTTCCAGGATCTCTTTTTGACAATTTAGTAAAATGTAATTGAATTTAATTTTCTCTGAGGTGATTTCTTTTTTCCCGGAGAATCCACCTGTCTCCTGCCTAGGGAACCATACTGACGCTGACTTAGTGTGTAGAATTTCCTTTAATCTTCTTGCTTTTTGTATAGTACCTCACCCGTGGCCACTTCTGTGCCCGGAGTTCCAGTGTTCAGAACCTTTTGGTTCAGTTTCCACATGGATACCTCTGACCTCCAAAGTAGGCTGGGAATGGATAGTTCTCCAACTGCATAAGCTGGAAAGTGAGGACCTGAAGGGTTAATTGGTGATGTTACAGACATTAATAGAACCTTCATTTTCAGTCACTTTCCTTAACCATCCCTCTACTGGTGATGCTGCTAGTTCTTGAATAATTTTTAGGGGGCAGAGTAACCTCCATCTTGTACGTACATACCTGCCTTCGCACACTAAGTTGAAATAACTATTTTTCTCTCCCTTGATCTTCTCTTTGCAACATTATATATTACAGTTAAATATATTTTCTAATTTAAATTTCCTATTTTGTCTTGATAGGTGATTTTCAAAAGAACAAGATAGGAAAATATATCTATATTGTCATTGTGTCTTAATAATTTTATCCACTAACTGTCAATGCCAAGCAGAGAATATAAACATCACTGCAGATAAACTATATATACCATCCTCAAACAGGGTTGATGTGATAGATGGCGAGTTTGGGCATTAATGAGGAAAAATATTTAAGTTTTAATTTCAAAGAGATATACTCGATGTGAGAACCATTCTGAGGTATTTGTAGAGGAAGGAAATGGATATTATGGCATATTTAGAACTGTTTACAGTATGGCAAGAAAGACGTTATAGTATTTTAGGTGCGGGTTTCTCTGTTTATGGTGTTTCTCTTTGTTTGGTCCAGTATTTAAAATTCCTTTGTTTTTCGTTCTGGTGCCCTGGGAGCCCCAGCATAGCGGAGGGGACATCCAGCATTTTCCTTAACACCCATTATTTGCCAGGTCACTGAGTTCACAGGTTTATTAATTTCTGTCCAAAAGAAATTTGCACATAAAGCTGTTTTCCATATGAATTTAATGATTGCTTGTTCTATATGCTAACCTAAACTAAAAGATGGAGAAAGAATGTTTTCTTTCTCAGGGTCTGTTGTTTTCTTTAAAAACATGGACACGCACACACACACACACACACACACACACACACACACACACAAAAACTATGAAACAGCTGCCAAAAATAAAGATAACATTATCTTTCAAATACACATATTAAGATTTGGTATTTGGTTAAATCAATTAAGAAGAGCCAGATACTGAATATTCAAAATTATCTAATATGCTTGCACAATGCATATGTTTTGGCTCATAAAGTTAGAAAAAGCTTTTTTTTTTACAAGATTATCACATACTATAATAATGTAATTACATGTATTTACACTAATTATGCACTTATATGTAATTATGCTAATTATGTAACTACATGCCATTTGATAAAATATTACTTTGAAATTCACTCAATAAAAGCAGAATGAACTGGATGGTAGAACTATGTGCCAATAATGAAGGAAGGAAAATGAAAGGTCTTAAATAAAAGATCTCTACACTCTATTTTTGCTCTAAAATCCTCTAATTCTAAAATTTTAACAGTACAGCAGAGAGCCATTTGTGCCACATTTGAAATTTAGGTACTTATTTTTTATTTAGGAAGATTTCTTTTTTTTCCCTACACGGTTTCTGGATGGAGAGTTCATGAAAGCAATGATCGTGATTAATTACTCGAAGCAAACTTAAGTACAAATAAAAAAAATAAATAAGTGAGAGCATAAACCAGTCCTTAGTCTAACCCAGTAGCAATGAGCAGCCTGATAAAGTTCCACATCTGAAAAGAGAAGAAGGCTAGCCTCTCACTCATCAGTCTTCCTATGGCAACCAGTTCCCTCATCTGCTCTACCTGTACCCCAGAGCGAGGGAAGGGCGGGATGTAAGCAGTTTGGGTTGAGTCTCAAGTGGCCAACATTCCCCAAGGTTGAGTAACATATATGTTGTCCAAGCTTCTGCATAATATCCCTACCATCCATTTTCAAAATTAGGAGATTAAAATGGTGATAAGGAAAAGATAAAGCTTGTCCAGTTCAGGATATTCAGGCCTCCATCTGTTCCCAGAGCAGCTCTTCTCTAAGAATATGGGCCATGAGGAAGCTTCATCAGAAACCACGTTCGGAATTGGTGCCACTCAGGGTAGGGAGAAATATCTAGGCCCATCAGCCTGGAGTCTAATTTCATTTTACTTGACAAATCATTAATAAGCATGAACTATGTGAAAAGTGCAAGCTTAGACCTCACAGGATAATACTGCCAGAAGAGAAAAAAAATTAACAACTACACAATTATAAGAGTAGTAGTGTAGTAGTGTAAGTAGTATAACTACTACAATTATGAGACTGAATACGTCACTCAAATCAAGAAACATCAGGGTTAGTAAAACCAAGTTGCTAAAAACCAAAGTTTTTAAACTTTTTTTTGTCTTCCTAAATCATCTGAACAATGCAACACTTCGCCATTTGTCAGAGTTTATCTGTGCCACAGTCATGTCCAGGCTAATAAAGATTTTCCTGCATGGGAGAGGTTCCCACTACTCATTGAATAGGTTTATTATAATTATTATTTTGGGGGGGCGCCTGGGTGGCTCAGTCGTTAAGCGTCTGCCTTCAGCTCAGGTCACGATCCCAGGGTCCTGGCATTGAGCCCCGCATCGGGCTCCCTGCTCGGCGGGAAGCCTGCTTCTCCCTCTCCCACTCCCCCTGCTTGTGTTCCCTCTCTCGCTGTGTCTCTCTCTGTCAAATAAATAAATAAAATCTTCAAAAAATTATTATTTTTGTTTATTGTTGTTATTAATAGAATACACATCTTTTAAGTCTGTGAACCTGTTCTAGAACTAAGAAAAGTCCGATGCTTTACACTAATTGTATTGAACGCAGAGCATTTATGTTATAGACAAAGGCATGTGTGGGGGATAGCAGACTAGTTGTAAGATGATAAATTTTGTGAAAGCACCTTGATTACTGCATAAGGCTTTCAAATACCTAATTGTTGGCATTTGAATCTGTCGACTTCTTTTTAAAGTTTATTTAATCCCCAAAATTGAACCAAATATGGTGGCGTGGATCCTTGTCTCCCTGAGAAAAGTCTGGTGGGGTTATATACATTTTATATTTTTCAGTTTAAGCTTTAAGGAAGGATACGGAAACTGATTTACACCTGAATATAAGCAAGCGTTAAAAATAGCAGCATCAATGTGTGTTTAATCAGTATGTTTAAGAACTATTCTAATATCTGTTCATCAGATATTTGGAACAGCAGTTTGATAATCAAAATGCTAATCTGTGCAGACCATTTGTAATCCGGCTGTGCTTGTAATAAATAAATCTTGAGGGCTAATAGGTATTCCTTATGTTGCTGTTATTTGGATAGAAAGAAAAGAGCCTCTAAATTCTCTTATAAAACCCAAAAACCCATCTCCTCCTTGTTTGTATTCCTTTCTCATAAATCCTCACAAACAGATGTGTACGCTTGTTGTCAGCTGTATTTGTCACTGTACGGGCTGTCTGTTGCCAGATTGTCAGCGTGTTGTTAGGCATGATTCATTGTGTGCCGTCGGTCCTGTAGTTTCTTTACAAAGAAGCAAATCTGACTTCCGGGCCAGAATAAAGAAGTCATTAGGGTAGTAATCAGTGATGTTCAGAATTTATCTAGTCCACTAGAGCCTGACACCTCCTAGCTCACCTTTTGGTGGGTCAGTGGCCCAGGCTTGAACAATATTGAATAAAAAGAAAAAAAAAAGTAGGTATTGAAGTATTTCTCAGATTAAAAAGTAAAATAAATACATTGATATTCAGGGTACTCTCTAATAAAATGGTTAGACTCTTTGAATGTCTTTTATTATAACAGAATTGAATCTCCTGGGGCTATCAGAATGCTGAACTATTGGCCAATTACCACTTCATAAAACTGCCCATAGAAGATGATACATTGGACTGGAATAAATTGAGATTTCAAACTTTGTGTCACTTTGTAAATCCAGGCCAAGCTGAACTCATCAACGTAATCTAGTTCAGCTAATGAGGATGATTTATACCAGAAAAAAATCATGTTGGCTCCAGAGGTGGTGACAAAGGATGGGACAGAGAGACACTGGGGGGCAAAGATATAAAGCACAGCTAAATCTCATCAATGCAGAAATGGCCGGTCTCATTATGGACTTTTACACAGAGTAACCATTTGGTTAGAAATATTCGATTATTCACTCAAGAGGTTTTTTTCTTTTCTTTTCTTTCTTATTCTCTATAGCGTCTAAAACACTGTACTAATAAAGTTTTTGAAAATATAGGGCAATGCGACACAAAATTGTTTCTTCTTCCTTCCATTTTAGCTGCAAGTGAGGTATCAGTGATCAGTCATAGGAAGCTGACATTTGTTGTCTTGCCTGGAAAAGTTCTGGCTAATTTAGAAGAGACGATTGCTCTAAAAATATATAAATAAAACTAAGTTATGATGAAGAACTACCACTTGTAATAATACCCTTTTATGTATACTATATGTGTATACTCACATGTACATCAGCTTTATTCATAAATCTTTATCTTGTATTAATTTCTAAAGAAATATTTTTGACTTATTTTGTTCTGGACATTACTCTAGGTATTGGAGATATAGTAAAAAATGAGATAGACATAGTTTCTTCCCTCAAAAAATTTACATACTAATATGGGGAACATTTACATAATATTTATTATTTGACATAATTTATTCATTTTCTATATTTTGTGCAAAGTGTATTGTATATAATGTGGATATGTATCAGGTTATTTCTAGTTTAAATATGCTCATTGTGTTGAAGACCCAGAGTGGTCATCTGCCCCATGGCACTTAAGACATTTCCTAAGTATATACATGTACATATATATTCCTGTCCTCTGAATGTGTAACAGAAGACAGCATATGAAATGAGTTTATAAAATAAGAGCAGTGCCGTTTAAGATTTCAGGTTGTCCTTTCCATCAGGGTTTTATAACCAGTGTTACCTCCGTATTTTGAATGTAGGGACATCAACTCTACAGATAAGTACAAATTTTATTTTTATTTTATAAATGTGCCTATGGTGACAGA
This sequence comes from Callorhinus ursinus, assembly GCF_003265705.2. Lineage (NCBI taxonomy): Eukaryota > Metazoa > Chordata > Mammalia > Carnivora > Otariidae > Callorhinus > Callorhinus ursinus. The sequence continues at coordinate 5,685,331 of NW_027397090.1, forward strand.
AAGACATTTTTGAACCTGACAAAAGCTGTATGACAAGATTATTTAATCTTTTATGACAACCAGCTCTTTTACTGAACTTCCTCCTGACATTTAATTCCCGACTCTGAACTGAAATCCTTCAGTATCTTCTGAGCTGTTCTCTTATTTCCCTCCAATTCACCACCTAGTGTCATCATACTGAGTAGTCACAGGCGCTAAGGCTTTAGCTCATTCATCTAGTCCAACAGGGACTTGATTTTCTTAGATACAACAATGAATGATGTTGAGGCTTGACTGTAAATACCTACCTCTACTGATGAGTTCTTATCTCTCATAGGAGCCCTTTTTCATCTGCAGACAGGGCTGGTTGCTAAAACTTTCTTCCTTACATTCAGCTAAAATCTGTCATCTTATAGCTTTCCACCCATTTTTGCCAGGTACGTCCATTGAAGCCTGTCAGGACAGGTGCAAACCACTTTTCTCTGATGAATGCCATTTAGAAGGCTAATGTTCTTCTCTTTTGTAGCACTTACCAAAATTAGCAACTAACTATATACGAAGTTATTGACTTAATGTCAACTAACTATGTCTATGAAGTTACTGACTTAATGTCAACTAACAATGTAGATGAAGTTATTGACTTAATGCCCATCTTCTCCAGTTTCTTGTCTTTTCCCCACTTTATCAGCATTAGCACAATGCCTGGTACATAGAGAGGTTTCAATAAATATTTGTTGATAAACACGTGTGAATGATTTAATATTTTAGAGTATTTTGTCCCGCGTCTTTGGTATTGTAAGACCTAAAGCCTTCCCTAAAATGAAGATGTGTTTGCAAGTGATTTTTTAAGGGAGTGATTCAGGGAAAAACGATAAGAGTGAGGGAGGCTGAACATGGGGGTAAGAAGCCAGTTAAAGGGGAGAGCTCACACATGGTTTTCTAAAAGGGAGATCTTCAGCCTAACCCCGCAGAGCATCTCTACAGTGTAAGGTATGCTAAGAGTTGTGCACCTGGAAACAAGAGAGCTGTGCATTCATGATCCTTCATGAATCATTAATTGGTTAACGGCCATCACATCCAGGGCCCAGTAGAGTTCCAGGTACTTCCAGCTCTCTCTGCCTAAGGAGCAAAGGGTAATTTGGCTCCAGTAGCTTGAAGCCCTCTGCTGAAGAAATATCAGAAGTGTTGGGGGTTAAAAGCTAAAGCACATAGAAGGTGAGGGGTAGGAGTGTACAAATGAAGATTTAAAAAATAGCCCTAGATGGTCTAGGTTGAATATCAGTATCACTATAATCTGATCTTGAAAATTCTTTATCATAGGCTCAACATTCTAGCCTGTGAAACTATTAAGTAAGGTTAAGTATTCTCACCTCCTACACACCCTCCTCTGAAGGGTCTTCACAGTTAGATTTTAATCTTGACCAAAAAAGAAGAACAAAAGTAACATGAATCCCGTATTATCTTATCAAATTCTAGGCAAAAGTCTTGATACTCTGGATCTCAAAACTTAGCTAATTCAAATTCAACAATATATATATAAAAATTCACCTTTAGCTTCTTTCTTGAAAACAAGGTGAGGTCCACATAGGATTCTGGGATAAAGGCTTAAGACTAATGCTCAAAGCAAAACTGGGCAGAAATTAAAGACATGGGAATGCACTCCAAGAAACTTTGTAACCAAAAATTAGGACTTTAAGGGCATAGGATGCAAATAAAAAGAAAAGAAAAGAAAAGAAAAGAAAAGAAAAGAAAAGAAAAGAAAAGAAAAGAAAAGAAAA
>NW_027397090.1:5687097-5742614 GCF_003265705.2 Callorhinus ursinus
AAGAAAAGAAAAGAAAAGAAAAGAAAAGAAAAGAAAAGAAAAGAAAAAATTGGGAAACAAAGAAATGGTGTGACAAGCCATTTTAACTCCCATGATTATAAGGTTCACATAAATGACATTTCAGTCTACTAATCCCAAGACCTCCTGTAGTAAATTTCAAAATAAATCAAGAAATTGAAACAAAGCAACAGAAAACTTGACAATTCTTGCTAATTTACTACTTTGAAAAAAATGTTAAAAATGCCAGACAGTTCCAAATAAAGAGCTTTTGTTTCTACTACAGTACTTTAAACAATACAGACTGGGCTTCAGTTCTACCTAAAACTTTCTCAATTCCTTCTCTATCATTCTTCAGACTGCGAGGCCAAATTCTTCAAGGGACTAAAGAAGGCCAAGTGATAAGGGGAACGTGGCAGGGGATTTTGAAGTGAATATAGATGTTAAGGATTTAGAGCTTCTTCTCATTCCCAACATCAGATCTGCCTTTCTTGATGTATTTCTGGATTTTAGTTTAGGGGTCTGACTGGGACTTAAAAAAAAGATAGAAAGATGTGAACAAAAAATAATGAAAGAGCTCTCTCAACTTTTCATTCTCCCCTGAGGGGGGGCGGGAATTATTTCAGGATTACTCAGTATTGAAAGTAGAGATTTCAGAAGAATGACCATTTTCCCTTTTCTTTTTGCGTTTTCCTTTCCATTGTGACTCTAATAGAGACATATTCTGATCTACGAAAACAAGCACCTACTGATGATTAATGGAAATTTTACCCCAGATATGCATATTGAGTGAAATTCCCTTAAGTAGCAGTGCATTTTCATGACTACATTCAATTTCTCAAAAGATATACAGGAATTGTTCACTACAAACAATTATTTATTATCAATTAGTAATAATACAAAGTTGTTTTTATATGAATTGTATCTTGCAAAAATGTGTATGTGAATATATATTTATTGATTTTTAAAACACTTTATATTAATTCCTAATTGCCTGACATAGTTGTGAGAATTTTACATATACTAACTCATTTTAATGTATGTATAAAATATATATAAATAATGTATGTATAAAATGTATATAAATAAAATATTTAATGTATGTATAAAATAAGGGGTTAACAATGGTTTATGGTCACACATCTAGGAAGTATTGAAGCTGGGATTTGACCCTGAGCGGTCTGGCTCCAGAATCATTGCTCTTAATTATCATGCTAGACTACTCTTTATATTTTATAATATCCCTAATAAATACACCACCTTATCAGTCATATCAAACCAGCGGTGAATTTGGAAAGTAATTACTCCTTCTTTGCTTGCCTCTTTTGCCCAAAGTGATAACTAATATTTTAAATTTATTTCTTTAGTCTCAAAAAAAAGTTGCAGATGAGAAACATGTGGAAAAATTACAGAAACCAATTTTTGAAGGAAAAAAAGGCACTCTAGACAATTCAACATAAAGTTCTCATTTTGTGGATCAGGAAGATGAAGGGACAGTTCATTAATAAGGCAACCTCTAAGAACTGAGTCTCCTGGTTTCCAGGTGGCTGCCTTGTCTTACTCCTTCTCAAAAACACAGCAAATCACAAACAAAAACAAAAAATAGAAAAAATTGAAATTAGAATCTATTCCTAAAGGTTTCCTTTTCAAATTACCATCTTTATTCTTGAGTATTGCTGCCTAGTTCAGACTATGCATTCTTCATTTTCAAATCAGAAGTTGAGTTGGTAATATGACTCTCTTGTATATTTACTTATTTTTAACCAGTGTTTGAGGTGTTTTATAAGTGAGTTTTGGTATACGGTATGGACATCCACTTGGGGGTCGGATAGTGTGGCCTTTGAAAGCTCAACAGCCCCATTGAGACCAAATGGAAAAGCTGGGGAAATTTTAAAAAGATTGATAGCATCAAAGAGATTTTCAAGCAATAAGGATTAGAGATTTTTTCCAGAACAGAAGGTTATTCTGTGGGTCATGGAATGGGGGAACTATATAACTTTGGTGAGTTCATGGAACTAGGAGTCTTGAAATTGGTGACTCAGAAGGCTCAAACAAATGGCAGTGTTTGCTCTCAATTCATTTGCTAGATTTTAAATAGGTGGGAAGCTAGAAAACTTAGTGGTAAACCTTGAAAAGCAGAGCAGAGGTTACAGTGCTGGGAAGGCAAGGTCTCTATAATAAAAAGACCCCACAGAAGGGGAGAAAATATTTGCTGTACACACTATGTGTGCCAAACTGTATATTAGGTTCTAACCAATCATTGAGTAAATGACAGTGCAGAAGTAAAACTTACAAAAAAAAAAGAATATCCAAAGGCAAGTAACAAATTAGATCCACAACTCAATGCTACTGTACTTCACCAGAATGACTAAAGTGGAGAGAAAATATCAAGAATTAGCAAGAATAGGGGTGCCTGGTGGCTCAGTCATTTAAGCATCTGCCTTTAGCTCAGGTCATGATCTGGGGGTCCTGGGATTGGAGCCCCACATTGGGCTCCCTGCTCAGTGGGGAGTCTGCTTCTCTCTCTCCCCTCCTAATCCCTGCTCATGCTGTCTCTAGTTATCTCTCTTTTTCTGTCTCTCAGATAAATAAATAAAATCTTTGAGAAAAAGAATTAGCAAGAATATAAAGCCACTGAGACTCTCATCTGTTGCTATATAAGGTGTACGTTGGTACAACTAAATGGAAAGACGTTGTTGGCATTATATTCTAAATCTCTTTAAATGGCTGCATTTATTTTGTAAAAATTCATTGATCTATATACTTAAGTTTTGTGCCTTTCTCAGTCTGAATTGTACTTCAGTGAAAATTTCAGTAAATGTAAAATAAGTGTATGGGGGAAAGAGGATGAAAATGTAGAATTATAAACCTGGTCTTATTATATATTACCTATTCATAAGGTGATTTCTATATTCCATAATGAACTATTTGACAACACATTTCTTGGGATCCTTAACTATATTTAAAGTACAAATATGAATATAACCTATTGTATTAATACCGTTTAACCTCAATTAGTCACTTATTCCTAAAAATGTCACTATCATATGTATTGACTTTAATATAAAAGAACTGGCCTTTACTTCTGTTAAAGAGAATTTTAACCAAGATTGCAAATATCTTTTTAAAAATCAGTTTTGTGAAGCACAGTAGACCTTTGGCATACGTAGCTTTAATATCCATAGTTACAATTTCTAGGAATAATTCCTGAAGGTCAGGGACATATATTGATATGTAATTTTGTTGAGGCACAGATTTGAACCTTCTTGGCCTCACGTGTCAGTCACTCAGCTGAGAGTGTGCCTCTCAGTGTGTTCCTTATCCCCTTTAATGTTCTCCAGCTTTGATAGCACAGGGTGGTTTTACGAGTATTCAAACACTCCCTCTAGCAGGTAAATTATCTATAAACCTCTCTCACTGCAATATCACAGTTTGTAATGATATACTTAGTGAATTAGTTGATTAATGCATATCTTCCTTATTAACTTCCATTAAGACAGCCATAATGTCTTTTATTTTTAATTGGCCATTTTATCATTTAAAATGATTATTTTATCATTATCAGATTGATTATCTTATTCTGCCAGCAGAAAGTCTGGTTCATTGGTTAATGAACAGGTGAATTATACACTAAAGAACGTTCTCAGGTTTGGGTATTCTCAAAGATTTCAGCCTGTAATTATTGAAAAAAATAGTCAATATATTAAAAAAGTAATAATAAACCTGCTGGTTTGGCAACATGACTATGGTAAAGACCAATTGGCACTAGTCATCTTTTCTTTCTTTGGATTAAATCCAATCATTTCTGAAGAGTTAAGAAAGGGATCTAGACTAAATTAGAATTCATCCAGTTATTTAATATATGTGATGTGTTTAGCACTGTTTTTGTTCCAATAATTTAAAAGAAAAATATTAGTGTATTACATATAACCCTAAGCTCTTAATGTGCTCACAATTAGTTAATACAGAATGAGTTAGTGTATGGTATCTATCTTATCTACATATCCCTACGACCTTCACTAATGATTCCTGGTTAACCTGGAACCAAGTGCGTGAGATTGTTAAGATAGTTTGTCTGGTTGCTTGATATTCTCAAGAACTGTCTTGATATTACAGGTGTGGCTGAACCTCTCATTTCCGGAGTAACTATTCTCAGACTGTGGTACCTAATGGACAGCATCAGTGTCACCTAGGAACTTGGAAACAGAAATGAAATTCGTGGGCCCTACCCCCAGAAACTCTAGAGATAGTACTCAGCACTCTATGCTTTACTAAGACCTCCAGACGAGAGCAGTACTACCCTGAAGAAACTTGGTTCTGTGAATTCAGGAACAGATGATAACTTTATGTTTGGTTTTACTAGACGCTGTGAAGATGACAACATATTACCAGTAGCTGTTCCATATGGACAGTGTGATTTTCTTTTGGGAGCTTTTATTGCCCAATAAGGGGCTTTCCTGATGTGGAATAGCAATAAGCCGCCAGTGTTGCATTCTCTTGATTTCTCTGATTCATACCCTGTTCCTCTTGTTCAATTCAGAAGTTGACTTCCTCCTCTCTATCTCAAATAACTCCTCAGAGACTAATGCAGTGGACCACACCTGTGGTTCTGAACCACTTATATTAAAAATCCCTATGACCAGGCCATGGCCTATATCATGCAGGATCTCAGGATGTTGGGGTGGAGCGGGAAGGGGGCGTGGAAGGGTGGCGGTGATTTAAGCTCTCTCGGTGGTTTCAGTATGCCACCAAGTTTGAAGATGAGGGAACTGGAGCAGTGGTTCTCAAGTATGGTCCCCAGACCAACAGCATCAATATCATCTAAGAGCATACTAGAAATCCAAATTATTGAACCTCACCAAATGCATATTTGTGTACCCCACGGAAGGCCTACTAAACCAAAAACTCTGGGGATACCCCCCCATACCACTGCCTCGCCTGAAGTATTTTAACAAGCCCACCAAGTGATTCTGATGTCGTCCAAAGTTTTAGAATCACTAAACTACAGTATCTCACACTTCATGCTCAACATGGCACAAACTGAGAAATGGTGACAGTCCAGTCAAAGGGTTTGAGCTTTGTCAAAGAAGCCCTCTAGTATTTTCAGGGTGAACAAGGATCTCTAGATATAAAACCGTTGCCATTGTCACTATCAGTAATTTACCGTCATTACAACGTACTCACTTCTCATCAAAGGCTTCTTGACTCAAAAGACCCCCTAGAGGTGAAGTCTTAGGGAAAGTTCTTTTGCAGAGAAGTTCCATGGGAAAGTACTGATCTGAGGACTCTCTATTACAGAAAAACTGGTTGCTGAAGGAAAACATGATGCTATTTATAGTTGTGTGTGTAACTCATTAACCTTTTGAGTCTCATCTCAATTGCCACATCTGGTGTCAATGAGCTCTTACAGCAGGATTAGCCTTGCCGCTGAGCTCCTCAGGAGGGTACCAGGACACGTATGAAAGGGTTCATGTAATGAACCTCTAGTGCCTTTCTACCTTTGCTCACTGGAAGCGTGGAGGGCTTACACCGAGGGGTCTGTTAGGTTAAAGGTGTTCCAGCCTTCTGGGAACTGGAAAGCTATTGTAATTCAAAGATAAAATTGTAATAATCCTTACTTGTTGGAAAACTCAAATCTCATTGTACTAAACCATTTTTTAAAAGTAAAATTCTAGTTTAAATAACACTGTGCAACTGTAAGTTCATAGTCTGGCTGGTATTTTATGTACTTTATTAACACATTAACTTACGAAACAAATGTTTATGCTAAGCGAAGTCAGTCAGAGAAAGACAAATACCATATGATTTCACTCATATGTGGAATTTAAGAAACAAAACAGATGAACATAGGGGACAAAAGAGAGAGGCAAACCATAAAACAGCCTCTTAACTACAGAGAACAAACGGCATTGTTGGAGGGGAGGTGGGCGGGGGAGGGGGGTTAAATGGGTAACGGGGATTAAGGGGGGCATTTCTGATGAGCATGGGGTGTTGTATGTAAGTGGTGACTCACTAAATTCTACTCCTGAGACTAATACTATACTATATATTAACTAACTGGAGTTTAAATAAAAACTTGAGAGAAACATTAAAAATTAACTTTAAAAATACTAAAAATAAAATACGATAGTTAACAAAAAAGAAAAAGAAACATATTTATAAAGCACTTACTATGTGCAGAGGATTTTGTGACACAGGAAAGAAGAATCAGACCAAGGACATTTCTACAAAAATGCTATAGTCTACAAGATTATATAAATATATATATATGTGCACACAAGATTATATGTATATCTACATACACACACACGATATATATATATATATATATACACATATGAATACATATACATATGAATATACATACATATATATATAACTAAGGAGACATTTCCTTTGGGTTTTGAATACATGATAATGTGGAGAAAGAATAAGAAGATAGAGAAGTGAGACAAAGGGAGTGAAAACAACATGGAAAACTTTAGAAAATAGTTTAAAAAAGTTTGGTAAAGTATTTGAGGTCAGTATCATCTAAAGACTTAGTGACCAGGTCAAAGACTTTGTACTTTATTCTCTCTGAGAGAAGAGATGTGATATTTTTTTTTCCAACTGGGAATTAACATGACTCGGAGAATTTCGGAATTTTATTTGAAAGAATCTTAGAATAGAGAAATTTTCTAATATTATGCTTATTAAGATTGAAGAGAGAATGGATGAAGAGAGAATGATTCTAAAAATGAAGAGAGAAATAGATTTATGAAAATCAGTTAAAGAAGTTGAAAGGTAGAAAGGACTTGGACTTGAGTAATAGCGGTTCAAGTGGGGAGAATGAATGTTAGAGAAGGACTCAAAACAGAATGGCTAGAAATGAAGGACATGGGTCAGGAGGCAAAAGAGATGGGAGAGTTCCAGATATCCTTAAAACTGAGTGCAGCAGTTCAAAGAAGCAGAGCAAGGGTGAAGAACAAGAGAGAACAGGCTATGAGTAACATTTGTATAATGAATTTGATTTGCTGACGGGAGAACAAATTGAAAGTGGAACGCTGAAATTCAGCATCGATAAGATTTGTGGTCTCTGTTTAGATTTTGTCTACATAATGCTAATTGTTGAGTCCATGGATTTTCCAGAGTGCTGAAGACAGGCTTAAAGGCTTTTATTTTTAAGAGACTGTAGGAAGACAAGGCAGCAAATGAAATGGATAAAATCTGATTAGAAAGGTAGAGAGGGAAAGAGGTGAATCCAGGGTCAATGGGACAGTGTAAAAGACCGATTCTAGGGCGCCTGGGTGGCTCAGGTGGTTAAGCGACTGCCTTCGGCTCAGGTCATGATCCTGGAGTCCCGGGATCGAGTCCCGCATCGGGCTCCCTGCTCAGCGGGGAGTCTGCTTCTCCCTCTGACCCTCTTCCCTCTCGTGCTCTCTCTCTACCATTCTCTCTCTCTCTCAATAAATAAATAAAAATCTTAAAAAAAAAAGACCAATTCTAGTATCAGTGAAATAGTAGACAAGAAAAAAAATAATGCTGAAGGATAGGGTCAGGAGGAGTTAGAGTGCAAGAAGGTCATTGGATTTCTGAAGTAACAGGCAGTCTTCAAAATGTTTTCGCATTGAGTAGTGAAGCCAGAAGATAGACGATAGAAAGCTGACCTAAAAGAGGGAGTGTAGAATATACTTTTAAGATGTGTGGTGGGGGAAAGATGAAAAAAGAGAAAGAGAAAAGATGAAAGGATATATATATACCATACAAGAGGTTGTGTGTGTGTATGTTTAATTTGTTGTTTTTCTTTGTTTTATCAATGGCAAAGATTAAGGCAATCTTTTTAATGCTGTGTCATTCAGGAGATATTTATTTATTTATTTTTTAATTTTTTAATTGTTATGTTAATCACCATACATTACATCATTAGTTCTTGATGTAGTGTTCCATGATTCATTGTTTGTGCATAACACCCAGTGCTCCACGCAGAATGTGCCCTCTTTAATACCCATCACCAGGCTAACCCATCCCCCCACCCCCCTCCCCTCCAGAACCCTCAGTTTGTTTTTCAGAGTCCATCGTCTCTCATGGTTCGTCTCCCCCTCCGACTTACTCCCCTTCATTCTTCTCCTCCTGCTATCTTCTTCTTCTTTTTTTTTCTTAACATATATTGCATTATTTGTTTCAGAAGTACAGATCTGTGATTCAACAGTCTTGCACAATTCACAGCGCTCACCATAGCACATACCCTCCCCAACGTCTATCACCCAGCCACCCCCTCCCTCCCACCCCCCACCACTCCAGCAACCCTCAGTTTGTTTCCCGAGATTAAGAATTCCTCATATCAGTGAGGTCATATGATACATGTCTTTCTCTGATTGACTTATGTCACTCAGCATAACACCCTCCAGTTCCATCCATGTCGTTGCAAATGGCAAGATCTCATTCCTTTTGACAGCTGCATAATATTCCGTTGTGTATATATACCACTTCTTCTTTATCCATTCATCTGTCGATGGACATCTTGGCTCTTTCCACAGTTTGGCTATTGTGGACATTGCTGCTATAAACATTGGGGTGCACGTACCCCTTCGGATCCCTACATTTGTATCTTTGGGGTAAAACCCAGTAGTGCAATTGCTGGATCGTATGGTAGCTCTATTTCCAACTGTTTGAGGAACCTCCATACTGTTTTCCAGAGTGACTGCACCAGCTTGCATTCCCACCAACAGTGTAGGAGGGTTCCCCTTTCTCCGCATCCCCGCCAACATCTGTCGTTTCCTGACTTGTTAATTTTAGCCATTCTGACGGGTGTGAGGTGGTATCTCATTGAGGTTTTGATTTGGAGTTTCCTGATGCCAAGCGATGTTGAGCACTTTTTCATGTGTCTGTTGGCCATTTGGATGTCTTCTTTGGAAAAATGTCTGCTCATGTCTTCTGCCCATTTCTTGATTGGATTATTTGTTCTTTGGGTGTTGAGTTTGATAAGTTCTTTATAGATTTTGGATACTAGCCCTTTATCTGATATGTCATTTGGAAATATCTTCTCCCATTTTGTAGGTTTTCTTTTAGTTTTGTTGATTGTTTCCTTTGCTCTAGCACCTCATCTTATAAAAGAAATTATTTAATTGCAAATTTATTATAAAATCACAAACACTACATAGTGTATCCACTTATAAATAAATGAAGACTATCATTGACTTATAGACCCCTTAGAATGTAAAGTGCTATACTGTTACACATTTTAACAACTCACTAATTCATAAGGCAAATATCTTATTATTTAATTACTAGAATGGTCATAGAGTTTTACCCCAGAACCAAAATATATATAATAGTAACTTTCACCAATTGATTTAATTTTATACTTAGGATTTACTTACACTTAATCTACTCACCTTCCACATGCTGAAAGCTCACATATTTCCTAATAACATTTAGGGATTTGATAACTCCCTAAAACTAGATTTTCTAATCCAGAACATATATATGCCTAGTTTTTTTTAAACATTTCTTATTACATAATGTCAAAATATATACCACAACTCCAATATGAGTTTGGAAAATTCCTCTTTATCCCTTTGACAGGTTATTTATAGAAATAACAACACAAAATTTTAGGGCAAACCAATCATCAAAAAAGGGCAGGTGTTTTGGTTTGTTACAACCTTCTCAACACCATGTTTTTCCATCTTTCTCATAGGATAAAATGTTAAATATTGTCAGATCAGTCAAGGAAATGAAATAAATTTGGGGCATTTCCCAAATCTAACAATCTTCCAGCATTTTCTTCTTTCAAATTAGAATAATTGCTACATAAACTATAATACATTTAATATTTTATATATTTTATTATGAAATGTTTCAAATACACAGAAAAGTTCAGAAAAAATTAATGAACACTTGGGTAGCTACCATCAGGTTTAAAAAAGTGCTAAATGTTCTGATTGTTTTTCTGAAAATAAAACAACGCAGATACAAGAAGAGCCCCCTTTATACCCTCTTTTGATATGATTTGCCCCCTTCCCTCTTTTATTGCATAAGGTAACCACTATTCTCTGTTTTTAAACTTTTACGACTGTGTATGCTTATATATAGTAAATAGTACCTGTATTGTCTTAATATTTTTAGATACCTTTATATCATTGGATCATGGTGGCAGTTTTCTTTCTTATCTTTCCCTTTCTGATTCTTCTTTTAAAATAGAATTACTTCTTAACTTTGTCATCCTCTAGTGTAAATCTTAAGAGCAGAAAATGTTTATTACTGATGACTGGATTCTACCTACACCTATATCCTATGCCTTTCTCCCACAGAGAGCATTTTGTTGGCAAGGGGATGACTCATTTGTGTATCTTTTATTTTACAAAAGTTAGATATTTTGAATGTCGTTTGGAAGTACAACTGTTGCTGTCCTCAAGAACTGATGGTAGGCAGCAGTTCAGATGACTTCTTCATGGTAAACTGAAAACATAACTTCTCTGAATGGTGGGAAAAACAAACAAACAAACTTTTATAGTCTCATGCTGGAGAAAATTTAAAAATTTGGTATGGAACCAAGGGAGCTTGGCATTCTCTGTGTTTATTCACTTTTGGTGTTTACTTGGGTGAGCTGGATGTGTGGACTGCAATTAATAAATGGCAACTCGCATTATTTAGTTTTTGTCTGAGTCCTTTTGACAGTAGTGGCTTCTAAACACACAACTCCTAGATGTCTGTTTCTCCTCTGTTTGATTTGTTCGGTTTCCACAATATATATCATGTTACAGCTTACTGAAAGTATTAATTCTAGGTCTGGCAAGGGGGAAGAGAACAGAGTCATATGTGAAGGGGATGGGTAGGGATAAGGAGAGAGAGATAGATAAAGTAATGTGGGTGAAATCTGTTCGAAAAGAAAACTGGTATTTCTCCGGAAAATTAGCCTGAGCCGGTTAAAAAAAAAAAAAAGAAAAAAAAAGTGTCTTGTGAAGTTTGCTGGGCTGCCTCTGTCCTTCTTTGGAGGGTAACTGTCTTTCATTTTTGATTTAATTGTTCAGAACATAGCAGTGTGATAAAAGTTTTTTATGGAAATTTCTCGCAGAAACACAATCAATCATATTTCCAACTCTTGTGCCGTCTTGAGCCTCTGAGCCTCAAAGACTTTTTTCTGGGTAGCTTACTTGTTAAATTAGCACTGATCAAAGGCTAAAACATTTATCATGCTTATTAGTGAATAAACCTAGCAGCAGGTATCCCAAGTGAGGAAGCAAATCCTCATTTCCTGCAAGAATGAATTGGAAATTATCCAAACTGCTTGCAAACATTTTTCAGGAGTGACGAATTGTCAAAAAGAAAGCAGGTGCTAGAAGTGGCAGCAACCAGGGTTGGGGGGGGAGAAAAGAGCATCTTTCGACAGTACCTTCAAACTAGCCCATGGGGATGTTCTGCGGTTTGAATTACTCTAATTGCCTTGAAATCCTGCATCAGCTGACCTTACCAATGAGCTGCAGAAGAATACCCCAACTAAGACAATTTTGAAATTGAAGATTTTTCATCTTTGTTCTTCCTACCCCTTGCTGTTGTTGTTGTTTACAAGAACACAAACTGACAAGTACCAAATTGATAGACTTTTGTTTCCGTTTATTGCAAAATGCCCAGTGCTGGTTTTTCACAGGAGCTACTGTCTCATCAGCATAATTTAATCAGGTAGCAGATGTAACAATGGAGGAAAATATGTACTGAAAATTCTTTCTTCCAGTTTTAAACTTTGTTAATAAAAATGAAAAGATGAAAATCCTTGGCACACTTGCTCACATGTTAAAACCTTAGATCACATTTGAAAAAGATCACATTGAAAAAGATGTACTTAAAACTTTACTCAGGTAATTGTGAATGAGTGAATGAATGAATGAATGAATGAATAAAACCTAAAATCAGAGAACTATGTAATATAAGCATAATTGTTACAAAGTTGCACAGAGTTGAAATCTAGCATTTCTTTTATTTTAAAGCCCATGGCTGTGCAAGTACACTCCCTTTGTCTCTGAGAATTATGATAAATTGTATCATACTTGTGAAGATTACTTAAGAGCAAGATAGAACCTTTCCTTTGTAAATATAACCAAATTGCATTTAGCAAAGGAAGGAGTAGCTTACGATATGTTTTTGGCAGACTTTAAAAAAATCAAATTCAAGGTGAACGTTTTGGGTTAGGTACCTGTGGTAATAACATACGTTGGTATCGTAAATATAACCACATGATGAGAAAGGAGATACTTACAAAAAATTATAAATGACCAGGTACTATTTATATTTACTTCATTTAAATTAAAACAAAAAGACAGCTATTGCTTCTCACATTTTTTAAAAGATTTATTTATTTGAGAGAGAGAGAGAACAGGGTGGGGAGGGGTAGAGGAAGAGGGAGAGAGAGAATCTCAAGCAGCTTCCCCACTGAGTACAGAGCCCAATGCAAGCCCTGATCCCACCACCTGAGATCATGACCTAAGCAGAAATCAAGAGTTGGATGCCTAACCGACTGAGATACCCAGGCGCCCCTGCTTCTTACACTTTTAACTCCAGTGAGTCTAACCACTCTTTGAATAATGGTAGACACCCCAGTTTATGTAAGGCATCTACCTCAGTTCTATACATCTTGAAAAGCTGGTTGGAATCTTCTGTTAATTCTAGAATATCTGATCCTTTTCAGTATGGATTTGAGCACCCTGCAGGGCTGTCTTTCTCTGTTTGGTTATAATTGCTCTCGTACTATTGAAACTAGTTGGAAGCAAAAAGGAATCGGAAAATAAACAAGACCTGTTCCTGGTCAGAAACTTTCTCTCACCTGAAACAAGATTTTATGTTCACAGCTTAGAAAAAAAATCCAGCGGCGCCTGGGGAGCTCAGTCGGTTAAGCGGCTGCCTTCGGCTCAGGTCATGATCCCAGAGTCCTGGGATCGAGTCCCACATCGGGCTCCCTGCTGAGCGGGGAGTCTGCTTCTCCCTCTGCCCCTACCTCCCCATGCTCTCTCTCTCTCTCTCTCTTTTTCTCTCAAAAGTAAATAAGTCAAATCTTAAAAAAAAATCCAGAACTGCATCTCTAGCTTCCTTATAAATTCACAAATCATCTGTTTCCCCCTAGAATTTTGGATTCAGGTCATAATGAGGACTTTCCAGTTAATGCTGAGTCTACAAACATAGTGTACCAGGCCCTTTGTAGAGTCTCGTGTCCCCATAAGTGTCTGTCAGACTCACCCTCTTTTCTACCTCGAGTGCTGCCGCTCTATTCTGAGTCTTCATTATGTCGTACCTGCGTTCCTGTTACAGCCTTTCTCTTGCTCCCGCATCTCTAGATTTTCCCCTTTAGAACAATGTTGTTAAAATAACTTCTTCAGGTAAGACCCATTCACGAGCATGAGGGGGTTTTCTCTTTCTGCCATTCAAGCACCTGGAAGTCAGTTTTCACCTGTGGTCCAGGCCACCCCTTGTTGTCTCATCGTGGGTCCTCTCTCCCAAACTAAATCGGTCCCTCTCCTTCACAAGCATCACTTGACTCATTCAGCAGGTACATATGGGACACACACTCTGTAGAGCTTCACATTTGTTTCCTTATTCTGTTCCCCTCTCAGACCTCCTCTATGTTTTGGATTGAAACTCTTATCCAGTAGGAGGCATCTCCCTTTGCTGCAACCTGGCGTCATTTCTATCTTCACTAATACGCTCTTGTCCCTCAAGTCGGTACATTTGGTTGAGGTCAATATTTTTCAATACTTGCTTAATATCTTACTCTCTTACAAGTTAAATGAAAGCTATTTGATGGTAGGGATTGTATTTATTCTGAAAAAATTACAGACTTTTGTTGATTGTTTATGTATTATTTTATTATCTTATTTGTTACCAAGTGCCCAAAAGCATACTGATTTATTCATGAATATGAACATATTGGGCTTAGAATTGTTCATCAAATGGTGGAAAGGAAGGCGAAAGTTTCTCAGCTGTATTCTCATCTGATGCTTGACTTCTTCAACAGTGTCTCTGAAAGCAACCCCCACAGCTCATCAGTTCCATCCATATTGTCTAAAACCCCCACAAATGCCAATGCTGACATTTTTTTTCTGTCTTCTTGAGCTGTATTCTATTTCCTCAATTGGTACAGAGTGAAGGCTGCAGAGGACGTATCATTAATCTGTCACTGCAAATCCTAATATTACCTACCCTAGAAAATTTGTATCAGTACCAAAAGTACTAAATACAATAGGATTTTAAGATCCGATATTTGGTAAAATATGCTACTTTCACACATATGCATTAGAGCCAAGCATTTTCTGGGTTTTGCAGCAATAGGTGTAATAAATTAAGGTCCCCATTTGAAACACAAAAACTTGTGGGTTTTTTTTTTCAATAACAGCTGTGACAGTGTAAGAGAAATAATGGTCTCATTGATTTCCCATGCACTCCGTGTTGAGCTCTTCTTTGTGAAATAAAATTGTAGATTGTTATGTTTGGGTATAGTTTAATTTACTCAAATATACACTTAGGTTTTGAATCCCCATAGTCTAGACCTCAAAAGTGGAGGCTGAAAGTATGGTCACACAGACCGAATACAACCTCTCAAGTCAGAACAAGGAAAATAAATTAAATGCATCAACCACTCCCTCCCAAAATTGAGTGACCACCTCTGGTCACCCCTCGTGCTGAGTGCTTATAACCTGGAATGGGACTTCCAATAATGCATTTTAACTCCCTGCTACATATTGGAATAATCATTCTTAGGGGTTTTAAGTCTGTAATACTCTTCTTTATCTGTTGCTGGCCAGGACCTGAGAAGACAGTCAATATAATTATAATATAAATAAATATACTTATTCCGTTGGCTAATTTCTATCTGAAAACCCTGTGATGGGACAATGGTATCTTTCTTCAGGCATGTGTTCCCCTTCCTGAGCTCCTGAGCAGTCAGATTTTTGCACGTTCTGCTGCTCAACTTCTCAAGCATGTGGCTTTAAAGCTGGAAGGTGGAAAGTCCTTAGAAAGTATCTACTTTAACTTTTATGTTTACAGGTATGAAAACCTGGAACAGGAGATGTGGAGTAATTGGATGAAAGCCAGACAGCAAGTTGAGATCCAGGAGAGACTAGTCTAGAATAGCTAAGATGTGTAGTATGGTGAATTAAGAGCAAGAGCTCTACTCAGACTGTGTTCAAATCCCAGGATTTCTACTTATTAACTATATGCTTCCCAGCATCTCAGTTTCTTTGAGTATAAAATAGATACATGCCAACACTAAATAACTTAATATATTAAGGATGTAGAATAGTGTCTGGTACATAGTAAATGCTAAATAAATGTTAACTCAGATCATACATCTTAAACAGGTTTACTCTTCGAGAACTGCTTTTGCAGGATAGAAGCGAAATGATAGGATTTATGCATTTTTGGTCTGCTATTTCCTTATCATTCAAAAAAATCCATAATATGCATTTGAGACATTTCATAATTCATGGATACACACACAGACCACAGACACATACGTGTGTGTGCGTGCATGCACGTGTGCGTTTTTCAAAAAGAAACATTGGGAGACATTTCTTTCCTGTAATAATCAAAATAATCAAAATAATGTTTTCTAAGAATAAACACAGTATGTGTCCCAAACATAACAAATATCAAAATTTTAGCAAGAAAGACAAACAGTGGATGTGAAAGGCAGGATGTGAAGTGCAATAAAAATGATGGAAAGACAGATCTTAAACTCTTAGTCAAGTCCTTTTGCCATCTGAAATTTAAATAAGGTGTTTGGGGTTAGTGAGTGGAAACAAGCTGAAAGGTGGCATCGGTGCCGAGTGGGAGCTGCAGGAAAGGGGGAAAGCAGTGTCTTCATGAAAGAAAAGCATTTGCCTGACTGCAAAATTGGTCCACGGGTGACCCCAAGGAACCAGCTCTAGATAATTAGGTTCCCATTGAAATGGGCTGTCTTCCTTCTTTAAAGCCACACACACACACACACACACACACACACACACACACACACACACACCTCCCAATCTCTAAGACTTTCTGCAACCTTGATTATGCTTTTTAGTTATTCTAGCAATTTTTTTTGCCTTATCTTCCGATAATAAAAGTGTACTATTGGGGGACTAAAATATCTTTATTTACCATGTCTTTATTTAGAAATCTTTCCAGCAAAATTAATCCTAATGCAAACTTTGAATTATTAATCACATAGGTCTAAAGATGAAAAGACGGAGACAGCAGTAATATGCATGTTAAAAATCTATTTGCCAAGTGAGTTTTACACGTATTTATGTTGTTTTTCTTTAAAATTTCCTTCCAAGTCTCTTATACTTGAAAGAAAGCTACTTCCTTTTTTATTTAAAAAAATGATATGAATCATCCATTAAATATAACTCCTTCCACAATATGAAATGCTGCACCACATCCAGCATATGCTTAGGAGAAACGCACACGATTTCTATCCCAGCTATTCACTGCCAGTGAATTATCCTGGTGCTGAAAGACAAACAACCAAGGCATTAAAAGGCTACAGAAAAAAAAAAAAATGGATTTTTGTCAATTGGTGTTGAGGAAAGGAAAGCAGATTTGGTTAAGTAAAATGAATTTGATATGGGGCTAGGTATATTGATTTGAAATACTAATAACTAAAATGCACATGTTGTGTTTCATGCTAGGGGCGAGCAAACTCTCCACTTTGGCATATTTATTTTTACATTACAAGTTCAAATTTTAGTAAAAATACAGCATGTCATCTCCACAATCTCTTTTGAGTGGAAAAAAAAAAAACATGAGCCATCCAATCCCACCGATAATTTAGTTTAAATATAAGGAACTGGGAAGTAATTTAACAAAGTATAGGATACTTTTAAATAAACCTAAGCTGTGAACTAAATCACTTAAATAACAAAAGTGCCCAAATTTTGGATTTTGACCTAGTGCCTAGTCCCATAATTGACTCCATAAAATTAAATCTAAATATCATTGATTGGAAATTCCACCATTCTTTCATATATCACTAACAAAGAAAAAAAAACAGCTGATTAAATTTGATATGGCACTTTCTTATAACTTAGAATTTTTCACTTTATATTTATTGAAGGAACCATTTTATAGTCAATTAGACATAAGTATTTATTTTGAACATATATAAAAATGTAAGCAAAATAAATTGGTTATAAGGTATTTAACCTATTCACATTTAAAGTCTCTTTTCAACTGAGAATACTGCTGTCCACTTTTCCCCAAACAATATAGTCTCCTATCCCATCAAGTTGTTAAAAAAATATGTTAGTTCATTTTTGCCTTTGCTTTCCTTGCCTTGGGCGATGTTTCTTTTCTCTTTTCTTTTCTTTTTTTTTTTATTTGACAGAGAGAGA
Source organism: Callorhinus ursinus (assembly GCF_003265705.2). NCBI lineage: Eukaryota > Metazoa > Chordata > Mammalia > Carnivora > Otariidae > Callorhinus > Callorhinus ursinus. The sequence continues at coordinate 5,704,443 of NW_027397090.1, forward strand.
GACAGCAAGAGAGGGAACACAAGCAGGGGGAGTGGGAGAGGGAGAAGCAGGCTTCCTGCCGAGCAGGGAGCCCGATGTGGGGCTCGATCCCAGGACCCTGGGATCATGACCTGAGCCGAAGGCAGACGCTTAACGACTGAGCCACCCAGGTGCCCCTTGGGCGATGTTTCTAGGAGGAAGTTGCTGCGGCTGAGGTCGAAGAGGTTGCTGCCTGTGTTCTCCTTTAGGATTTTCATGGACTCCTGTCTCACATTGAGGTCTTTCAACCATTTTGAGTCTATTTTTGTGTGTGGTGTAAGGAAATGGTCCAGTTTCATTCTTCTGCATGTGGCTGTCCAATTTTCCCAACACCATTTGTTGAAGAGACTGTCTTTTTTCCATTGGACGTTCTTTCCTGCTTTGTGGAAGATGAGTTGACCGTAGAGTTGAGGGTCCATTTCTGGGCTTTCTCTTCTGTTCCATTGATCTATGTGTCTGTTTTTGTGCCAGTACCGTACTGTCTTGATGATGACAGCTTTGTAATAGAGCTGGAAGTCCGGAATTGTGATGCCACCAGCTTTGCTTTTCTTTTTCAACATTTCTCTGGCTATTCGGGGTCTTTTCTGGTTCCATATAAGTTTTAGGATTATTTGTTCCATTTCTTTGAAAAAAGTGGATGGTATTTTGATAGGGATTGCATTGAATGTGTAGATTGCTCTAGGTAGCATTGACATCTTCACAACATTTGTTCTTCCAATGCATGGAACATTTTTCCATTTCTTTGTGTCTTCCTCAATTTCTTTCCTGAGGATTTTATAGTTTTCTGAGTACAGATCCTTTGCCTCTTTGGTTAGATTTATTCCTAGGTATCTTATGGTTTTGGGTGCAATTGTAAATGGGAAAAAAAGAAGAAGAAGATAGCAGGAAGGGAAAAATGAAGGAGGGAAATTGGAGGGGGAGACGAACTATGAGAGACTATGGACTCTGAGAAACAAACTGAGGGTTCTAGAGGGGAGGGAGGGTGGGGTGATGGGTTAGCCTGGTGATGGGTATTAAAGAGGGCATGTACTGAATGGATCACTGGGTGTTATACGTAAACAATGAATCATGGAACACTACATCAAAAACTAATGATGTAATGTATGGTGATTAACATAACATAATAAAAAAAATTTTAAAAAGTTGTTAAAAATTTCTACTAAATTTGAGGACCTAATTGGTTTTATTAAATGATTCATGAAAGAGGCAGCATCCCATCCCATTCCCTCAGAGGGGAGCTTGGAGGACTTGTACAGAATGGAAGGTTTTTATAGATAGGAGGGTGGGGTGAGAAAGTTGTTGGCAAAAGAAAATAAAGGGTCGTTCTAGGCAAAGTCACCTTTCCCTAAGTGGAAGGGCGAGAGGTCTTATTAGGTGGATTACCTCACCTCCTTTTGAGGCCTTTTGACAGATGACCTGTTTGGTGCTGATCAGAAAATTCCTGGCTGACCAGTTAAGACTTAAATTTCTGGGGGAGGTTGGAACTGCAATTAAATAAGGTACTAAGCCCTGGTTTGGTGGCTTGTTCTACGTGACACCATAGTGGGCCTGTGGTTTTCCATTTAACAGAGGACATTTCTTGAAATATTTCAGAGAGAACTAAATGTCATCAAGGCAGGACTCTTTTTTTTTTAAGATTTTGTTCATTTATTTGAGAGAGAGAGAGAGAAAGCCTGAGTGGGGGGGTGCAGGAAGGGGCAAAGGGAGAAGGAGACTCCCCGCTGAGCAGGGAGCCCAATGCAGGACTCGATCCCGGAACTCCAGGATCATGACCTGAGTTGAAGGCAGTTGCTTAACCAACTGAACCGCCCAGGCACCCAAGGCAGGACTCTTAAACCAGTTTTGTGGTTTATCTGGAGCTGGGCTCCTTTTGACCAGCCTTCAGCAATAATGACAGAACCCTCCAATTCAGCCATCTCCAACTCTTCCCTGCAACTCTCTGGTTTCTAGAGGATAAAATAATGCTTCACAGTTGTCTCTGAGATTTTCTTTTAAGCCACTGACACTCAATTTGCACGTTTTGGCATAGCCATTTTTACTTTTACTGAAGGATGGGCAATGACAATCACTACAAATAGACATCAGAAATATTAAAATGTTAAAAAAAAGTCTGTATCTTAGAATTGACAGGTGCATGGTTATGTCACAGCTGAAAATTGCTGCATTTAGTGCAGCGTGATTATAAAAACCTTGCAGAGCATTTAATCTTTGACCAGTTGGTCTTAGTATCTTCACAATATGTAATCCTTATCTGTCTCTTCATTCATTTGTTCCAGGAACATTTAATGATCACCTACTATGTTCTCTAAGAGGCCCTGAAAAGGGTAAAAGATCTGGTATCTTTCCTTGAAGAGCTGCTAGTATAGTGGTAGGGAGAGACAATTTAAACAAAATCACAACTCAGAAGCATAAGCATAGTCCAGAGGTAAATTTAGGTTTTATGAGCACCACTTTGAGAGACATCTGATCCAGCCTGCTGAGAGGAGGGTCAGAGGATGATTCCTGAAAGCAATAAAATCCCTTAGCTCAGTCAAGGTAAAAACTTCACTGATTTACAAAAAAAAGGAGGACCCAGGGCAGTGGGGGTTTAGGAAGAAGCCTGAATACATATGAACATGTGCAAAGGTTGGAAGATGAGTACAAAGCATGGCAAGTTCCAGAGCTGTAAATGCAGTAGCTTGAGGAGGTCAGTGAGTGGGGCCTTTGTAGGCTGTGATGGATATTAAGGCTAGAGGCATGCCCCAGGACCCAGGCCCTAGAATGTCCTTTATCTGGGCCATGGAGTATAAATTTTACCCAAGAGTAATCAGTAGTTCTCTGAAGATTTTTAAAGGGTGATGTGGTCTATATTATATAAAGACTCATCCTTTACAGACCCATTAAGATAACAAAGTGGAGAATAAAATGGTGTCACAAATGTGGCTGATGTTCCCAAGTTTCTTGCCTCAGCTTCACTCAGTAGTTCCCTCTTAAAATTTTCCACGTTGCAAATCAAAATGTTGCTCTGTTCGTAACCATGAGTTGGCCTGATTAGAGAACTACAGGACACTTTGATCCTTGAGTGAAAGAGGCTTTTTCTAGTCTAGTGATTTTCACTCATTGGACTAGATTTTTTATTCAAGTGAAATCTCACTTAAAGGTAAATATGTTAAAGGATTTAAAAAAAGACTTTGAGGTAGTCATCACTGTGAAGGTGGGAATTCTCAAAACCAGCTGCTCAGTAGAGCTCTTGTACTAGTTTGAACATATCTATCTATGTTCCAACTCTTACTGGTTAAAAACAAAACAAAACACAAATAAGGATCAAAATGGTCTACAGATTCAGATGACATCTGAATGCTAACGCCCATGTTTAAATCCCTTCTTGAACTCCTGGGTCTAGTCGGCTTTCTGTCCACCAGACTATCTGTTCAAACTTCCTGGAGTTAATTTCTATATTTGGAAAATGAATGAAACAATCTCAGAGCCTGTTTTTTTCTCCCCCTGATAATTGAAGTCCTTGAAGTTCTTAGTATGTAAATGCAGAATATATCAACCTTCTTACTGTTTTGATTTGTTTGTTTTTGGTGACCCTCCATGGTTTTTAGTCTAATATTCAAATAATCTAGAATTGCTTCCCCATATCACTTTTTTCCATGCATGTACTGGAACAGAATGTTTACAAGACAAAGGAAAGGGCTATCAAATTTATAGATTTTGTTTTCAGATATAACTTACCTGAAAGTGCCTTGTATTTGCTCTCTTCTCTACCCACAACTCTTCAGTAAAATCTTAGTGAGGCACAGTGGATTGTGTGTGTGTGTGCATGTACACATAAGTTTGGTTACTGAGTGCGGGTGGTGGTAAGGGATATTGATGATTAAGGTGTGAGGAGATTAAGGGAAATTAATATTTTCCCCAAATTTCCTAGGCAAATTATGTTAACATGGCTTATTGATAATCACTTGTGTAATGGCTCAACTAAATGAGTTAGTTGACCCAACCCATATTTAATTCGTTTGGCATAGATACAACAAACTTCAACTTGTGAATATTGGCAGAACAGAAATGAATTTTTATTTATTCAAATAATTTCTGATTTAAAATCATTTAATATTAACATTAAAAGCCATGTGAACCTTTTTTTTTTTTTAAGTAAGCCACACTGAAAATTAGTTGGTTTGTGTGAAGTTTTCCCAAGTGCTAAAGGGACTCTTTTAAATATAGTTAGGTAAAACAGAATTATAGTTGAAGATAAGCTAGCTGGAGGCAAGGAATTAATGAAAATACTGAAGCCTCATGAGACCTAGAAAATTAGGAGCTGTAAAATGGGTATTATACTTAGCAGTGTTAAAACTATTTGGAGTTTGTAGGTTTAGGGATTTCTGTAAGCCTTAATATATCTAGCTTAATAGTAACCTTGAAAACAATGCCCAAGAACAGAAAAAAAAGTGTATGTTTAAAATTAATGTTTGTGAAACTGTCTAGTTAAGTTTTGTTACATGTGTGTGATACAGACTAATTTTAGTTCTAGTAATCATTGTAGTTCACATTTTAAGCAGAAATACAGATGCAAAAACCTTAAGTACACACATTAGTGGAAACACATTGTGTATTGAGGAGATATTCCTAAAGAGTTTGACTGAAAAAAGCCAGATTATAAATTAAATTCCGTAACTTTGTGTTTTCAACCGTTCGTGCTTAGTGTTATAAAGATAAACAGCTGTCAGTGGTCATTTCTGGGGGAAAATAACTTTTCATAAAGGCATAGGCACCTTTGTTGGTATTTTCACATTCAGTTTTTTGAGTACGTTGGAGTTTGGCAATAGCCTGATACACTCCAAGCTCTAACTATGCAAACTTGCAGAACCGCTTGTCCAGTTGGTAGTGTTAGGAAGATAGAGCTCTTCTCGTTTTCAAGCTATCATCTCAAATAACTCCTTTCACTTTAGGACCCAAAAGGGACTACTGATAAAACTTTCATATTTTTTTTCCAACTGCAGTACCTAAATATAACTTAACTGTTATATTTATGATGCACACATAAAAGAGAACATTATGCAGCTGTAAAAAAAAAAAAGTGAAGACACTCTTCAAGATACATTATTGTGTGAAAAAAGCAAGGTGATAAACAAACTAAACAATCCTATATATAGTTTATAAAAGTAAAACGGTCTCTATTGTGTTGCTCCTACATGCATAAAATATTCTGAAAGGACAGTGGAAGAACTGTGAACACTTCCCTCCTTTACCCCCACCCCTGAAGGATGGGTGTTGGGTAACAGGAGTAGACAGGGATTTTTTACTGTATAATCTTTTGCATCATTTAAAACTTGTAAATAATACCTATGTTTTAATGCAAATAATGAAATGCTGAAATTGTCCGTAATTAATGAAGAATTGACTTTAGATTTGATTATGTTTTGTTTACATGGACCCCTTGCTTCCTCTGAGCATAAATGTCACACCTTACCTAAGGGACTCTGTGAAGACAGCAGACAAGTCATTGTGTAATTAAAATGCTAAGTCTTAGTTGCATTGGCCAGAAGTCACCAACGGCAGTGATGATGGTAGCAGTTAAAAGTGTCAATCTGATAGTGAAGTGAGGAAGTCAGAAAAAAAAAGAAAAAGAAAAAAGAAAAATCAAACTTATAGCAAAACAGAGAAGGGCCAGGAGCCAAAACTAAGAACATGAGTGTATTGTGAAAGAATTAAAGACAGAGATAAGCTTTTATTTTCCATCAATGAAAAAATAAGAATACAAAGGGAAAAAGTGGTTCAAGGTTCCATGTATCTACATTTTATGACTCTAACAAGGACAGTGAAAGCAGTAACAAAACAAACACCTACTATGGGTCAAGCATTTTATATATTATTCAATTTATTCCTCCTAGCGATCCCTTTGAGGTTATGCCTCAAGTTTCCTTAGCCATTATGGATATTTTAATTGAAAAGTTCGAAAAGCAGTTTTCTACATCATCATGCCCAGGTTGAAAAAACAAAACAAAACAAACAATTCACTATCATTCTTAGTCCTTCTATTGCCATGGGCAAGAAATGAGTAAGGCCTTGACCCTACTGTTTATTGTTGAATCCACAGCACCCATTTGGCATATTCAGCAGGTAGTTAATAAACATTTATTTAAAAAACAAATGACATGTTCAGGGCGCCTGGGTGGCTCAGTCAGTTAAACACCCGACTTTTGGTTTCAGCTCAGGTTATGATCTCAGGGTCATGAGATCAAGCCCCGCCGCTTCAGACTCTGTGCTCGGCATGGAGTCTGCTTGAGATTCTTTCCCCATCCCTCACCCACTGCTCTTCCCCCCACTTGTACTCTCTCATGCTCACTCTCTCTAAAATAAATAAAATCTTAAATTAAAAGAAAAAAAAGAAAGAAAGAAATGACACCTTCTCTGGGTTCCTTTTCTCCTAAACCTCCCTTTCTGATTTACTACCCTCAGAATCATCTTTTGAAAATACAATCCTAGGGGTGGCTGGATGGCTCAGTCGGTTAAGCATCTGACTCTTAATTTCAGCTCAGGTCTTGATCTCAGGGTCATGAGATCGAGCCACACATGGGCTCTGAGCTGGGCATGGAGCCTGCTTAAGAGTCTCTCTCTCCCTCTCCCCCTGCCCCTTCCCCCTGCTGTCTCGAAAGAAAGAAAGGGAGAGAGAGAGAGAAGGAAGGAAGGAAGGAAGGAAGGAAGGAAGGAAGGAAGGAAGGAAGGAAGGAAGGAAGGAAGGAAGAAGGAAAGAAAGAAAAAGAAAGAAAGGAAGAAAGAAAATGGAACTCTAATCATGGCATTTCTGTGCATAAAGACCCTGTTACATGGAGAATAGTGTCCAAAATCTTTGTAGGGTATGTGTTCTTAACTGTTGCCTGAATATACCATGAAATCTCCAATTCTTCTGTCTTCATTTTCTTCCCTCTCTACATACAACATCCTTTCTTTCCTTGTCCAGTTTGTCAATGCCTGTTTCTTTGGGATTCCCCAAATGTCATGTTCTCTGCCGTGTTTATTCTCCTCTCATTTCTTAAAAATTAGTCTCTCTAATCCGTGTTCTAGGATATATACCTCAAATGGAACACTCTAGCACATTTCAGGAAAATTAGTTGCTTCCATCTTTATTCACAGTATCTGGCATAGTGGCTGGGTCACACCGAAAGTAAGCATTTATCAAGTTGAACCAAATCTTTACAATCTCTGTCTTCTCCACAGTTTGGGGATCTCTTTTGGGAGTCCTGCTTTTTCTGTGGGCTCAGTGACAACATTACTCTGTTTCGCCCAATCGCTAACTCTCTGTGGACATTTTCAGATTCCTCCCCACACAGTGAGGTGCTGTCCCAGCTCTTGGCTGTCATATATCTCTGTTCAGGGCCCCACAGCATATTCTCTGTTCACTTCATATTCTCTGTCACCATCATATTCTGTTCTAAGTAACAATAATCTAAAATTTATCTACTTTGCACTAGGAGATTTATCTGTCTTTATCTCAGTTAAATATCACGGTAATTTTTGAGGTCGATATTATGGTTGAGGCCATTTAAAAAATAAACCTGAGATAGATTGTTTGACCAAATTCGCATGGCTAATGGCAAAAATAGAAACCGAATAATTTCTTTGACTAAAGCTTATCCATTTTCTCTCTGGAAGTCTTCCTCTTCTTTTAAAGTTACTATTTGAGGAGCATGTGCAGTGGGAAAGGCACTCACTGTACTAGGGACTTTCTGTATGCAGTATCCCTTAATCCTTATAACATGTTTTGTTCGGCTCAAGCTTCTGGTATTCGCTTGGTGAGGGTAATATGCCTCTGCTTACATTGCTAATAAATGATCACAATCTCATAGGTCTGACCCCAATATTTATTATTGTATCATGTTACCCCCACAGTAGAAGTTTGCTGAAAGAATGGATGAATGCACGTATGGATATCAGAATATCTGTTTGTACAAAAACCTATTGGCCCCAAAGCACTGTAATCTTCTTAGTGGAGTAGCCCGAAGAACATCAGAGGGAGGAAAACATAATGAGTGTGAATAATTCCCACAGCTATCCCAGACAGAAGGGAAAGAAAGAAAGAAATGCAGAGGCAGACATACCCTCCCAGTACTTTAGGCTCATAAATGTGTGTTTGTCGAGAGAGAGTCTTTCAGAAGAAGCAGGGCAGTATAACCGGGGAGGCATTGCTTTTCTTGGGGCGTAGTCTCTTGAATAAACTTTGAATCCATCCTCTTAATTTTTAGGCTACTATGGTTTTTCTCTATAACACTTTGACTTGAAGAATTCAGAGAAGGAGGGACACGAAAAGATAGATTTTAATGGAACTTTCAGTTCTTTTTTGTCTTATTTTGCCCAGTACATCCCGTGCAATCTCTGCTAGGGCACAGAATCCGCTTTTGGCTGGAGATTCCTTTTTCTTAAAATAAAAACAGAAGAATACAACAGGCTCAGAGAGCATTTAAATATATCCCATATGGGAGGGTCCAACCGTTATCCACAAATTTAGGCCCAACAAAGTTGAATGCTTTCTTTAGTCACTCCAGAAAGTGAAAATATCCTTTTTCTTTTCTTTTCTATAATAAGAAAATCAGAAAATCTGGAAGAGTTTTTAAATAAGCATTAGGCATATTATTTATATATTTTTATTTCCTTAATTCTTCAGTTAGATCCCAACATTAAAGAACTTTTGGCAGGTGAATACCTTCAAGAGGGTAAAGTACTTGCTGACAGGTAGGTGTCACAATATTGTAGCTTTCATATGCAAATTGCAACTACTGAGCTGGATTCTCATCAAGGATTCACTACCGGAAATGCACACTTAAAAGAAATTAAAATGTTTTAACAATAAAATATGAGAATATTCATCTCCAGTTGACTTTGATGTGACAGAATATAAAATCAGCAGCAATTTCCTTAATAGGGTGATTGCTCCTCCTTTTCACAATAATTGATTTTAATGTCAAATGAAAGATCAACATTTTGTCAGCCAGGACCTAAGACTGCGTTTTGCACTAGAACATGTTTTGAGCTAAGGTGTAAATCTTAGATTGGGTTGAATGATCATGTTTTTCAGAGAGTCAGGGACTGCAAGTCAGATTCTTCACTTAGAAAAAGATTTATTTGAACTTTGTAGCAAGTAGACATTGATAAATAAACTTACCTTCCTAAGGGGGAATAATTGCTAGGAACATGAGTTTCCACATGAGGCATGGGCTCAATTACTCCATTTATTTATGTAATCAGGCAAAGTTCTTGATGTATTCCAGATAGAGACAGCGTATGTGCACCAACCTTGTGCTTGATCATTTCTCAGTGGCAACCGTGAGACTTGAAATAAGTGCCGATGAGCTAAGTTGATTATTTTGCATTCAGGCTTTCATCTAACATTGTGTATCAATTTCAAGTCCTTTCCGTGATTCAGGAATTCGGATAAAGGCTCAGACTTCTCACATCCCAAGCAGCAGATCTGGTCTCACACAAGTATTCAAAAGCCAACTTTCTCTTCCGAAATTTGGATATATGTTTTGATGTGAGAAGACAGTATCCTAACTCCATCACTGTGTGACCCTGGACCACTTCTCTTAGCTCAGTGTCATCATCTAAAAAACTGGGAATGAAAGTAGAATCTATCGAGTACATTCATTGTGATGATTAAGTGTGTTAATCTTATAATTGTTTCTTGCACGTGGTAGAAGCTACTGGTATTTCTCATTGTCTTTTATTAACCAAATAGTGTATTTAGGATACAGTGGATTTCTGAGGCCTGAGTTCCCTCTGAAAGAGGGATTTTAGAATTAAGATCAAAGATTTTAGAATTAAGATCAAAGATTTTAGAATTAAGATCAAAAGGTCACAAATTAACTTTTGAAAATTATTCAAATTCACTAAGTTTGTGATTGGTATTCATTCACTCATCAACTATTGATATGCATTGAGCTATCAGCGAATAAATATAGATCTCCAATTTATAAATAAGCCGGTAATTGAAAATACCAAAATATTTGGATACTAACAACACATTCTGCCATCAAATAAGTTTTTTTAATATAAAGAAAGATATAATTCACACCAAACTTCATCAACAAAAATAGTAGAAGTTTCAAAACTTTAAAATAAATCTCCAGCATTTAGAATTCAGAAAATAGTATTTCATTACAGCAAGTATGCATAGTTTTAATTCAAGACCCACTTTTAGTTCTGGTTTACATCTGGTTCTTTAAGAAACTGACCTTATTGAATACAGAATAAGTTTCAGAAATTGTGCTAAACTTGCTTATGCATGTTATCTCAATCAATTATAAAAAATCTATAAAACAGATATTATCTTTTTGTGATTTGATGGGTAAAGACATTGCAAGATTAAGTATGTTCCAGAACGCATACAAGCTGTAAATGTAACTAGTAAATGACGGATTTGAGCTATGCCTCAAACCCATCTCCTTCCTGGGAAAATTCCCTTTTAAGGGAAGAATGGGGGGGGGGAAAGAGGTTATTTTTCCAATCTAATCAGATCCAGGCAGATTCTAGGAAGAGATAGGGGTAATTCTTAGAAAAATAGGATGTATGAAACATCATGATTTCAAAGTCAACTCTTTACTAAGTGGGGTTAGTGATCATATTCAGCAGGCATATAGGTTTGCTGGGCATTCCTATTATGTGCTTAGTTATCTTTGTGGGGGGAGGTAGGGGGAATTGATGTAAAAGTGGAACTAAAAGAAGATCTTTTTGGTCTAGAAAACAGCAAAAATTAATTATCTTGCTAAATATAGTCCTTACTCCCCAGGCAAAACACAATGGGGAAAATGAATTGCCTAGAACATAGAAAGGATTCAGAGTGGGGCTAAGGAAGATTCTTTACTGTCACAGTCATGCCTGTAACCTAGCACAAAAGAGTCGACCAGCATTTCCTTTATTGTTTTGAAAGGGCAGCACACTTATTAACAGAAATAAAGTGTCAGTAGCTTAGAAATGGAATGGAGGTAGATCCTGGGTAATTACTGCAAATGGGTACTTGACAGAGTGTCTGTGGTACGTGGATTTCTTCATTTTAACCTTAGTAAAACAAGATTTGTTCAGATACTCGTAAGAGTTAGAAATGTACATGAGGACCTATCATCATAACTTCATAAATGTTGGCTTAGAGATTTTCAAAAAGTTTGTTAGTTTTCTTCATACAGAACTTCTCTTAGTATTTGTTATAGAGAGATACAGTAAAACTTTTGTGCTTATTGCTGTCAGATTCTGGTGCTCTGAGTGGGCGAACACCCTTATAAAACACTGTGTTATTTTCCTTCGGTTGTTTGTTTATTTTGTTTTTCCCTTCCTTCAGCTATCACTTTGCCTGGGTATTCCATGTCTTACAATTGAGTCTAATCAAGGTAGGTCATCACAAATAGATGAAATTTCTTTTGTGTTATTTCCACCTGATCAACCCAACACTCATTATGGAAAGAGGGTAAAGTAAGTGAAGAAACTCCATCTTTACTTCCCTCAAAAATAGTAAAATGAAAAATAATTGAAAAATCAAGAGGAAATTTGTGTAAATATTGACCTGTTTAGTTTGACATCATTTGCTACCACTTTAATTTTTTTAATTTTTATTTTTTTGAAGATTGATTGATTTACTTGAGAGAGAGAAAGCAAGAGAGCGCATGAGCCAGGGGAGGGGCAGAGGAATAGGGAGACAAGACGATGAGTTGCTCAGTGGCTGGATCCTAGGACCCTGAGATCACAATCTGAGACAAAATCAAGAGTCAGATGCTTAACCGACTGAACCACCCAGGCACCCCATTCGCTACCACTTTTAAAGGTAGTTGCAGGCGTAATTCTAAGTGCAAACACAGCCAAAATGAACACAAAGTGACTGCTTTGTTTTGACCATGGTGCACATTTCAGAGAATTTTATGAGGCCAATTCTTGACATAGAGGTGCTTTTCTAATTCATCAATAAAAGAATAAGGAACCTTGATCTATCCACTTAAGTGAAAGTCAAGATGAAAAATTGGTTGCAGAAATTGGCTCTGGTATAGAATTTGGATAATATTCAAAAGAATATCTGTAATTGTATATTTCTGTTCTCCTTTATACTACTGAATCATTTGAAAGTAACGTGAAAGCTTATCATCCGGTTATATTGAGCTTTATATTTGAAATGGGAATTCTAGTATCACATAGTTGATCAGTGACATGACCTTCAAAGGGATTTACTCCTTTTTTTTTTTGGTGCAAATTGAATACTAAAAGATACTTCATCTCACTTCACGATGAATGACATTAATATAAAATAATGGAATCTATGAAGGAAGTGCAATATAAAAGATATAAATACACATAGCACTCAAAATATAAGGAAAAAATAAACCTTTAAAGAGGATTTGTTAAATAGAAATCATGTTTTTCAGTTTATATTATCTCCTTTGTTTACTTAGTTAAAGAAAATAATGAGAAATGGAAATGAGGTGAAATTACAGAATAAAACTAAAAGGGGCTATCAAAAAGAATGAAGAAAGATCATAGAAGAGTGGATGTAGCATAGTAGGATTAGGGTGGCTTCACTTGAAATCAAGAGTTTGCATTGAAGAAGATTGAATCAGAAAATACAGAACAAGCAAGAAATTCTTCCAAAACATACAAGAGAAAGACGAACAAAAGCTGTCAGAGAAAATAAGACCTGACAACAGCCAACAACAACCACAGCAAACCCCATGCATCTAATGTGATTCCTAATAAAGTCACTAGAACAGAGACATGGGTTCATGGTTAGTTATAACATAAGAAAACTTGTGGAATGATAGAACCACACGTAAATTCAGTTCATGGTGAACAGAGAAGAGACAGACAAGTGGTAAATGTTAGGACACAACCTAGTGATATATTTGAATTTAACAGATAAATTAAAAAATCTTCAAACATCCAGAGGAAATATGGGATAACTATTAAAAGAAAAAAAAAAAGAAAGACAACTTTGTATCTATAGAAGATAATGGATACACGGTTTATAGAACTTGAGCAAAACAGAGGGTAATTTCTAAATATTTTACTAATGAAAGTGGATTATTCATATTTGGCTCCTAGATATACAAAGGGCATCACCTGTGTAATTAAAATACACTTCATTCAAGTGAAAAGTGAATACAAATAAAAACAAAAATGAAGAAATTATATGAAAGGTATGGAAAAATTATGAAAGAAGCAGAAGTAACTGTAAATATGGAATAAAATCTAAATGACTCATATATATGGGTTATAAGACAATAAAAAATGTTAATAATTTCTGGCTATTAAGATGTATAATGAAATAATTTAACAATAAAAATGAAGATAACGCTGTGGGATATATCAATAAAGACTGCAAGCCTGGGATTAAATAATAAGTAAAAGTGGTTTAATTGCCTCACTTAATATAGGCTAGAGTTGAAAGGAGTTTTCTTACCATTTATATTGATGAAAATAGTGAAATTTTAGTCCAGTGATTTTCTTTAAAACTACAGATCTTTACTTCTAGAATTTAAAGAAAGTTGCATGCCTTTTAAAAGACTAGCTTAAGGACAAGAAACCAGTATTATGTTGCATGATATAGAAAACATGGGACAAAGTGAAGCCCCCAAAATGTAAAAATACAAAATAGGACAACAATTAAATATGATGATAAAAATAAAACTAAGTGTATTCGTTGTAACAGTACAAAAATGAATTTGTTGTACTAGAAGAGTAAGAATATCAAATTGGGTCAGAAATAACATCCAGCTCTGCTAATTATAAGACAGTTCTTTAAAACCAGAATTTTTTCTTAAGTATGAACAAAAATATTGGAGAAAGGAAAATAGGATGGATAATTTGAGTATCAGAGGAAGATTATAAAGAAAAACCCTTTCAAGAGTAAACAATGTGAGATCTTCAAAGATGCAGAATTTCATATATCTTAAAAATATGCATATATTTTGAAGAAACAATTTTATTTCTAGGAATTTTCAACTTTTAGTCCTAAGTCCTTTACCCTTGCAGAATAATAAGTGGTGAACATGTACTTGGCTTTCCTATGCGTCATACAGTAGTCTCAGCTGTAAGTCATCCCGTTGTACATTATATCCCTAGGACTCTCTTGTCTTCTAACTGTAAGTTTGTACCTTTTGACCACCTTCCTCCAAGTTCCCCCACCTTACCCCACCCCTGGTAAACACAAATCTGATCTCTTTTTCTATCATACTTTTATAATGGTGAAAAAATGTTAGTTTTATAAATATCCAACAGTAGAGAATTGGTTATACATCCATGTCTTGGACTATTCTGTTGTTAACTAAAATGTGCAAAAAAATAGTATTAGATGATATTTGAAATATTTATGATTTATTTATAAGCTTCAGAAGTGATTAGGCTTTTTGTCTCTATGAATTCTGATGTAATAAGCACTATACCCCTCATAGTGAAGATAACCATAATCACTTTTCTTTTCTGTATGTTAGGATTTGGGGCTTGTTCCCTAAAATTACAATATTCTTAAAGAAATAAACACAAACAAAGCTCTTAGAAACTCAGAATCATATCCATACATTATTTGTTCTTGGTGGTTGTTGTTGTTGTTTTGGGTTTTTGTTTATTTTTTTTTCTTTTAGGGGGTTTGGTGTGCAGAGGGACAGAGAGAGAGAGAATGTTAAGCGGGCTGCTCTATGCCCAATGCAGAGCCTCATGTGGGACTTGATCTAACAACCCTCAGGTCAGATCATGACCTGAGCCTAAATCAAGAGTCAGAGGGTTAACCAACTGAGCCACCCAGGCGTCCCTGTTCATGGTTTTTAATACTAAAATTATAAGTGGAAAACTTTTTAATCAGGTGTTGATTTTTTTTCCTTTTTCCATATTTCTATCAATGTTAGCAAACTGGAAATCACCTGTACTTTATGCTAGACAGAATGAGGTTCAAATCTGCCTCCACCATTTACTGTTGGTGTAGCCTTGAGAAAGTTTCTAAATTTCTTTGCATCTCAGGTTCAACGTCTGCAACATAGGCACATTTTCCCACCATACTGGTCATTGTGTATATTAAATAAGTACTTAATGCAAAAGTGTCTGGTATACTGCAGAATCCGTAATGGCTCCCTTGAAATATTAAGAGCTTTAGTGGCCAAGCATAAGCAAATGCTGCACACAGTTATCCTTCTCTGTCACTTTTTACTCTTTCCATTAAACTGTATAGGGATGAATTGAATCCTTGCCCTTCTGACAATATAGAAATGGCTGAGGAAGAAGATCATTTCTGGGAATAGACATATTTCCCAGCTGAGATAAACTGACAAGGAGGCTGAAAGGTCATTCTCGAGAAACAATCCAAATGAGTTCTTACTACCTAAGATGTCCCAAAAGATTCTATAGGAAATGAAAGTAAAAGTGACAGAAAGAGCAATGGTGTTAATATGTTTCTAAAGTAAAAGGCGTATGCATTTCCTAATGTGTGCAAAATGGATACTCTCCGTGTAATGTCTAGCCCTCTGGTGGCTTTCAATAAGTGCTTAATAATGGTAAGGATAATGCGATTATTATCCCCCCTCTGCACTTTCAAGAGCTCTCTGAAGTGAGGGCAGTCTATAATCTCTTAATATCTCCAGGTGACTGTGTTAAGTAGCATTACCTGGACTAAGGAAAGACATGCAAACAGGAAGATCAAGGTCATGGACGGTTACCATTTGTGCTTGGGTATTTTGTCCCGCAATTTTGAATTCAGCGAGTCCTCTTGTCACACAATCATCTAGAGAGCTAGGCCCAGGAGAAATAGAAGTAAGCAATTAAAATCCCGTTTGCTGCCCTAGGCTTGTTTTGAGTTCATTGTTCAGCAGATGAGCTAGTTCAAGAGTTTCACTTTCAGCAGTTCATTTGATTGAACTTGGGACCAATAAAAGCAAGAGAACAGATAAAGCAAGAGGAAATAGCTGTGGCTTGGGAACATAACTAAAACTGGTAGTGATAAAAAATAATCTGTAAACTGACAGCTCCTAGATTGCTTTATTTTCAAAATTGTTAGATTGTGGGAAGGTACTAAGGTCTAACTTTGGCCCATCTTCATTACCTGGGCCACTTTAATGTGTCGTGTCACAGAACACTGGTGGCGCCAAGAATCATCACGGTCTTTTCCTCCTTTCTTTCAAGCAGTGGTCTTGACAAATTGCCCCAAGATAGGTCCTCTGCCAACCTTTCATCTTCAGTTTGATCCCCAATAGTCATGGTGAGCTCCTAACTTTCAGATGTGCATTTTATTGAAAAAAAATATGAATAAATAAATTGGATTTGAGAAAGTGATGAGACTAAGACATATAGCATCTCATACCATAACTGCTTCATGATGGCTGAGAAGACCTACAGCACTTAAAACTTTGGTGAGAAAGGAAATATGGGAAGAAGATATATAAGAGAAGAAGACATTTGATATTTCTTTTCTTAAAAGATTTGTTTATTTTTTGAGAGAGAGAGCAAGAGCGTGGGAGGAAAGGGGAGAGGGAGAGAAAAAAATCTTAAGCAAACTTCCTGCTGAGCATGGAGCCTGACCTGGGGATCAATCTCATGACCCTGAGATCATGACCTGAGCTAAAATCAAGAGTTGGATGCTTAACCGACTGAGCCACCCAGGTGCCCCTAATATTTCTAATCTCATGCTATTGAGTGAGATTGTGAAACTAGATATCCTCATTAAATAACTCCTGTAGTGTGATTCCTGACTTGGTTTCTTGTTTTCTTATAATAATGTGTTCCTAGGTAGGACATATGATTTTATTTTAAACATAAAGAGTGGGTATGGTAGACCGCTTCTGAGACAGCCTCAACTGTACTCCACCTCCTGGCATCCACACCTTGGTAAACTCCCCTCCCACAATAAATAGGGATGACCTGTGTAATCACCAGGACTTTGAGGAAATGATTTTGAAATGTGACTTCCAAAGTTAGGTAATAAGAAAATATTGAGACTTCCATCTTGCTTCCTCTTGAATGACTCACTCTGAGGGAAGCTGGCTGCCATGTGGTAAGGACACTCAAGCAGCCCAATGCAGAGGTCCACATGGCAAGAGATTGAGACATCCTGATAGTAGGTGGTGAAGAACTAATTTGGAAGTGCATTCTTCAGTCCCAGTCAGACTTTCAGATGAGTGCAGAACCAGCCAACAACTTGGCTGCAACCTCGAGAGACTCTGAGCCAAAACCACCCAACTAAGCTGCTCCAAAATTCCCGAGATGCAGAAAAAGTGAAATAATAAACATTTATTATTTTATGGTACTAATTTCTGGATTACTCCACAATAGATAAATACAGTTGCTAATAGGAACTATACCATCATTTACTGAGAATAATTATAGTCATAGTTGCTTTGAAAATACTTTCATAATTTCAAGTCTCTTAGCTTTATTTTTAATATACCCTACCCTTTTTTTTGCAAGATCCTTTATCCTGCTGTTCCATTCACCAAGGATGCTTTTGCACTTTTCAAAATTCCACCTATCTTTCTATGCTTGCTAAAATTCCAAATTCCCTCTCTGTGTACCCATCTGCCCAGTCTGACACAGACTCATTCCTGAGAACTCTTACATACTTCATTTGTGCATATCTTATAGCCCATCATGGCTTTTAATGTTTTGTCTTCTCCCCTTAACAATAGCCAGATTAATATTCTTAAGACCCTGGGCCTTGATCTCCCTGGTCTTCTATGCATGGTGGTTACTAGTCCTGAGACTACTGTTGTGTAAAAAGTAGACTCTGAATTGAGACCAAGCCATTTCAGAAATGTGAATTGCCTCATCTATGGAATGATTGTAAGAACAATGAGGTGTCAGTGTTATCATCAAGATGTAATGGTGTAATTTAGGAATAATGCCTGCTACAGTGTTAACATAGTGTAAAGCATTCAAAAGTCAGTATAACATTAAGCTGTTTTTATTTTCTCTTTATGCAGTATATAATAATATCCAATATTGATTATTTCTTGACTATTTCTTACATGTCAAGCTATGTTTTAAACTTTTCATATTGAGTATCTTATTTAATCCTCCCACAAATCTTACGCAATATCAGCATTCATATGAAAAACTCAGAGCATAGAGTAGTTGCAAGGCTTACCTGAAATCATAAAACTGGTAAGTGACTGTCTGGATTAGTAACAGCTGTTCTGAGCCCAGAGGCCAGTGACTAACCAATTTTACATACCCCCCTGCCCATAAATATGAGGTAAACTTTGCTGGACAGATCCAAGAAGTGTGATTTACTTGAATATATTTGTTGTTGTAAATCATTTATATTTTTTGTTTACTCACATTAAGTAGGAAACAAATCCATGTAAAAACAAAAAATATGAGGTAGAGGTATAAACAGACATCTTTTATATGTTTCTTGTAGGAGAAATCTTTTGCAAATTTAGAGCAGCCTCTAGATAGAGACTCACGGGAACAAGGATGGTCCTTGGTTATGTAGGAAATCATTTTTTATTAGGAAGTATAAAACTATATCATGCAGTTGACTGAAGGAAGTCATCAGAAATGGAGTTGAGGAGTATGCTACAGCAATTAATGGCACATGTGACAAAGCTGTTTTGACAATCCATTTGTAAAACAGCGATAGTAATACCAACAACTATATAGATTATTATGAAGAGTAATTGACTAATCTTTCAAAAGCCTCTTATACACTACTAGGCTCACTCAATAAATGTTAATCCTCTTATTTCCACACTGCCAATGGGCTTAGTCAGGATAGGATAGGTTATGCTTCAGTAACAAGAAACTCCAAAAATCTCAGTGGCTTAAAAATAATAGAGGTTTATTTCGACCTTGCACAAAATCCTCTACAAGTTTGTGTGATTCTCTAAGCCAGCTGTTGTTGATGTTATCATTTATCATTGTGCTTCTATATCAACATATGCTTTTAGGATTGTTGAGGTAGAGAAAGGAAAGTTCCAACACCAACAAGTAAATGCTTCTGCCTAGAAGCAACATATGCCACTTCCAATTTAATTGCATTAGTCAAGCAATGCATATATCCATGCTTGACTTATAAGGATCTGGGATGTACAATACTTTCAAGTGCCATGAAGGCAGAGAACCAAAATAGATATTGAGTAGCTTTATCACTCCCACATCACTATTGTTTTATTTGAATTTGTCCGCAAGATGATTTGCTCTGTTGTTGATTCAAGGTCACAACGATTAGGCTCTAGACAATACTGATTATAACTCCATGTTTTAAATACAAGGAAAAGATAATTGTTAATTGTGTGTTTTGTTAATTAAAAAGTGAAACATTTGCTATAAATCATTGTTGCTTTCATGAGTGAAAATTTACCTACAGCATGTGTGTAAATAAGTGCATGTATACCCACATGCATGCAATCTTCTCATTCCATAAAGAAAAATGTCAAAGTGATGGATGAGCTTCTAGAATCTCTGCTTCCAGCTCCATGGTATTTATAATAGTTGTCCTTTTAGAGAAGGAAAAAAAAAAGTTTCAAGGTCATGTACAGAGATTCTCTTGCTAAATATCCATCAAAATTAGTTGGGATATCACAGATGAGTTCCTTTTACACTGAACCAGAACTTCACGCTTCTGTTTTGCAAGGTCAGACAAGGCTCCACCTATGGAACAGACCTTACTGGAAAAGCAATTCAACATATGTAATTGTCACATAAGATAAAAATGAAAACATGATCTTCTATAAAACATGAACTTCAAATACAAGTTGGCTTCATTATGACTTCAAACAATCAAACATGTGTACTACATGTTAGTATGATACTTTTAGAACAGGGTTTCATGTGATGTTTTTATATATTTTCGTAAAGATTCATTTATTTATTTTAGAGAGAGACCATGTGAGCAGGGGAAAGGGCAGAGGGAGAGAAAGAGAATCTCTAGCAGACTCCCCTTGGGGCCAGCTGCAGGGCTCGATCTCACAACCCTTGAGGTCATGATCTGAGCGGAAATCAAGAGTCGAATGTTCAACCGAGACACCTAGGTGCCCCTCATGTGATTTTTAATATCTTTTTATAACCCCTATAAGCCATAATATTGTATGGGAATAAACACTGCAAAAAGTATATCCTATAACTGACTGGTATATCCTTGACCAATGCTATTCTCTCTTGTTCCCCTGAGTGTACTTTTCTCAGCTCTTGAAAAGCCAAACCATCTCTCATCCTTCACATTGCTTTAACATCTGAATGATGATGTATGACTTATAAGATAAAGTGAATGCAAACACGCATCTAGATGTATGAAGTGATTTCAATTTGTCTATATTTTATCCAGATAAAACATTGTGTTTTATTTAGAGAGATTTCTTTTCTAAATAATATAAAATGTTTTTAGGAACCCCAAGCAAAATTTTTTTCATTTCTCAATAAGTATAATAAATAACTGTGTATTATATATACACACATATATTTAATAAATGTACATGTACATATTATGTATATTAGTAATTATATCAAGTAACTACCTTATTAAAAACAAATAGTGGATTAATTATACTTTTAAAAGAGATTAGTGTACTGTACATCCATTATGCATGAATTACTAGTTTCTAAATAATATATAGTCATTAGGAGCAATGTGAAACTGTGACAAATTGAACTCTACTCAGAGGTATTAATGACAATGTATTGTGAGATACTTATGCTAATTTTAAAATGCTGTGGCTTTGGGGGCACCTGGGTGGCTCAGTCGTTAAGCGTCTGCCTTCGGCTCAGGTCATGATCCCGGGGTCCTGGGATCGAGCCCCACATCGGGCTCCCTGCTCAGTGGGAAGCCTGCTTCTCCCTCTCCCACTCCCCCTGCTTGTGTTCCCTCTCTCGCTGTGTCTCTCTCTCTGTCAAATAAATAAATAAAATCTTAAAAATAAATAAATAAATAAAATGCTGTGGCTTTGGAATGAATTTTTTTTTAAAGAATATTTTTGATACCCTGGTGTATAGCTTCTGTGGGGTTATTTGACAGATGTCCTGTGAGTTCTTTCAAAGCAGGGGATGCAAGCATAGTGCTCCCAATAGGAAAGTGTGAGCAGAATGGCTTTTGGGCAGGTGGGTGGAGAGGTTGGCGCTTTCTCAGTCCAATTAAATGGAATTTTAAGTTGTGAATTTGCACACAGCTGAAAAAAGGCAGCTAGGTGGAAGTCTGTTTTCATTCTTAAAGTGAATCTTGTTCTGCCCTTGATATACTCATGCGGTGCTCAGAGCTGCTAATGAAGAATCTTTCCGTAATGTGAGAGGTTGGGACACATGTTCCTGTAGAAACATGTTTCCCTCTCAGACCGAGGTAGAGAATAGCCAACAC
This sequence comes from Callorhinus ursinus, assembly GCF_003265705.2. Classification (NCBI taxonomy): domain Eukaryota; kingdom Metazoa; phylum Chordata; class Mammalia; order Carnivora; family Otariidae; genus Callorhinus; species Callorhinus ursinus. The sequence continues at coordinate 5,725,744 of NW_027397090.1, forward strand.
AATTGGCTTCAACATGACCGAACTGACTTTCTAAAATATGTGATTTTTCTCATGATGCAGGGGAATTGAATTTAAATGGTTTTGACCAATGACTTTAGCTCTAGTCAAGATGGAGTAAGCACATTCCACCAGACCCTTCCCACTAATTACAACTAAAACTGCATCAGAATAAAATAACTCTCAGAAATCTCTAACAGGTAGAGAGTAAAAGGTGGACTGGTTAGGGATGCCCCCAGTGAAGAGTGCCAGAGGGAAAATATGTACGTCCTGGCGTGGGTGCTAAAGCAGCCCACAATTCAGAAATTTCAATGAGCAAAGGAAAAATAACAAAACAAACAAAACAACAATAACAACAACAAGAAAAGTCCCAGTCTCTCTGGCCAGAGGACTAAAGACAGGGTAGTTTTGAAGTACAGAGCCTTTTGATTATATAGCCACTTTGGAAAAAAGTTGGGCAGTTTCTCATGAAACTAAATATGCACTTATTATATAATTTAGCATTACTACTCTTGGATATTTATTGTAAAGTAATGGAAACTTCTGTTCACACACTAGAAAAACTCATCACTATGAATGGTCATAGTAGCTTTATTTGTAATCAGTAAAAACTACTAACAAGCTTTAGTTAAAAATATAAATGAGTCTATGATGTTGTTTTTATGTGATGTTATATTTGGCCTTTACTTTTTCATAAATAGTTGATTACAATGATTAAAAATATCTCAAACCTCATAGGAGATGATTTTATTATACTGGTATATTAATAAGCAACATTATTGGAAAGTCAGCGCTCAAATCCACTAAAAAAAATGAAGAAAGAAAAGCACTGAATCTAAGGTATTAACATTTAACTAAAGTTATAATCATCCTTGTATATTTTGGCCATCAGCATCGCTGTCCAGGGCTATCCTTTGCAATAATGATATAAAAATGAATAGTGCTATAAAATGTCTTTTTCCCCCATATTTCTTTTTAACAGAGTTCAAAGAACATGCCAACTCAAAAGATTTATTGGCAATAAAATGTTATTTATCCAAAGTTCCAATACTAGTAGCTTCATCAAAGTTATGGCAAAAACATGACTAAAAGAGACTCCAGTATGAGGAACACTATCACAAGGAATTTTCTCCCTATAAAATAGCATTAATGTGCTCTCTAAAATTATCTGCCCACTGTTTATAAATGAATCTCAGCTCTTTTGTTGTCTCAGTGTTGCTAGTTTTGAAATGATGTGGTCAGGTAGTTACTCTAAGTGATGAGGCTAAGTCCTATCAGACATAGTAGGAAATACTAGCTACTGTTGGGTCCCTCCAGGGATTTTGCATTTTGGATGAATAGACTAGCACTTAGGAAAGTTACTGGTATTAAGCAAATGCTTAAATCTATATTATTTACCTTATGTTCTTAGCATTTAGGAAGGAACTTGTCAAACCATAACTGTCGAACATGTATTTTTAATTGTACTGTAAAAGCTGGGTGGTCCTAGAATTAAAAGGATTATATCAATAAGGAATGGAATTATTTTAGAGTATTGAATAATAACGACACTACAATCAAAGACGCCATCTGAAAAGGTCACTATTTCTATGAATTTATAGTTGCTGGTTAGTTTGTTAAAGTAACAGCCTTATCACATTATGGCTATACTTTGCTCTATGTAATGATATATTTTTCAACAGTGAAATATAGGCTTGTTATAATCTGAGATTGAAACCTTTATCGACTTTTCAGCCAAAGTCAAATAAATAACAACTATGAATGAAATGCCAGAGGTTTACAAAATGAGAGTCTTGGACTGGAGATTTTTCTAAAACTCAAACTCTCAGTTTGGAACTAAAAAATAGACTGCTGTTATGTTCTTTTACAACAATGATTTTACATGCACAGAAAATTATCAGCTTCCAAATGGCTCCGAATTTGGGGGGTTTGCTGTCAGTGGACACTTGCTGTGGATAAAGTTATTTCAATGGGAAGGTAAATCAAGCCAAGGGAATAGACACAGTGCTGTAGAAATCATTGTGTTCGTTTGAGAAAGTTCTTACCCGCTTCTTCCTGTGTAGGACTATAGGAAGTGAATCGCCAAATTACTACAGATACATTGATTTAATTTTAAAATAAGCTGGGGGGTGCCTGGGTAGCTCAGTCGTTAAGCGTCTGCCTTTGGCTCAGGTCGTGGTCCTGGGGCCCTGGGATTGAGCCCCACATCGGGCTCCCTGCTCAGTGGGAACCTGCTTCTCTCTCTCCCTCTGCTTGTGTTCCCTCTCTCACTATGTCTCTCTTAAAAAAAAAATCTTAAAATAAGCTGGGAAAGATATAAAGAAATGTCAGAAACCTCAACACCTGGCTAGGGTAAGGTGAGGAAGAAACTGATTCCTTTAATAAGTCTTGTATTTTTGTTTTGTTTTTTTAAATTTCACCCTCATATCCTATTCACTGTGTAGATTAAATCCAATGTCATGGAAATAAATAGTTACAAAATTCACAAGAAAACTAGTCTCCTGATGTCTAATCCAGGGCTGTTGATACACTAATGTGCCATTTCTTGGATTATTCTCAGGTACCAATATTTCATCTTACTTATTTTATAAATAATTCTTATAAGAATACGGTATTGTTCTCATGCCTTGAACCTGCTGGGTATTTCTTATTTACCTTGAGAGGTGGGTAAATTAAAGAGTTGGTGAGTCCAATTTCAGCTGTCCTTCATATAGTTTCACTTCCTGAGTGAACTATTTTTTTTTTCCTTACAAGAATACGGTATTTGGTCCTGTCATTCCTTTGTTGAAATCCTTCTGATGCCCCTCTCCTCCCAGGCAATTCAAAATAAGGTCCCATATAAAGAAGGCATTACATTTCCTGCTAGCACAAGTTTCTCCCCATCTGTTCCCTACTCACTTCCTGCCAGTCTCCCCTCCCCTGTGCTCACTGGCCTCTTCAGTGGTCCTTAAACCAAATAAACATGCTCTTACGTGATAGCTTTAGCACCTGTTTCAACCACTGCCTAAATGCTTTTACCAAGGTGTCCATGTTTCAACTCTTCACTTCCTTCAGATCTTTTTAAAAATGCCACATCAGAGATTCCCCACCCCCCAGAAGTATCCAGAAAGGAAAGCAGCCTGTTGATACATTTATTTAAGTCTGGTGAAAGCCATATCAGATTTTTGACCTGCAGAATAGGAAGCTAATCAGCTCGTGTTTATTTAAAAACCAAGTTTGTGGAAATTTGTTATGATAGCAGTAGAGAACCAATACAAGGCCCTAGACCAACGGACACATGGACATTTCACCAGATGGCAAGTACTTGAAGCTTGGTGGGATTCTTTTTTTCCTACCCTCTGGCACTCATTTGTCTTACCAAGGTTTCTAAAGTCATGCTACCTACTCTTCACCAAGTCCAGACAAGAGCATATTATCCATGTAATGGACCAGTGTGGTCTCCTGTGGACTGCAGGCAACTGATAACCATGGAAATTAGAGTATCACAGGACTGGAGAGCTGATACAACTCTGAAGTAGGACTCTGGAGACGTACTGCTGGTCCAACCAGGTGAAATACAACTGCATCTGATTCTTCTTCTAACAGAAATTCACCAGCTTGAGACTGTGTCTGTATACCAGGTATCAGAGGAATGTGTTGATTTACTCGGGAAGTAAAACTATATGAAGGACAGCTAAAATTGGACTCACCAATTCTTTAAGTTTACCCACCTATCAAGGTAAATAAGCAATACCCAGCAGGTTCAAGGCATGAGAACAATATTGTTGAATTCTCAACACAGAGTCATCTAATTAGATGACATTCTTAAATGTCAGGTGGATAAGATGACTCATTGTGGTCCTTTTTTCTGCACCTGGTCATATGGTCGTGGTCATTATTTATGACTATCTTTTTTTTTTTTTTTTTGCACTATCCGTCCCACATTCCTTTTGCTCTCAGCAAGCACCCACATTGTATGTGGTTTCTTGCCTGGTATGATGGTGACCACATAGTGGTCATTAATTTAGAAGATATCGACATCCTAAAGAACACTATCTCAGGCTTGCAGGGAATTAACTCCCAGACGGTGCTGTCATTGAATCTTTAAAGGTTCATTCCACAATTCTTGTAGCTCATCTGCTTCAGAGTGTTGGACAACATAGCAATATCTGTTAATCCTGTGGGTATTGGTATGCTTCATTTTTTATGTACAATTCCTTGGTCAGAAAACAAATTTCTTCATCCTGCATGGAATATATGACAGTGACTAAGGCATTCAGTTAAGTCTAAGGATAGTGGTTTTGCAAGAAAAAAAAAATCTGGGCAAGGAAAACGAGTATTTATCCAGAATAGGTGTCTACTCCAGAGAGAATAAAGTGCTGCCCTTCCTGTGACGTAGGCGGTCTGATATAATCAGCTTACCAGCAGGTCCTGCCTGACCCCTTGGAGAACGGCGCCCTGTCAGACACTCAGTGTGGATCTCTCCTGTTGGAAGTTTGGGAATTCCACAGTGGCTGTAGCTATTGTGGCCTTTGTAAGTGGAATTGTATGTTGCATGAGTGACTTTCAGGAGAAGCTGGTATGCTTCACCAGTGCTAAATATCCTGACTCAGGACATGGAGAAGATAAAGGAAAGCTGGTGAGGACTGGAGAAGGTTCTAGAAGCTGCCTCACACCAAATAAGGGAGCTATCAAATCAGGGACAGCTGCCACGGTGCCTGGGACCTTTCATCAACCAGAGCTCCAGAAATGTGGCTTCTGCCTCACTTCTGGGCTTCCTTCTAAAGTGTCTCTTGTAGCCAACACTGACTAGGAAAATGGAATTCTGGGAAATATATCTGTGTGTTAGGTTGACAAATTAAACAGTATTTTACTAATTTTTTTATACTTATTATGCTTATTTTTCGTCATTTGATGTTTCTCTTGAGAAAATGAAGAGTATCACCTGGACATAGAAATGATGGATTGAGTCCATTAAATGGATGGCAGTTTTTTTGGTCAGTGGCAGAAATGAGGGCAATTTTGGGGATTTTTTTTTTTATTCACAAAAATTACAAAGAAGGCCACTACTGATTACTAAGATAGAGTAATACTTTTGGCCTCTGAGTAAAAATTAGGTTGTCTTAAGGCAAGTATTAGCAAGGTGCCTTAGAAGAAACACAAGTCTGATATTCCACCAAAGTCCTTGAATCTTATTATTTGATTTTATTGAGGTTTTCTTATGAACAGATTGAAGGTTATATTTTAGACATCACTCAGAGTCTGAGAAGGGGATTCTCGTAAAAGCACTTACTGAGGGAGAGAGTCTGGAGGTTTCTTTTGAAACTAAATGTATTCTTGCCATATGATACAGCAGTTGCACTCCTTGGTATTTGCCCAAAGGAGGTGAAAACTTATGTCCACACAAAAACCTGCACAGAGATATTTATAGCAGCTTTACTCATAATTGCCAAAACTTGGAAGCAACCAAGATGTTCTTCAGTAGGTGAGTGAATAAATAAACTGTGGTACATCCAGATAATGAAATACTGTTCAGCACTGAAAAGAAATGAAATGTCAAACTATGAAAAGACATGGAGAAATCTTAAGTTCGTATTACTAAGTGAAAATGCCAATTTGAAAAGGCTACATATTATATGATTCTAACTATATGACATTCTGGAAAAGACAAAATTATGGAAACGGTAAAAAGTTCAGTAATTTTCAGGAATTTGGGGATGAATAGGCAGAGCACAGAGGATTTTTAGAGCAGTTAAAATAATCTGCATGATACCATAATGGTGGACTTACGCCATTTATACACTTTTTTCAAACTCATAGAATACACAACATCAAGAATGAACCCTAATGTAAACTATGGACTTACTATGTATCAGTCTCCGTTCATCATTTGTAACAAATGTACCCTCTGGTGGGGAGTGTTGATAATGGGGGAAGCTATGCAATAATGGGAACAGGGAATATAAGGGAAATCCCTGTGCTTTTCTTTTAATTTTGCTGTGAATCTAAAATGTCTTTTGAAGTAATGAAGTCTTAACTAAAAACAAGGCAAACAAAACTCATAGACAGTATTTCCAAGTTCCTACTTGTAGTATCTGCTATAATTGTTTACTCCAACACACACACACACACACACACACACACACACACACACACACACACATACATACCTCTTTCTTGCTGTCATGATGCTATTTGTTGTTAAAACTCCGACTTTGTACCCTTTCCTTATCCCATGTACTGCTCACACTCTACTTAACCATTTTCAAGGCCTGAGCTCCTGGCATATTGGTTCTACCCACTGCATAGAGTGTCTTGGGGAATGTGGTCAGTTTTCTATTCTGACTGTTTTATTGTGTGAGGAGAACTCACTTGGACTCTGGTAAAATTACTTTTCCCATCCCACTCAGTTCTAATTAAAGATTGCACTAATGCAAAGTGGGTTGAGAAGGATCTGGATAGTCATTGGGTATAGATAGTGTTCTTAGTCAACACTAATCTTCTTTCCCGGTCATACCTCAGGAGGCCTGTCTATATTATCTTCTTACTCTCCAACTTAGATAGAGCTTTGCATAAATATGTGGCCAATCCATGTTTGTCAAATTGTCAGAACCCCTCAAATATGTAGAATCCTGAATACCCTGGAGACCAGGCCTAAATTTGGCAAACTCTGATTTTTGTGCAGACTATAAAAAGTGAACAGCTCATTCTTTTGCCCAGATCTAGAATGTTCATTGATTGGTTGCTGCTATGTTGTGGCAGAGTCGTGGTTGACCACTTTAAACAATTTATAGGCATAAATTAAATATTTATTTTTGCCTATTTTGTTCCTGGTTTCTTTTTGAGAATAAAGAGACTCTAGGGATTTCCTGATTCGGTTGTTATCTTCATTTTGAAGAACAGTGTTTTGTTCTGTTTTACTTTTTTCCACCTAAAAGTTAAAAATATACTCCTAAACTCATAATCCCCAATAATGTAATACGAACTGGGCTTCTAAGCTCCAAAATTGTTTTATTTTGTCATTTACAAAGTCATCCTGGAAATATTTGTTTCCTTGCCTTGCAAATACTGGCTAATCATATTGGGTTACTGTGACATATAAGCAGAGAAAAGATTATTTTGGTAAAAATTAAAAAAATAAACAAAGTGATTTTCCTCTATATTTTCAGGGATTAGTTTCTTGACTAGTTTTTTGACTAGTTTAAAACAGGATGGCAGAAAGTATGCTAACATTAAATCCACCCCCCTATTTTAAAACAGAGAAAGATGATGCTTTTTTGTGTGAAATTGATTTGAAATCTTTAATTTTCAACATTTTAATGATGCCATGTATTGCATTTGAAAAAATAATACTACCTTTAAGGGAAAAGGAACAGTCCTTTGAAACAATTGCCTTGATATTGACTTCTTTCAAAGGTCAACTTTCTTTTTAATACATTGGAATAAATGCATTGCATGCATTTGAAAGGACTAACATGTAGTTGCAGAAAGGGTTTTTAATTGACAGATGCTCTTCATGTAGGAAGAACATTTGCCCACATGTCAAAAAGTTTAACTCATTGCAACACAAAAGAGAAGCATGGTTTAGCTATGTCTACAGTTTTGTTTTTTGTTCTCTCTTGTCATTTCCCAGCAGATTCATTTCCTTGACTTCAAGGGTTACTTCTATAAGTTTAACAAACATACTGTAATTTCTCCTCCTCCTCCCACTTCCAACTTTTCATCTCCATTTTGGACATTTCCAATGAGTGTCCCCACCACTGCCTCAAACCCAAGATTCAATATCTTTCTCCATCAAACCAGCACAAACTGTTCTTGTCATAATTTCTACTAATAATCATTAGTCACTAGTTATCTAAGATTCAAAAGTTTGAACAATTTTTTTTCCTCCATATATGATCACTCAAGCCTTGCTCATCCTTCCTCCACTCTGTTTTTTTTCTTTATTGATTTCTTACTTTCTGATCTCAGAACTATCATTCTTACTCTAATTTCTCACCTCACGTCTAAACCTCATACTATACTCTCATTTCTAAAATCTAATCAATTTTCACATCACTGTGCTATGAAAATCCTGTTTTATGTCCCATCCCCTATTGAGAAAGTTTTGAGGAATCTCATATTCTAAACTATGGGAAGAAACCAGATGCCTGAACTCAGCAGGTATAGCCTTCCAAAATGTGTCCCGGACTCACTTTTCCCACATTATCTTCCCCTTCTCTCTAATGAAAACCTTTCTACCTTCAGGAAGGCTAATTCTCTCACTGTCCCCTAAGCATTGTTTGCCAAAACTCTACAGTAGTTTCCACCATTTCTGTTTCCTTCTGACCCATTTCACCCTGGTTTCTAACACACAACAGAAGTAAGTAAATTACTTCTGTATACTTCGAAACAAATCATCATGTTATCTTGCTCTTGCTTTACAGATTTTATCTTAGAAAAGTATCCATAATAACTACTTTTAACATATCACATCATTAGATTCTAGAAAAGTGTATTTTAAATAAAGAAGATATTTATCCATTTTATATATTATAAAACAAATGAAGATCATTGAAGTTTGGTGAATTGAAACATTTTTTGATCTAATGGTTCTTTCTTTTCAATTATCCTCCCACTGTCATATCAGTTGCATTTCACACCATTTACACCTGTTGCTACCTGGGAATGTCCCTCAGTTCACAAACTTTCTGACTGGTGTGGGGCAAGGGAACTGTGCTTTCCCACATAACTAATTTAGCAAAGGGTTAGTACAATTCAAAGGTTAAGAACTAGGGCTAGGGATCAAATAATCCTGAGTTTAACTCTCAGATCTATCACCTACTTGCCGTATAAACTTAGATAAATTATTTAATGTTGCTAAACTCCAGTTTCCTTGTCTCTAAAATGGTGATGGTGATAGTGCCTACCTTATAGCTGGATTATAATGAGTGTTCAATGAGATGATGCAGGAAAACACTTAACATAGTGTCTGCCATCCAACAAATGCTATTCTTATTACTACTTGCAACTGACAATGGGAGGAGTGGTTCAGAGAGTGAAATCTATTTTTGAAGCAGATGTCTATGATCCAGAGATATTTAAGATTGTTTAAACCATAGATGATGTATAATACAATGGGAGAAAATCCATAATGATGAAATGTTAGTCACTTTAGTCAACTAGGATGACAATTTTTGAAAAAGATATCTTTTTTATTAACGTTAAATTCTGACTTAAATGCGTTATGGAACTGAGTTAACTGTATTCTTATTATGTGTGTACAATCAGGTGATGGTTAATTTTATGTGTCAACTTGAGTGGGCCATAGGATGTTGAGATATTTGGTCAAGTATTATTCTGGATGTATCTGTGAGGGTGTTTCTGGTTGAGATTAATAGTGGAATCCTAGATTGCATAAAGCAGATTGCTCTTCCTGATGTGGGTGGGCCTCATCTAATCAGCTGAAGATCCAAATAGAACAAAAATGATGAGAGGACACTCTGCTTGCTTAACTATTTGAGCTGAGGCTTAAGTCTTTTCCTGTCCTCAATCTGGAACTTACACCACCAGCTCTCCTGGGTTTCCAACTTGCCAACTGCAGAACTTGGGACTTCTCAGCCTCCATAATCATTTGAGCCAATTCTCTTTCCCACTCTCTCTCTCTCTCTCTCTCTCTCTCTCTAATGCTTGTTTTATGTTAGGCGTAGTGCTAGATATTACTAGAAAGGAATCCATAAGAGAGTATTTGAGCTTATGATATGCCTGTTGAATGAATGAGCAAAGGGACTTAATATAAGCAGAGATTTAAAACAAATAAACAAACAAACAAACAAAAACCATAGCACTGAAAACAGCCACAGTCTGAATCAACAGAACCAAAGGGAGACGTGGCATAAAGAAAAATAAGGCTAAGAATCTGGCTCAACTCAGGAGCCAGAAAGACTCCCTTTTTGAGGTTTGGAGCCTTCATCCCTATGACAACTAGAGGGAAAAGGAACTAGGAGAAGAAAAGGGGACATTTTTAACCTCTAAGAAAAAAAATCATTCTGTGCTTATGATTATTTTTCTAAAGACAGTTTCTCTTACAGTTCTATCGTGAACTTAATTTAAAAAGACATGTCAAAATTAACTCTTATTTTTTGGATATTTTTATATTTTTATGTAATATTAGTCTTATTTCATAAATCTTTTCAGTTCAAATAAAGTATAGCTTTTACAAATCAAGGAAACATGGTCTAAATATTAGCATCTTCCCAAAGTATGGAATGATTAGTGAAAGTACTTGGCTTGAATTCTTAGGTAAGTTTATAATCTGTTTATAGAATCTCTGTTCTTTTTTGTTGTTGTTGTTGTTATGTTAGTCACCATACAATACATCATTACTTTTTGGTGTAGTGTTCCATGATCCATTGTTTCCGTATAACACCCAGTGCTCCATGCAGAACGTACCCTCTTTAATACCCATCACCAGGCTAACCCATCCCCCCACCCCTCTCCCCTCTAGAACCCTCAGTTTGTTTCTCAGAGTCCATAGTCTCTCATGGTTCATCTCCCCCTCCGATTCCCCCCGCTTCATGTTTCCCTTCCTTCTCCTAATGTCCTCCATGCTGTTCCTTATGTTCCACAAATAAGTGAAATCATACGATAATCGATTGACTTATTTCACTTAGCATCATCTCCTCCAGTCCCATCCATGTTGATGTAAAAGTTGGGTATTCATCCTTTCTGATGGCTGAGTACTATTCCATTGTATATATGGACCACCTCTTCTTTATCCATTCATCTGTTGAAGGGTATCTTGGCTCTTTCCACAGTTTGGCTATTGCAGACATTGCTGCTATGAACATTGGGGTGCATATGGCCCTTCTTTTCACTACATCTGTGTCTTTGGGGTAAATACCCAGAAGTGCAATTGCTGGGTCATAGGGTACCTCTATTTTTAATTTTTTGAGGAACTGTCACACTGTTTTCCAAGGTGGCTGTACCAACTTGCATTCCCACCAACAGTGTAAGAGGGTTCTCCTTTCTCCACAACCTCTCCAACATTTGTTGTTTCTTTCCCTGTCCATTTTTGCCATTCTGACTGGTGTAAGGTGGTATCTCAATGTGGTTTTGATTTGAATTTCCCTGATGGCTAATGATGAGAACATTTTTTCATGTGTCTGTTAGCCATTTGTATGTCTTCTTCAGAGAAGTGTCTTTTCATACCTTCTGCCCATTTTTTGACTTGATTATTTGTTTTTTGGGTGTTGAGTTTGAGGAGTTCTTTATAGATCTTGGATACCAGCCCTTTATCTGTAGTGTCATTTACAAATATCTTCTCCCATTCTGTGGGTTGCCTCTTTGTTTTGTTATAGGACATAGAATCTCTGTTCTTAAGTGGATTCATTTAAGCCCCTTTTTCCCTAATCTCTAGAGAGGTAAAATGGGGTTCCTAAAGGCAAAATAATGCCAAGAGCAGTTCTCTTGACATTTTCAAGGAAATGTTGGGCTATTCTGATGGAACTTTGGAGTTGTGTGGGGATCCCATCGACCAGTTCAGGAAGTGATACGAAATCCAGATAAAGCAGTTCAGGCAACCTGCCTGCCAGATGCTTATGTGGCTTTGACTTGCCTGGGGAGGCAGAAAAGAAAGAAACAAAGTGGCCAAAATCCTTTCTCAAAACAGCCAAGAACATTCCATTCATTGGAGGCCAAAGCTTGGGAGGCCTTTTATTTTAGTACTGGTAAATTGTCTTACATTGCTGAGGTCATTTATTTTATTTTACTTTATTTTATTTTGGTCTGGTTGTTCAGGACACTGTGTTTGTTTTTAGTTTATGATGCTTGTTTTATCTCTTTTTAAAATAATCAAACAACTGTGTCTTAACATAATAGAAAACAAAATTCTAACATATTTTTGTGTTGCTAACATGACTTTTCATGTTGTGCCCCTATAAACTTTCCTCGGATAGCTAAATTAATCTAAATGCATCCATTTGTTACATATCAAATGCTATCACTGTAATTTATGTATCAGGTGGTCCTTAAGGTTAGCTTTTCTTGAATTCAAAATGCATAATGTATTTAGTATGCCTTTCCTTCTTAGATTGATGCTACCTTTGAATACTTTCGCAAGGCTAAGCAGAAGTGATTATAAAGTTCCCAGCCCCAATGCAGAAAATGTTTTTATTAGTGACAGATCATTGATGCCGCCATTGGAAGGGTTTGATAGTGTCTTCTGGATTTGCATAAAAATCATGGGAATGTGGATGCTCTCCCAGATATTCATGAGGTCATTCCCTCAAAATGACTTAACATACACCTACTCCCAGCCAAGAATAACTGAATTATATAAATATATATGTACATATATATTTATTCCATAAATTATATATAAATATATATTCTAGAAATTATATAATTATATACCAAAAGCTATATTTTATGTATATATAGCTACTTTTATAGCTAGTTTTAGTCCCTTAAGAATATGAGAAGTCTTGAGGATAGTTCTAATGATAAATTGTAGGAATAAGAACATGAACTAAAAATGTATAGCCCTACACTGTAACTGTGCTGTTGTGGCAAGAATGTCTTCTTCATACCTGGGCGTTTTCTCCTTCTATGATCACCAGTTCCAGGTAAAAAAATATGAGGGCGTGTAATCAGAAAAAAGTGATGAACCCTATTTATTATCTTAGTGTTCTTCTGGAGTAGGATGTTTTCTCTAGATACAGGCTGTCTTTTCTAGATAATAAAAAAGTGGAGGGGTGCCTGGGTGGCTCAGTTAGTTAAATGTCTGACTCTTGATTTCAGCTCAGGTCATGATCTCAGGGCTTTGAGATGGAGCCCCAGGTGTAGCTCAGTGCTGAGTATGACGCCTGCTTAAATTCTGTCTCTCCCTTTCCCTCTGCCCCTCCCTCCCTTTCCCCACACCCGCAGCTCATGAGCAAGTGCACTCTTTCTCCCTCAAAAAAAAAAAAAAGGTGGAAAAAGAAAGTGAAATTACAATTAAGAATTTTCAGTTAGTGGCTTCCGATTCTAAAAAGGGCACTAAAACACAATTAATTAACCCAATGAAATATTGTAATATCATATGACAAATATTTATTGAGGAATCAGTATGTTTTGGTATTGAGAATACAGAATGTATCATTCAGGTCAAGTTCATGTATGGATTTCAGAAATCCTAATGTTGCAATAACTTAAGATAGATGTTTCCTGCTATCACATGTAAAAATCTCAGCTTCTTCTATCTTGCTGCTCTGCTGTTCTCAGTATGTGACTGCTGGCTGAAGAGCTTCACCCATGAAGACAGTATTTTGGCCAGTATGATGAAGAAAAATATGAAGGAAGGACACCTCTCCATCTCCATCCTCATCTCTAGGAATGCTTTCCATGAGACATATAGAAGGCCTTTACTTCTATCCCACCGGCCAGAACTTAATCATGTGATTATAGCAAGTTTAGGGAAGGCTGGGAAACGCTGTCTATTCAGATTGTTTATGTTTATAGCTAATATTTCATAAAACCTTTGAGGAGGCCAGTCTATTTGACAGATGCTCATGGAAATTAGGGAAATGGGTTTTTGTGAATATGTGAGCAAGAAGTCTAAAGGGGAGCGGAGCACTGGATGACTATAGCATACTTGTGGCAATTTAGATTCAAGAGTGATTGTGGGAGAGTGAAGGACCCTACTGTAATAGAAAACTCCCTTGAAATATTTGTCTTCTGGAGCTTATCTTCTTTGCTCAAAACTTGGTGAATTCTTGGAGGTATGAGTTCGGTTGGAGAGAATATATCTTCCTGTCATTACTATGACATCCTACTCCTCCACAGGACTGAGGTGACGATCTGCAGGAAGGGAGATCTAGGAAGCTAATTGAATTAGAGATGAGTTCGTTAAAGAAAATAGGGCTTCTAGCTTTTTTAGTTAAATGATCTACATTGGATATCTTTGATGTAGTTAATCAATACTTTGAGTTAGAACAAAGCAATATTCCATCCTTCATATTTCAAAACGTTAAGTTAAAGACACAGAAAATTCTGGATTTTAAATAGAGATTTATGTAAATAATATCTCAATATAAAACCAAGTTCAAGTGTGTCTTTGTGGATTGGGAGCTTTACCATTTTCAAATAAATGAAACAACCCTATTTAAGTGACAATGCATATATATCGAAGCTCTGTATATATTTAAATTTTAATTTCACACATTATCCAGATGAAGAGAGGAAATATTTTTTAGTCATCAAGTCATCATGTTTAAATAATGTCAGATGTAATAAAATATTAATGAAATATTGTATACTTTAAGCACCATTTACTGAGCACCTAGCACTGGTCATATGAACATACTACATTGAATGTTAGAGACATGAGTTGAAATAAACCACACTCTCTGCCCTAATGAAGCTTATAGTTAAGTTGAACAAAAGGTAAGATCCAGGATAACTAATAATATAATGCACTGCCGGATAAAAGCCAAATTAATAAAACATATGATAAACAAGAAGGATCCAGAAGGATCCAGAGGAAGAAAGATTATTTTAAGCTGTGGTGGTAGGTCTTCAGACAGGAAGTTTATCTTGATATATTTATTGGAATGTTGGTAGAATTTAAATAATTTTTCACGTATGTGGTCATTTGAAAGCAGAAAAAAATCTTTTTTTTTAAAGCACTTTGGATATAACCATTCTGTAGTTACAATACTTGAAATCATGTTTATTTCTTGAAGCTAATTTATATTCCAAATCTTTTGCAAGTACACAATGATCGGGAAGTTAAGAAGCTCAGGATCAACTGAATGTGTAATTTCCATGCTGACTATTGCTGCAATGAAGAGCATAGGTACTGATCCCCATAAAACACACCATCTCACTGAACCAGATACACAGTACCTAGTGTGTAGTATCTAACAAGCATTATTGGCACAGCGTTGTATTACGAAGCCTAATTAACAGAAAATAAGCTATAACAATAAATCATTAGGTGAAAAATGAAACTGATGAACCAATCCCTAACTCTACCAGATTTCTTTTGTTTTCACCTGTTTTTACCTTGGTCACACTGGCTGAGTATGAGTCAGCTTGTTTCTTCCTGAACCCACTGTAAGAGGATGGAGATGTTCTACTTACTATTCTGTGCAATCTGTAACCAATTCTTGAGGGTCTGCCATGATCCTAAATACATGTTTTTCTCTTTTGATTACTTTGATATATATGCCAATCACAGGTCGAAGAGCAAGAACAACTTTTTCAAAGGGAAAAACTCAGTTTTGATTCTGTGCTGACATCCTGTCTCTGTAGTGTCATTTCTAGCCCTATTAAAATCTCATATTCTACAATTAAACCACAAGCTCCTTGTTTAGGGTACTTCTGGTGTCACATTAAGTCTACACTACCAATTCTATCATGGATAATTGCATGCTGAATCATACTGAGTATGTAACCATTATATATTAAGAAGCTAGATAAGATCTTTAAGGCTTTTCATCGTTAGATCTTGAAAAGCAGAGATATCTCTTTCTGCAATGATGCATTTGGTATAGGCAAACTTCATTTTCACAATCAACATACCTTATTTGCCAAAATGGCTTAATCCTGCCTGATCAGGAAAATAAAAACTTTTCTTTTTTTTTTTTCCTTAGAAATATACATACTGACATACTTTGGTAATTTCAATATGTGAAATGTCAAACTACATGGGACTTTCTGCTCGTAAGAAGATAAGAGATTGCACTGGGTGACATAACACAGTGACACAGTGTGTGAAATAAAGTATCAGAACTGAAAATCAATTCTGTTAAGTTCATAGGTGAGGTCTGATACAACTTTTTTAATGACCACACAAGGTGGTCCATGTATCTTCAGAGCACAAAATCCTCATAGTGATCACAAGGAAACCATGGAAGTAAATGAGATCTTTTTTAAAATATGGAGTCATTTTTAACAAGACTAAGTTTATGTCTGAAATAAAGAGAAGCTAGTATTTCAGGTATAAACCTTGAATGTTGAATTATGTATTTGTATTTAATATTTTGAAATTCACATAATTTGTTTTATTCTATGGTGCTTTAACCAGCAAAATCATCTCTGACCTCATAAGCCATCTTGATTTAATTTTTTTTTTTTTAAGAGAGCATGGGAGAGAGAATTTTAAGCAGACTCTATGCCCAAGGACAAAGTCTGACATGGGGCTTGATCTCACAACCCTGAGATCATGACCTGAGCTGAAATCAAGAGTCAGATGCTTTACTAATGGAGCCACCCAGGCGCCCCTTGATTTAAATTTTAACTTAAGTTTGTTATTAATGATGATGAAGAAGTGAATTTAAAAAAGTGAAATCACAAAATACACTGGGATCAAAAACATCATGTCCATGTCCATGACCTGGTGAACACAATGACCGAGGCATTGACATGCACCCCATTGCATGTGGTTGAAGCTACAGGCTGGCTGGACTCTTGATCTGGAAGCAGCAGATGGAGAATGAGATGTGCCTCTGCACTGTGACATAGGTTAAGTATTTTGCAAGACAAAGGAGACTGGAGTCAACCTTCAGAACTAGAATAGGGCTTTCCCACTCCAGGAAATAAGCTGAACAGCCTGTTTCCCTGCTAGCCAGTACTACAATTCAGCAGAAAGCTATGGACCTGAGAAGGTAATGGATGAAGACAAAACCAGACATGCACGAAATGACTTGCTGATGGAATCACTGATCTTCAAGATCACCTCGGTGTAAGAGCCCATATGCAAAATCATCCTGGGAAGTGGCCAGAGAGGGAATGGCAAGTATAGGTCCTGGAAACAAAAAACAAAACAAAACACTAGACCAGAGGGGTGAACACAAAACAAAGGGTGAGGAAAGGGAGAGGGAATCTCACACACACACACACACACACACACACACACACACACACACACACAC
>NW_027397090.1:5742624-5743561 GCF_003265705.2 Callorhinus ursinus
CACACACACACACACACACACACACACACACACACACACACACACACTGTGTAGTGTTAAAAAACAAAATTCAACCAAGTAAATTTGGAGATCTAATTGACTTTATTAAATGATTCATGAATTAGGTAGCATCCCACCTAGCAAGTAGAGGGGAGTCTCAGAAGAGTTGTACAAAATGGAAGGTTTTATAGGAAAGAGGGTGGGGCAAGAAAATTATTTGAAAAAAAGAAAGGATTATTCCAAGTAAGGTCATTTTCCCTTGGTGGGGGAGGGGGGTAGAACAGAAGGTTTTGTCATGCAGATTCCTTCTGGGAACGGAGAGGGCCCATGGGATAGATTACCTCACTGGTGCTTAATGAGAAAATTCCTGACTGACCAGTTAAAATCTACATTTCTGGGGAGGTTGAAACTGCAGTTAAATTAGGCATTAAGCCCTGGTTTGGTGACTTGGCCTAAGTGATGCTATTTGGCCCTGTGGCTTTCTTTTTAATAATAGTTATAATATATATCATATACATAATGCATATATCATATATGTTATTATAAGATAATATAAAATACACATGAATATATATATATATCAAATGAATTAGCAGGTTCTGGATTTGAGTAGCTAAATGGAGAGATTAACACTAAAGATATAACTGTAAGGGAATCATGCCTACTGATTTTATTTGAATCTTTAGTACTACTGGATTCAATCAATTCAGGAAGGGATAAAGAGAGAGAGAGAGAAAGAAATGAAGAAAAGAAAAAAAGAAAAAAGAGAGAGGGGAAGGAGGGAGAAAGAAAGAAAGAAAGAAAGAAAGAAAGAAAGAAAGAAAGAAAGAAAGAAAGAAAGAAAGAAAGAAAGGAAGGAAGGAAGAAAGAAAGAAAGAAAGAAAGAAAGAAAGAAAGAAAGAAAGAAAGAAAGAAAGAAAGAAAGAAAGAAAGAAAG
>NW_027397090.1:5743571-5758854 GCF_003265705.2 Callorhinus ursinus
AAGAAAGAAAGAAAGAAAGAAAGAAAGAAAGAAAGAAAGAAAGAAAGGGTGAGTCCTAGGACTTACTATGAAGTAAATATGAAGAGTTTTGACTAAATATGAGAAACCAGAGGAGAATGTGTTACAGTGGGTGTATCAAGAAGAAAATCATTACATAGTAGAAAAATCAATAATATAAATAAAATAAAGTTGCACTCATTGGTCCACAATATCCAGAAAATGTTTAGATAAAAAAATTTTGTATAAAAAATCTCCACAGAGCTAATTGTGCATGTTGTTTACTTTGATCATAATTATTACTTAGCTACGGAACTGTATCAACAAAAAATAATCAAATTGCCCAAAAATGTAAGTAATCCCAAATAAACCCTAGTGGTTGACTAAAATTATTCTGTTTTTAGCAAACAAAAAAATGTAAGAATATAACTTACCAAAACTCAAAGACTCCCACAAATGGTGTACTCAAAGATGTACATATTTTTTATGCATAAAAAGAATAAAAATGTAGACGATGTTTTTGATTAAATAACAAATTAAAAGAAGCAGAAGTAGGAAATATATTTAATAATGCTATAAAATATCTTAAAATCAACCCCATTATGCAACTCTTTTTTTTTTAATATCAGCAACAAAAATACATTAGATAGAATTCTGGAAAATCTAGTCTTGGAAAATGGAAAACATTTATAATAACTAATTTATTTTTTAAATATTTGGAAAAATTGCAAATGGTTATTTGAAATAAAATTCTTATATTTAGGGTATGTGCTATGGTGAGCACTATGAATTGTGTAAGACTGTTGAATCACAGACCTGTACCTCTGAAACAAATAATATATGTTAAAAAAAAAAAAGAAGATAGTAGGAAGGGAGAAATGAAAGGGGGGAATCGGTGGGGGAGATGAACCATGAGAGACTGTGGACTCTGAGAAACAAACTGAGGGTTCTAGAGGGGAGGGGTGGGGGATGGGTTAGCCTGGTGATGGGTATTAAAGAGGGCACGTACTGAATGGAGCACTGGGTGTTCGCAAACAATGAATCATGGAACACTACATCAAAAACTAATGATGTAATGTATGGTGATTAACATAACATAAAAAAAATCAGCTAAAGAAAACAGATTAAATATAAAATGGAAAACTCTTACATTTACTAAATATGCAAATACTGTACTGATAATATTTAGTAATCTTAAGGCAGGTACTCTCAAATACTGGTAGTCATGTAAATAGTGAAGACTTCATTGGACTATAAATTTGCAATATATATGAAAGAATTATATGATAAACTTTGATTCAAAACTCATATTCATCTAGGCAGAGGAAATATTCAAGCAAACCTATTAATTATTTTTATTATTATATTATTATACACTTATTCATCATATTGACAAAATAAAAACACCACATAAAGGTATCATGATGAAGTGGTTAATTTCACTATGGTATATCTGCATTATTTAGTTAGTAAAAACAATGTTATAAAAAACTATTTAAAAAAATAAAGTATAATAAACACACAATTGAACTTTGTAGTATTATTTAGTTAAAATAATTCATAGGATAGTGTACATAAAATATTAACTATGTAAAGGGCATATACCATACGTATACCATACCAACATGCAAATCATCATAAGTCCTAATTAAAGCCAGTAATTGTTTTCTCTGCACGATAAGTTTATACATAATATTTATGTAGTTCTGTTTATTGCTCTATATTTCCTAAATATTTTATGAAGAACATATATTTAAATTCAGAAATAGATAAACACAATGCTTAAAGATTTTAGACAGAAGAAATGTGAGTTGGATTTTGGAAGAGTGAACCAATATACAAAGTTCAATAACTTTATGAGAAAGAAAATAAATTCAATATGATCTGTATAAGATTTTAAATGGGTTGAAGCCTTCATTTCAATGGATCTTTGAAGGTAAAATGTTGGAGCAGTGTTTTAACATTTTCTCCCACGACACTGATAATGATCTCACAAAGTTGTTTATAATCATTTTATTGCATTCATCAGCTGAGACTAATTATAACTCAGATGAAAATCATCCTTGCAGAGTGCATTCTAAATATTAATAAACATAAATAATGCAAGTTTACTATTAAAGCAATTCAAAACAACAAACAGAACCCACAGGGAGTTCCTTAAAATTAATCTGGTTCCACATAAATTCTGTCTTAAAATGTTCAAAGCAACAATATTCCATATCACAGGATATATTAACTTTCTCCCTTTTATTCTGTTTTCTAGTTTTATAGGACAAAGTAATAGATGGAGAGTGGTTGGCAGGTCAGGGAGAGTTTAGTGGTAACTTCTAATGAGGAAAATGGAATAATTTAAATATGAATTGGCTAAGAAAAAACTGAGAACCAGCTCCTCTTGATGTTGCTTTTCTAAAATTCTGGAATGTTATTCGTACCTTTTTCCTTCATTTCCTGGACTGTCAAAGATGGCAGCTATCAAGGATATGGAAATATAATTGTAACTTCAAATATCCATTTTAAATGCATGGATTTCAAATCTCAGATACATTGACATGTTAGTATTTAAAACTTGTAGCTTTTAACAGCATCTCTATTAAATTTTAAGGGGTCTTCATTTTGATTGTTTCAGATTTGAAAATATATCACACAAGCAAAATGATTAACTTTATGACCTTGGGCAAATTAATTAACATTTTAGAGTTGCCATCTGATCATTGGTGATAAGTTTTTCTCCTTCACAAAGTTGTTATTAGCATGAAATGAGATATGATTTGTAAAACACAGAACACAAACTCTATTAATGTCTATCCCTATTATTACTGTCATGTTTCCTTTCTGGTTCTGCATGCCATTACAGTTTATTGCCATTACTTTCCTGTTACAGGACTCATTGACTTTGAAGAGACATGTCAATACCAGTCTTAACTCTGCCACTTAATAAGTGGTTTCATTTTGCTCGACCTCACTCTTCATGTGTTAAATGGCATTAGCAGTACCTGACGTAACTTATAGTCACCTATAGCTCCTTCAAATACACTAGAGAGGAAAAAAATAATACAAATATGTGAAAATACTTGTAAACTTTAAAATGCTATTCAAAGGGTAATTCAAATTATAAAGCTGCCCTTTGGTGCCATTTCTGAAGTTATACAATTCAAACACTTTAGTTACAATCTGACATGTGAGAGCAAATGCTTCCAAACATTTGAATAGTACAATATTTACTAATTCTTCAACATATTATAAAGACAACTTCTAGAATTTTGTGGTGATTGTGTTTATATAAAAAGACACAGATTAAAAAAGAAAACCTAGATGTTTTTTCAGAGTTTCCTTTTGTCGTCCAGAACTATTGGTGTTCTATAGACAAAAATTATGTTTCCTTGGATAATGTCAAGAAGTTTGTTTTCATTAAGAAATTTTTAACCAGCCAAATACAAGAAATCTTAACACTCTCTACCTTGATATTTTTTGCCACAAACCTTCTTATCATAATTTTTAACATGACTTAAGGAAAGATCTCTCATTTCTTCCCTCTCTATAAAAAGAAATATTTTATCTTAAAAAGGAAAAAGCTATTTAGTAAATATGACTACAATCATATGATGTGAAAGTTAAAAGCATTTCAAGTTCAATGAAGGTAATGAATAAAGAAAATCCCAAAACAGAAAGTTTGACTTAAAACGGTTGCTGCATTTCAATGCTTTAGATTAAAGATTGCACATAGTGAACTCTCAGCAAACTTTAAAATCACAGTGTCAATGAGAACTGAATTGCTAAAGGTCGTATTTCAAGTGAAGAGGAGAAATATCTAGATTCAATGTTTGTATATTTGATTAAATCATTTAAGTTTTCATCGTAGAAAACAGAAGAGTAACTAACTTACATGATGATTACTTCATTTATATGGATGATATCATTTAATCATTAATGTTACTAAAATCCATACGGTGATGCCATCCTCTTTCATATTTGCAGATTTTTCTGCTGACTGGTTTGATCTGGAAGAATGAACGTCTCTATAAACAGTTCATGTTGAGAACAAGTCTCTGGTAAGTGGTGAAATTGAAAAGTTTTGTCTTTGGTTCCCTCAGATCCAGATAACTGTACAGGTGAATTATACCAAAACTTAAAGGAACAGAGCAACTACGTTAGATAAATAGAGTCTTCCGTGAAATATAAGGCTCCCAAACTCATACTATGATAAACTCTAAAATAAGTCAGATGGTCAAACTGGACAAGAATAATATAAAAAAAATTGGAGTCAATCTCATTGATGAACATAATTACCAAGATCCTTAGTGGTAAAAACAATACATGTTGATGAAGTAAATTAATATCCTCCAGGAGGAAAATGCTGATGCTCTTCTTGCTATCCTGCATGTTCTTCATCAACGTTACCTTTCTTTTCTTCCCTTTCCTTCTTTTCTCTTCCCTACAACCTCTTCTCCACCCTCTAACAAATCCTCCAGTTCTCATATGCCTAAATGAATTTAGCCTTCTGTCTCAGAGTAAAGATACCTCAAAAAACTTATTCAGACTTTTGTGTTATGTTCATAGAAACATTTATATTTTAGAGACTATGTAGGATTAAGGCAGTCAATACCACAAGTTAAAGAGTGGTAGAAAGCAAAACAAAAACCACTTTAGAGTTGGAATAGGGGTGACTTTCTTTGTATCTATTCAAGCTCATCTAATAACCACAATTCTCCCCATAGGAAAGATGACCAGGATCCTTACTATTACATGCACGCTGAGTTGCTCTTTGCTGCTGATTACCTTTGACTCCAGAGCATGATAACTTCCCTTCTTTGACTTCCCCCCACATCATGCAATGTCAACGTGTGGCTTTCATCCCTTAGCTAGTGATGGTTAGATCATTTAGCCTTATAATTTAATCTGCCCTTAGGATATGACTTTTAACTTTTTTTCATGCAAGAGACTCTACTTCAGTACACCCCAAAGGATTACTTACTATGCTCTGGCTCAAAAATTCAATATCCAGAGAAAATTCCTTCTAATAAATATGTTCCTCATCTTCATTTATATGAAACTTCAAAAAAAGAGACACTTTGATCGTTATTTTATTTATGTAATAGCTCTACTCCACCTTTTATAGCTACTAAAATTACTTAGCAATTAAAATACAATGAAGAGTAGGACATTTAGGGGCACCTGGGTGGCTCAGTTGGTTAAGCATCTGCCTTTAGCTCAGGTCATGATCTCAGCATCTTGGGATCGAGCCCTGCTTTGGGTCCCCTGCTCAGCGGGGAGTCTGCTTCTCCCTCTGCCTCTGCCCCCTCCCCTCGCTCATGCTTACTCTCTCTCTCTCTCTCTCTCTCTCAAATAAAGTCTTTTAAAAAAAAAGTAGGACATTTATAAGTTTAAAAAGGAGTCAGTAAAGGAAGATGCTGTCAAATATTTGGATGATGAAAATCGGGCATTAAATTTAGCAACCAAGGCAAAATGGAAACTTAGATTATGGGATATAATTGTCTACCCCGTCCCCCACCCCATGAATGCCATGAACCTCTCACCCAAATCTCTTTTTATTTTTCCATACATGAAGGCCACAGTAATACAAAAGAATAGAAGAGGGTTATAAGATAAATGCATTTCTATTGCTCCCATCTTTTTGAAATTCAGATATAAAATAGAATATATGAACAGTGATTTTCCTCTAGATAGTGAAAATAAAGGAAGACTAGTACAACCACTCCTACATTTCCATCATTCTGTTACACCCAACAATAAGGAAATATTATATTGAAGATAACATTTACAAATTTATAATATTTTGATCTTAAATGTCATCATATAATCTTCCTAAAATTCCCTAACTCATAAATAAGGAAACTGGAAAATACTTGAGAGATCGAATAATTTCTCTTGGGTTGAACAGTTCAGAACAGATAGTTCTCTTTCTTGTTTGTAAGAATTTACACAACTATCTATGACAGGATTTTATAACCTTGGGTGGTCAAGAATGAGCTAAACCCTGTCCATTCTCAACTAACAAAAAAAAGTGTAAAAATAAACCAAAAAGGCTAAAATATCAAAATGTTCTGTAAGATAATATTTGAAACATTTCAACAAAGCACTTTGTAAGTGTTTTGGTATAGATATGATGAGAAGCATAATTTTCTCAAATGCAGTGAGATACTCTAGCAGTTCCTAAAATATGTCATGGATTTTTGTTTAAAATATGTGTAAGAAATTCATAATAAAAAAAAAACAATTTTCATGCTAAGGGCCTTCACTGAGGGATTAATATATAAACATGCATTTTGACAAGCCAAAAGAAGAATAGCATGCATAATGCATATTCTGGACATTTTTGTTATGTTTTTTCCATGTGCGTGTGAAATCTTGAGTTGATAGAGCCCTATAGGATAAAGATATGGATATCTTGGTCTGTAGCCTCTCCTTTTGATTATGGGAAGGTGTATAGTGCTTCCACAAAGTAGGATAGAAGTAATGGAGTTTAACTTCTGAGGCTGACTTATAAAAGGTAATGTAGCTTCTTGTGTGTGTTGCGGGGGGGAGGGTGTGCGTCCACCTGTGTGCCCTGAGCCACCATACAAGAAGTCTACCCTGGGCCGCCTCCCTGGGCCTGCCCGGGCGGCCGCCTCCGCGATGCCGCTGCTCGTCGAGGGGCAGCGAGTGCGGCTGCCGCAGTCCGCCGGGGACCTGGTGCGAGCCCACCCGCCTCTGGAGGAAAGAGCCAGACTTCTCAGCGGTCAGTCTGTTCAACAAGTGGGACCCCAGGGCCTTCTGTATGTTCAGCAAAGAGAGCTGGCTGTGACCTCCCCAAAGGATGGCTCCATCTCCATTCTGGGTTCTGATGATGCCACCACTTGTCACATTGTGGTCCTGAGGCACACAGGTAACGGGGCCACCTGCCTGACCCACTGTGATGGAACCGACACCAGAGCGGAGGTCCCCTTGATCATGAGCTCCATAAAAGCCTTCTCTGACCACGCTCAGTGTGGAAGGCTGGAAGTGCACCTCGTGGGAGGCTTCAGTGACGACAGGCAGTTGTCACAAAAACTTACTCATCAGCTTCTCAGTGAACTTGACAGACAAGCGGAGGACATTCACTTAGTGACACTGTGTGTGACAGAATTAAGTGACCGGGAAGAAAACGAAAACCACTTTCCAGGGATTCATGGCATCGCTGTCAACATTAAGACGGCAGAGATTTACCGAGCATCCTTCCCAGATCGGGGTCCAGAGGAGGAGCTCCGTGCTGCCCGAGCTTGAACAGGAGAACCAACGATTAGTATTTACGATGCAAAGACAGAGCAACTGCGTATAGGACCGTATTCCTGGATGCCCTTTCCACATGTGGATTTCTGGCTGCAGCAAGATGATAAGCAAATACTAGAGAATCTTTCCACTTCACCTCTTTCTGAGCCGCCCCACTTTGTGGAACATATTAGGTCTACCTTGATGTTTTTAAAAAAACACCCATTTCCCACCAGCGCACTGTTTCCTGGAAACAAGGCTCTGCTCTACAAAAAGAATGAAGGTGGCTTATGGGAAAAGATCTCTTCTCCAGAAAGCTAAACACGGGATCACCAAAGAAAGCAAGCAACTTGTTGGCCTGACAAAGACCACCATGGGGGCTGCAAAGAATGCGCATTAGAATCTACATCTGCTGAGTCTTAGTCTCCTTCCTTACTGTCCTTCAAATGACTTTCAAAATAAAATCTTATTTTGGCAAAAAAAAAAAGAAGAAGTCTACCCTGAAACCGCTGTGCTGTGAGAAAGACAAGCCATGTGGAGAAGCCACACAAAAGGTGTTTTAGTTTGGTTGATAGTCCTAGTTTTAGATTCATGCCTTTCTAGGTGCCAGAGATGTGAATGAAGGTGCCTTCCGATGATTCAGGTCTTTGTGTAGTCACCCCTACCTTTGAATCTCTCTAGCTGAGGACCTAGACATCATAGAGACCCACAGAAACCATGAGCATAACAAAGTTGTCATTTTAAGCTGCCAAGTTTGGGGGTCATTTTTTAGTGAAAGAATAGTAACTGGAATATCAATGATGATGAACAATAAAATATAATTAAGGTTAAATAACTATTTTAAAAAAGCAAAACACAATGTAAAGTCATGAGTAATTTCTTAAAGAAAAATATAAATTTTTTGACAAAAAAATGAATACAATTTTCAGATTCTAGGAGAATAAAATTATGCTCATTTCTTCTTTCTTAGGCAGCAATCCAAACTGTAAGCAATACTCTTTCTTTCTGGATGTTAAATTGATAGTATAAAACTATTATGTGGAAAATTCTCAGCAGCATGGTTCTAACACTACGTATTAAACATTTAGATTTTAGAGTTGAGATTAACTTAAATTTATTTGTGGATTTATTTGCCTTGTACATATATTTCAGATACACAGTGGTTTTTCTTGTTCATTTATTACTTAAATAACCATTCTTCATGAAAGGGAAAATTTCTGCTTTCATGAAAGGAAGTTAGAGTCAAGAAGAGAGATCTCAAAAAATTAGTCCAATGGTACACATTTTTAGTATGGCACTGGATATTTAAATCAAAATATTTTTCAAATTGCTTTTCCACCATAATTTATAATACTACTATTATCATTTGATTATTTTTACCTGAACCTATGTATTGTTTCTCCTGTACATTCAGAGAAAGATTATCCATTGCCTTATAAAATTAACTAAGATTTTCAAACAGAAAAATATCATTTATAATAATTACTTATTAGTATTTAAAGATTTTATTTATTTGAGAGAGAGAATGAGATGGAGAGAGAGCACGAGAGGGGGGAGGGTCAGAGGGAGAAGCAGACTCCCTGCCGAGCAGGGAGCCCGATGCGGGACCCGATCCCGGGACTCCAGGATCATGACCTGAGCCGAAGGCAGTCGCTTAACCAACTGAGCCACCCAGGCGCCCAACTTATTAGTATTTAAATCATTACAATTTTTTCTTTATGAGATTAATATGTACATTTTTTCATGTTGGAAGTACGGATAGAATACATAACTAACAATGACCAAAAGCCAAACTACAAATTTTAAGCACTTCCTCTCCTTCTACATAATTTTCTTTTCTCCTCTCTCTCTCTTTTTTCTCCCAATAGGGAAATCAGTTAAATGATTTTGAAATTCAGGTTTGAACAGCACTAAAAATAATCACAATTACCTAGATACTTGGTATTCATATTTCAAACCAGAATTTACTTTTCATTCTTACATTTTTTATTAGAATTTCTGGATTTTGTGCCTAGCTTGGTGAAGTAAAATAGCAGAATTTTTGTGCTTAAATGGGCTCTTTCCTTTTATTGTGAATTTAAAACATAATAAAATTTATTCTCATGCTTGACAAATCTTAATGAGTAAGTTACAAATGTGGGTCCAAATGAATAGACACTATGGTTAAAGAAATATGTCTTCCATACTCCAAACTTTTACTAATATTAAGCATTGCTTGACTTTATTCTGCTCTACTTTGGTAATTCGCAAAAGCCTAGATTATTCTTTGGAGGGATGCTAAGTCTTGTTTTATAAAATGTGTTTTTAAGGGCAGTTACTCATCTGTTTTCCTAGAATCAGAGAGATGTGACTTGGAAGGGGGCATATAGGTATTCTGTGGCACTATTTTCATTTAGTTGGGAAAAGCCACAAGCACAACTTGCATGGTTGGGTGTGACAATGTGAACCTGGGAACTGGTTCCCTCACCCACCAATGGGTTGATTTTTCCATTTACTTATTTTCTAATTTTTCCAACTGAATTGAGTTTTGATGAAAACACTTCATGGTTTCCTCGTTGTGCCTTATTTATAAAGACTTGAGGAAAAAAGCAAACCAAACCTCCCAAGAAAAAAATAATCAAATGAACAAAACAAATTAACGGGCAAATTAATTATAAACATGTCCACAAACCAGAATTAGGGGGATAAAAGGGAAAAAAAAAAAACACCAACTTTAAACTCCTGCCTTATTTTTCTTTGAAGAGGATTAAATTTTCTACAGAAAACTGAGTGTGATAGATTATTATTTTTTTAAAGTGTTGTATGGCCTTGGTTCTGCTGTAAAATTCTCAGTGACCTGTAGAATCAAATGCTTGTTTGGAGGCTAACTTTTGATCATCTGTAAAACTTGTGTGGGAACCAAATCAGTCACAAGATCCCTTTCAAATCCAAAAATCTTATTAAAATAAACCAATAGCCAAAAAAGAAACCCACATTTTTTTTCAATATAGTCTGTCAAATATTTGCCAAATGGACAGCTACAAAATGTCACTTCTCAAATATTACAGCAACGGTTGCTTGAAGAAGCACAATGTGTCAGAAGTTACAGGAAGAAAGCAAAGTGCTAGCAGCGCTTAATGTTGAAAATTGAGTGTTCATTAAATCAAAAAAAGAGATTTGGATAGTGAACTTACTTTTAGATCTCAATCATTCATAAATTTATTTTTGAAATTACCCCTATCATTGACATTTTCTTTCTCTGTGAAATAAACTGGATATCTGATTAGAAATTTGACTATGCTCAGTAAACTTTAGCAAGCCTCATCTAAAATATCAGAGCTTATTATCATGCTGAGTATATTTTAATACACTCTGAGTTGTCAACAGAATCTTGCTAAAGAGACAGGATCCTGCCCCAAGTTTCATCGTGAAAATGTGGTTGCAAAATTGGTTTCTTAGCATACATTCCTTTAAAAACAATCATTTACGTTCTAAAAACTGTCTCTCAGATTTCAGTGAAGCTTTAAATTGAAAGTGGAGATAAAGCCTATAGTTTACTGAGCCCATGTTGGACGGCTAGGTGGAAGGATCGATGATGGAAAGAAGATGAAGGCTAATTCCATGCGCACACGGTGCTATGGGTTTGTGGGAGATTCAGTAAAAAGAATGAAAACCAAGCAGATTTGCAAAACAGTGCCATTTAATTTAAAATTTCATTTTCCGCCAAATTTCTGTTTGAAAGCCTGAGCAAAACTAGTTTAAGTGAAAAAAAAAAGGCAACGGGACAACCGTTTTTTTCCTAACTCCAGTTTTTCTTTTGGCATGCACTAAAAACCTCTACTGGTACCATTTTCTACCTTTATTTCTTTACATAGATCTTGTAGGTTGCATTTTACCAGTTTATTTTCCATTTATCTTTATGTAGTATCAAATTGGCAGGATGACATGGAAGCAGGCAAAGAGGAGAGAATGCCAAAATGTTATTTTCGTTCCACTCCTAAGCAGTAAAAAGGAGGGAGGTATCACTTTCATCTTTTTGATATGAATACTTATTTTTTCATTCTTAGAATGAGAGAGTAGGTCCTGCTTTATTTGGGGGGAAAAAAGTTTCCCTGAGGAATAAAAGAATTGTAGATAAAGGAAAACACATTGCGCTCCATAGTACTTATAGTTAGTTCACTCTAGTTACCTCTTCTTATAAAACTGGTCTTCCAAAAATCTAAAGTAAATTTACTGAAAACCAGGGTTGTTCTTTTGGTACAGAAAACATATCTAATTTATTAACATTTTTTTTACTTTGTTAATTAGTATTTTTTTCTAGCGGATGTCACAAATAAAGAGTTAAATTGTAAGTATTTCCAAGGCTTGGGAAGAGTGGTGACTTATCTTGGGATTGTAAAATGAAATGGCCTACGTTTGAGTATTTGGTTCTTAAGTTTGAATTAGTTATAGGACATACTGTAATATTTTTAAAGTGTCAGTATTATGAAATGTGTATTAATGTGATGCATCATATAATTCTGTATGTCTTTATTATACTTTCCAAGATATCAGAATCGTTCAGATTTGTCATTCTTTTTCTGTTTTATTATCTAGCCCTTATTATGATCTAAGATACTATAAAATTACATATAATATAAAAGTATTATATATATTATGTGTGTGTATGTGTGTATAATCCCAAAGACAATAGAAATCCATAAACCAAGGGTTAGTTTTCCCTTTTCTCCCATAGGAGACAGTTTTGCCCAAACAGATTTCACAAAATGGGAAAGGGAAGTACACTACATTGCCTCTGCATCTGCCCCTCAACTGTTGCTCTGAGTCGAGCATGCCTGCATGTTTACCATGGGCCACCAATCTCATCACATGGCTTGAAATACTTGGACTACTCTCCATAGTATGATGGAGCTGCCTTCCTTGAATGATTCTTCTTTTATAGAAGTATTATTTATAGAAGTACTATTTTCTTAACGTTCCTCATATGCCCTCCCTTTCAGGAAAATGTGCCACCTATTCACATAATTTGTTCATCTCTAAATCCATCCTTCATAGTACACTTTAGGTGTGTTTTTAGTATAGAATAAAAATCCCACAGGACTCCGCCAAGGATATTAGATATTGAAAGTCCTACACAACAGTCTAGGAAGAATAAAGACAGTAATTCTGGTCATCTTTCAATTTTTCTCAGAAATGTGAATAGTGGACATACTTTTTTTTTTCCTGTTTGTCATTGGGGATCATTTGTTTTCTAAGTATCTAGCTGGTTTGAAATGCT
Organism: Callorhinus ursinus; assembly: GCF_003265705.2. Classification (NCBI taxonomy): domain Eukaryota; kingdom Metazoa; phylum Chordata; class Mammalia; order Carnivora; family Otariidae; genus Callorhinus; species Callorhinus ursinus. The sequence goes on from NW_027397090.1 coordinate 5,756,071, forward strand.
GACTCCCATTTATACATAACACACACACACAAATACATAAATCTCATGGATAAAAACAAATTCTCAGAGACACTTCAGTCTAAATCAGAGTGCAAAACAATTTATGAACTGCAAGAATGTTTTCTTTAACCCCACATAATTTTTTAATAATCAAAAGTTTACAAATCAGGAAATTCCACATAAAATTCAGGATACTGACATTCCTTGAAGTTCATACGATCTTGTTACATTTGGATGGCATTCCCAAGTGGCAACAGTAAGATGAATCTGAGAAGTGGTACACCCTGAGTGTAAGCTCTCCATTTTGACATTCTTTCTATCACTCCCACAGTGTATGTACATGCCCTTCCAACCAGGTACTTATCACTTTTTTACCTTCCAGATCCCTGAAACACAGGTTTGCAATTGTATCAGAGTTCTTCAGAGAAACAGAATTAATAATATGTACATATATACATATACGTGTGTGTGTACATATATATGTACATAAACATATATATGTATGTAAATGGCTCATGCAATTATGGAGGCCTATATGATTCCTTTATATATATATATATATATAAAAATAAAATATTGTAATATTTTATTACAAAAGAATTAGCTTACACCATTATTGTGACTGAATGGTCTCATGATCTGCTATCTGCAAGCTGGAGGCGCAGGAGAGCAAATAGTATAGTTCTTGTCCAAGTCCTAAGGCATGAGAACAAGAAATGATGGTATAAATTCCAGTCCAAGTGGAGAAGACTGATGTCCCAGCTTGAAACCAGTCAGATAGAGAAAGCGAATTTTCCCTTTCCTGCTCTTTGTTCTGCTCAGATCTCCAGTAGATTGTATGAAGCCCATTCACATTGGGGAGGGTGATCTGTTTTACTCAGTCTACCAATTCAAAGAGTAATTGCCTCCAGAAACTCTCTTGAACCACAGCCACAATAATGTTTGACCAAATATCTGGGCAACCAGTGGCTCAAGTTAACACATAAAATTAACCATCACAAGTCCGCATATTGTTACCTTGGCACTCATACACATATCTTTAAACCACACTTAATTTCCAGGAAAGACAAAGATAAGGTCATAATTCCACCTAACATGACGCAACTATCCCATGTGCAACCAAAAACACACTAACTCCAACCCCAGAAGAGAAGGTAAAGTCCTCAAGTAAAGTTTATTCTCCTTAACTTAAATATTATAATATCTCCAAACTTAAATACTATGATATAAAATTTATAATACTTAAATATTATAGGACAGTACTTGATATGATCAGTAAATTATTAATTATAAAAATAAGTCAATGCATCTTATATGATAAGGGAATAAAGCAGGTAGGAAAAACAAAGATAGCTGCTTAATATATATCACCATAGTATATACTAATAACATGTATCCTTACACATTATATAATATTAATATATTATATTATTGGCTATGTTAATGCATGATTAATATAAATCATATATATTAAAATATATATAAAACATTTTCATAATAAAATAAGATTTGACAATTATAGTACTAATTTCTATACCTGGTCATGTGTTTGTACCTGGTATTTATAATGACCTTCTTCTACTACCCATTCTGCATTTCCTTTGCCTTCAGGAAGCCCTTTAGCTACTCTGTGGTTTTTTACCTAACAAAGTGACCTAAACCTTCATTTCTGAAGAGTCTGGGCCAACGATAGTCCTGCCTGGCCTGAGTTGTTATAGCTTGCTTGCTGGCTTGCTTGCTATTTATTTATTTATTTATCTATTTATTTTTGAGTTTAGGGGTTTTTTTTGCTGTTTTTATTTTTTATTGTTATGTTAATCACCATACATTACATCATTAGTTCTTTTTTTTAAATTTTTTTATTGTTATGTTAATCACCATATATTACATCATTAGTTCTTGATGTACTGTTCCATGATTCATTGTTTGTGCATAACCCTCAGGGCTCGACGCAGAACGTGCCCTCCTTAATACCCACCACCAGGTTAACCCATTCCCCCAGGCCCTCCCCTCTAGAACCCTCAGTTTGTTTTTCAGAGTCCATCGTCTCTCATGGTTCGTCTCCCCCTCCAACTTACTCCCCTTCATTCTTCCCCTCCTGCTATCTTCTTCTTTTTCTTTTTTCTTAACATATCTTGCATTATTTGTTTCAGAAGTACAGATCTGTGATTCAACAGTCTTGCACAATTCACAGCGCTCACCATAGCACATACCCTACCCAAAGTCTATCACCCAGCCACCCCATCCCTCCCACCCCCCACCACTCAGCAACCTCAGTTTGTTTCCTGAGATTAAGAATTCCTCATATCAGTGAGGTCATAGGATACATGTCTTTCTCTGATTGACTTATTTCACTCAGCATAACACCCTCCAGTTCCATCCACGTCGCTGCAAATGGCAAGATCTCATTCCTTTTGATGGCTGCATAATATTCCATTAGGTATATATACCACTTCTTCTTTATCCATTCATCTGTCGATGGACATCCTGGCTCTTTCCACAGTTTGGCTATTGTGGACATTGCTGCTATAAACATTGGGGTGCACGTACCCGTTCGGATCCCTACATTTGTATCTTTGTGGTAAACACCCGGTAGTGCAATTGCTGGATTGTATGGTAGCTCTATTTTCAACTGTTTGAGGAACCTCCATACTGTTTTCCAGAGTGGTTGCACCAGCTTGCATTCCCACCAACAGTGTAGGAGGGTTCCCCTTCTCCACATCCCCGCCGGCATCTGTCATTTCCTGACTTGTTAATTTTAGCCATTCTGACTGGTGTGAGGTG
>NW_027397090.1:5768854-5884755 GCF_003265705.2 Callorhinus ursinus
TTTAAAAAAAGGATTGATAAGATGTTGGTTGAAAAAGGGAAAAAGAAATTAAAAAAAACAGTTAAAAATTAACTTTGAAAAACTAATGAATCATGGTAAAAAAAGCCATGAATTCTATGTGCAGTATTCCCCTAGCGCTGGAGTTCTCCCGTTCTCCTTGATCGGTAAACTTGGTCTTGGCTTGCTGGCTGTTCGTGCCGATCTCCTGGGGGAGGGGCCTGTTGCCGTGGTTCCCAAATGTCTTTGCCGGAGGCGCAATTGCCCCGCCCTTGTCGGTCGGGGCTAAGCAAGCTGCTCAGGTTTGCTCTCAGGAGCTTTTGTTCCCTGCAACTCTCGGTGCAGCATTGGAGAAGGACAGTGAGAATGGTGGCCTCCCAATCTCCGCCCCAGAGGAGGCAAGAACTCGGGGCTCCGCTCCTCAGTGCGCCCCCAGAGAAAAGCAGTCAGTCACTCCCCTGTCCCCGGTCTCCGGCCGCACTCCGTGCTCACCCGGCCTGTGACCGAGCGTTTCTATCTCTGGCACCCGACCCCGTGTGGAGTCTCCAAACCCAGCAGATCCCTGCGGTGCGCTCCCGCGCCGCTCCTCCTGGGGGAAGAAGGGGAGTCTCCCCGGATCTGCCGCCTGTTGGGTCCCTGCTGGGGGAGCAGTGGCCCGACTGGGCCGCGGATCACCGTTTATGGCCACCCCGAGCTGAGAGCCCGTACCTCGGCTCCGTCTCTGCAGCCGGCTTCCCCGCTCCGATACCTGGGAGCTCTGCCGCACTCAGTCACCCCCGATCTTTCTGTGACCCCGAGGGTCCTGAGACCACACTGTCCCGCGAGGGTTCCAACCCCCGCTTAGCCACTGGAGCGACGTCCCTCCACGGAGCCGGCTTCTAAAAGTTCCGATTTTGTGCTCCGCGGCTCTAGCACTTGCCAGAAGCGGCCGGCGGAGGCCCCCTCCCCTGCCCCGAATATCATCTCGGATTCACTTCTCTGCACGTCCTACCTTCCAGTAAGTGGTCGCTTCTCTGTTCAGAGAGTTGTTGCTACTCTCCTGTTCGATCTCCTGTTGAGTCCGTAGGTGTTCAGAATGGTTTGATCCCTATTCAGCTGAATTCCTGAGACCAGACGAAATGAAGGTCTCCTACTCCTCCGCCATCTTGCTCCGCCCCCCCCCAGTTGTTAGTTTTTTAACCTCAATCACTGGGCATGGTAATATTAAGAGACACCCCATGGGATCTCTTGTATTCCAGACAACCTCTTCCTTTTATTGTGGAGTAGCATTCCAATTTCACCATGGTGCTCCAGATTACCCCATCTTGCGCATTGACTTCCTTCTTTGCTTGTCTAGTCAGAGGCATGAGGAACCTAAAGTGGCCAGACAGCAGTCTTAATTTCCAGTTCAGCAGACTCATTGTTATGTCTCCTGGTGGAAGCAGTCCTCCATTTGGAACTTTGTCCTCTAGACCAGCAGAGCAAAGGTCGTGGGAACAGGAAGCAAACATTTTGTTAGTGGGTCACTAGGAGTGATAGTGAGTGATGTCGCTCCCATTTCCACCCCTTGATTCCTGGACCCATGAATCCTGGTTATGGTATAAACAACACCACATGCTGGACTCTGATTCGGAGCATATGCAACCTTCTGAAGAACGTTGCTGCAGCCTACAAAGTATTACCATGTAGCTGGGGCTATAACTGAGTCTTCAAAAGGTTATTCCAACTTTCTACTTAGCCAGCTGTTTCAGGATGGTAAAATCAATGAATTTCATAAACATGAGCCAATGCCAAATTTCTTTTACTATGAAATGAGTTCCTCGTTCAGAAGCAATGCTGTGTGGAGTACCATCATGGTGGATAAGGCATTCTGTAAGTCCACGGATAGTAGTTTTGGCCGAAGCATTGCATGCAGGGAAGGAAAATCCATATCCAGAGGAAGTGTCTATTTTAGTAAGACCAAAAACTCTCCCATTCTGTAATGGAAGCAGTTCAGTGTAATCAACCTGCGACCAGATAGGTGGCTTCTCATTCTGGAGAATGGTGTCATATTAGGGACTCAGTGTTGGTCTCTGCTCCTGGCAGTTGGGGCACTCAGCAGAGGCTGTAGCCAGGCTAGCCTTAGGAAGTTGAAATTCATATTGTTGAGCCCGTGGGTAAACCTCCATCCATGCCGTCATGGCCAGCTTGAGACCATTAGGCAATGGTAGGAGTGGCTGTTGAGAAAGACTTACTGATATCCACAGAACAGAATAGTCATCCTGTCCACTCCATATTTAAATTTCCTTCACCTAAGATCACTATTCAGTGACCATTCACAGAGGAGACAAATATCTTCACATTTTTTTTGCCCATACAGCAAGGTCTATCTAGTACTTCTTCCCCAAATTTCCTTGTCACCCATTTTGCAGGCATATTCCTTCTAAGGCCCTGACCATTCAGCCAAACCATTTCCCATAGCCTGTAAATTAGTATATAATCTGTCTGATCTTTTCTCATTTCCAGTAGTCAGGAACCAAGTACATTGCTCCAAGTTCCGCCTGCTGAGAAGGTTACCTTTGACTCCTGTCATTCAGGGTTGTCCCAGAAAGCAGCTATAGTGCTCACTACAGCTGTCCAACAGTATGTAGGTGGTGTCTACATATCATGCAAAGTCATCTGTAAACCAGGCCTAAGTCTATTCCTCTGTCGACTGATCACAGGGAACACCCCATCAGGGCAGAGGTACAGGCCAGAACAGAGGAGGCAGTATAGCAAGATGGTGACATGGGCATTTGGGCCACTTCCTGTCACTCACTTGCACCTTCAGAACTTACTTGTGTCCAATCCCATATATACCACTTCTGTTTGATGAATGGAGTTTTGCTATGCATGCCCAACTGTATGGCTTGGAGGGACAGATAGCAATACCTAGTACATAATGGGAAGCTCAAGTCACATGGTAACTTAGTGGCTCTTGATCAAGCATTCTGTCTCTACTGAGGCCTAGTAGCAGGCCAACAGCTGTTTCACAAATGGAAAATGTGGGGGACTATAGGGCTTTGCTCTAAAATCCTGAGGGTCTGTGCTGCAAGTCACTTGCAGGGCCTACCTAAGGCTCCAAAAAGCATCCCTATCTGCCATTGACACTTCAAGCACCATTGGATCTGCTGGATCATATGGCCCAAGTGGCAAAAGCAGCTTTCACGGAAGTTTGGATATGTTTTAGAGCCTTCTCTTATGAGTGCCACTCCAAACCAGTTACTTTTCAGGTCACTGGTAAGTGAGCCAGGATAACACATCCAAATAAGGAATATGTTGCCTTCAAAATCCAAAGAGTCCCACTAAGCATGGTGCCCCTTTTTCTGGCTGTCAGATGCAACAACTTAATCTTCACCATAGAAGGAATACCTTGACATCCCCCATGTGGTAACAGACGATGGATCTGAACAGTGGTGTACTCTTTTGACTGAACTTAAGCTCTCCATTTGACACCCTCTCTACCATTCACATGATGTATGTGTATGTCCTTCCAACCAGCAACTTGTCTCTTTTCCCTTCCAGGTACTTAGAACATATATTTGCAGTCAGGTCTTAGCCTATAAGGGAAAAAAAAAAAATCTTTCTATCGGTACCATAAATCAGTATGTTGTCTTTTCCACAGTGCAGTTAATCATTTGCATCATTCCATAATTAGTTTCTCTCTTTCTTTTCCCTGTCCATCTATTCCTAGATCAAATGATAATAGTGCTTTTACTCAGGGAGACTCCTCTTAATGGCTACACCCTAAAACTACAAGACAAAGCTCCAGCTTTGAAATGTCTACACTTAGACTTGATTTTAGTCTTAGATAAGTCCTCTCTCATGTAGAAATCCTCTTCATTGTGGGGAAGGAGGAGCAAGTTTCTTTAATTCTTCTCTTTATACCTGCTCAAGTAAGATTCCTCATAAATGTAATTCATTTTGCCTACCTCAGTAGCGGTGATTATGAAGAATATGCTTTAAAGTTTATTAAGTTTTACTTAAATTAAATTATATTCTCTGTAAAGAGATACCAGGACTAACAGGACTTTTGTTTTTATATCATACATTCAGAATTGTAGTACCAGTCAGAATAAAGGCTGCACATAATTCCTCATGTTTGATTTGAATTATGAAGGCTGAATCCATGGGTGCAAAGTAGACAGGGAGGAGAAAGGGATGCAAGGCAGGTGGTAGTGGTGTGTGCACAGACATGGCAGTGGGAAAGGGTATATTGTGTCTGGGAAGAGAAGGTACTTCAGTCATGGCTGAAGTAAATGATAGTGAGAGTGAGGGGTGAATGTTTGTTGAAGAGACAGAGGGCACGGAGGGATAGCTGTGATCGAATTAACCCTAACACGTTTTGCTAAGGATACAAAACACTGTCTTCAAAGCTTGGTGGTAATGGTTGGCCAAATGGATTTATAGAGTGGTCACATAATAAAAATTGTGTTGAAACAAGTTTACCCCATAAGCAGTATATGTTAGGCACTGCAGAGGAAGGCACTGGATTCATGATGTAGAGTAATGAATTCATTTGAATATTACAGGCAAAAATGATAAATATGTTGTATAAGGATTTAGGAATGGGAACAAAGTGTACAAGAGAGATTCAACAGTATTTTACAGTTAAAATTGGCTCACTGGATATGAAAAGCTCAGAAGTAGCAAACAAAACTGATCAACTGGATTAGAAAAGGAGGATGAGTTAAAAAAAATAACTTCAGCAAGTGTATTGATGGGGTTATCACTGAAATAAGATGTATTTTAAGGCCCAAGCATACACCCACCCCACCCCCACACACACGCGCACACACACAATCTCACACACAAACAAGTGTGGCATCTTTCTTTCAAAAAAAACTTCCTTTGATTCTTTAATTTGTCAACCGCCCTTTGTTAAAAGAAGAGTGGCCCCATTCCATTCCAAAAGATACTAGGAATCTGTCTCAGAATTACTTAGACACACAGATGGATTGTTTCCACCTAAAATACCAGTTTATTCAATAGCTGCTTTCACTCCAACTTTTGCCCACCTTTTTCATTTTGAGGTTCAGTTGAGTTACAAGTTTTCATTGACCAATGGATGAATGATGAGAAATTGAGTGGCATCCTTTCAGTTACATAGAAATTCTAAATCACAGTTAAAGAAAGCAACCTTTTGAATCGTCAGAGTCACTGACAACATATCCACATCTTGTTTCATCATCAACCAACCAGCCTTTGGTTCTCTTTTATTAACTGCTTTCCACATGTTAGAGGCAAAAAGCCATTTATGGCAATGGAGGAAATATTAAGATGAGAATGATGTCCTTCATGGGACAAACATGTATTATAGCCACATGAAAATAATAAGTTGACAATAAAAAGAGGATAGGTTGGGAGCCCCCAAACAGCAAAGGGTCTGCTTTCAATCAAGGAATCATGCCTATAGCGATGCCAATGAAAACTGTGGTGGTGCTTGGGATTTTCAAAAGAGATAACCAGACAAAAGAGAGAGAAGAGCATTAGGGGTGGGCCTGTGTAATTCAAGCCTTAAGGGGATATATGAAGGGAGGAGAACAATTTTGAGGAGGGTGGAGATGGAAAGGAAAACAGATATCCCAAAAATCTAAGAAGGAGAGAATTTCAGCAGACAAGTAATTGATGATGCATAATAACACATGGAGCTCAAAGAAGAGTTCTTTAAATGATCCACTAAACATGACAACTGGAGATCCTTACTGGTCTTGTCACAAAGGTGAGCAGTGTAGGGAAAGCCTTTTGAAGATGTCTTGGAGAGTGTTCTTTGCATTTCCAAACTGTTATCTATATGTTGCAGTGCAAATGGGTTATGTGGATTATAAAATCATAAAAATAAATGCAAAGTAAGTTAGGAAGTCCCTTACAAAGTTTGACATAGACCTTTACCCTTTACCATATCACCCAGTAAGGTCACTCCTAGCAATTTATCTAAGTAAAACGAAAACATATTTTCACACAACAACAACAACAACAAAAAATGCGATCACATGTGTTCATAGTAGCTTTATTCGTAATGCCTAAAACTGAAGACAGCCCCCGTGTCTGTCACGTGGAGAACGGACAAACTGTGGTATATTTATGCAATGGAGTAATACTCAGTGATAGGAAGAACACTTACAGAGGCAACAGCATGACCGAGTCTCAAAAACATTACACGAAGTGAAAATAGCTGGACACAAAAGAGCAGCTATTGTGTGATTTCATGTCGGTGAGGTTCTACAGAAGCTCACCTAAATGAGGGTGACAGAAATAAGAAGTGTGCTGTTGTCTGAGATGGCGAGGGATTGACTGGGAAGAGATACTCATGAATTCTCTAAGGATGTAATTGTCTATTTTGGTAGGGGTGTAGGTTATACAAGGATATGCATTTGTGAAAACTCACACAATTGCATACTTAACATGTGATTATATGCAAATTATTCTTGAATCACAGGGGAAAAGAAACCAAAGCAGATAGAGGAAGAACACACATGGAAAATGACCTGATAGAAGCTTACCTGGTTTGAGAGGGGTAAAGAGAAATATCTAGAGATGAGAGACAAGACTGAAGTAGAACTGTTTTAAAATATTGTGGGAAACTTGTACATACTCATATAAAAAAAGAACAATAGAGAGGAAAATATTAGTTTGAAAGAGGGGGCTTGATATAGGGCATTATCCCACAGTAGGCAGATGGGAATTGGATTAAAGTTACCAAACATGTTTTACTTTTCTTCTCTACAAGGCCGCAAAAGAGACAAGGCAGGCTCAGATTTAGGGACTTAGTCCAATTAATTTATAGTGGGTTACATAACCAGTCATGAGAACCGACTAAACATAAAAATTTCATTATTTGGGCCCCACGTTGTCCTCACAAGGATAAGAGTACCTCTGGGGCTCTGTAATTGACTTCTAACAAGGCAGATGATTTTGATCATGTTAGAGACATATCTGAAATGGACTCTACCCTGAACTACTGCTTTGGTAAGGACTGAGCAATGGCAACGCTCGTCTAAATTTGTTTTTATAGAGGAAAAGTCAAGCACTGCCAGAAGCTTTGCACAGGAATTACAGTGGACTATGAAGTCTGATACAAACCAAAATTGCCAGATGCATTTGGAAAGAGCTGACAGATCAGAATATGAAATGTTAACTCAAGCATGAATGCTTTCATCCTGAGTTTAATGAAAAAACACTGAGGATCTGTGAAACAACAGAAAATAAATGGGAAATACCTCAACCATCAGTGAAACATTTTGGCAAAGTGACTTCACAGCCCCATTAATTTTGGAACCTAATAGAATAAGTTGGCCAAAATTATTAGGAACAAATGAGTGGGTAGAAAGCAATCCATGTATGTTTGTGCAGTGCTGTTTGGAATTTTAGAATATAGGAGAATGGATAGAAAACCTTAAAGAACAATACTGGCTTAAATAATGATGATCGCTCCAATGCTCCAAAAACAGAGCTCTGAAGTGGCTTCACTGAAAATTACTTACATTTGAAACTATGGATTAGGAAACTTCAGTAAATAGACCAAATGGAAACCATCTGAGAGAAGAATAACAGAAATAGGAAATACCCTCAAAAATATAAAACCCCACAAAATATAATAGGAAAAAACCTCACATGCTTGTATTATACATTTGGTCTCGTTGGGAGTAAATCTCTCTACATTGTCGTTTAAAAACTCTGGCTGTGTTTTACTGTGTAAAATTCCACTTTTTAATAAATACCTATTTAAATTTTATTATTTTTTTACGTCCTCCCCATTTTCTCCCAATAAAATAGACTTGTTAAAAATTCTATAGAATCTTTGATTCTATTTTTTTTCCTATTGCTTGTGACATATCAAGCTGTTTTTAAAATACAGTTATAAATAATGCAATGACACAAGATTTTCATTATCTTTTTTTAATAGAGGATGCCACAGTATATAAACAACCATATTTTTTCCAAGCCAACATGAATCTAGGGGGTTGTCTTAGTCTGCTAGGCCTACATAACATAGTACTCCAGATTGGGAGGTTTAAACCACAGAAATTTATTTCTCAAAGTTCTAGAGGTTTCAACTACAAGAGCGAGGTGTCAGAAGGTTTGGTTTCTCCTGAAGCCTCTCTTCTTGGATTGCAAACCACCATGTTCTTTCTTTGGCCTCAGTTGGTGTTTTATCTCTATGGATATATCCCTGATATCCTTCCTGTTCTTATTAGGACACCAGTCCTACTGGGTTAGGGTCCCACTCTTATGTCTTTATTTAACCTTAATACCTCCTAATAGGCCCTGTCTCTAAATGCACTCACATTGGGGATTAGGGCTTCTACAGATGAATTGTGAGGAGTGACATAATTCAATCTCTAACAGGGATCATGTCAGGTCCAGTCTTGGGGACCCTACAAGACCAACAACGGGATGGTGACTGGGAAGATTAAGGTATAGGTAGTTCATCCAGCTAGACCACAGTTCCTAGACTTGTGGGATCAGCCAATGTGCCTTCATCTTACCCCTAGCCCCGTGAACGTGAACCATGTCAGCCTATCTATTTCTTCTTCTCTTGGAGAGTTGACCTTTGTGATTTCTCCAGATGAGATTATGTGAAAATGAACTTTCACAACTTAAGTGCTTCCTAATTTAAGAGGGAGATTTTCATAAAGCAAGAAAGCCAGCCCTATGTATTTTGCTTGAAAGGTTTTTGAGCTGTGAGATCCTGATAGGACTGGAGGTGCCTTATGACTGTGATATGGTGGGGTTATGGGAGACTTAATCAGGTTGATTTTTTTAATTAGATTTAGGCTGGGTTTTTTTGTTTTTGTTTTTGTTTTTAGCAGATAGGCCCAGATACTCTGTTCCAACCTCCTAAACAATCCCTATTAGCAAGACCAACCCAGTTGAAGAAGGGCAGAGGAGAGAAGGAAGGAAAAATCCAGATTAGTCTGGCTTGAGATCTGAATGGAAGGTGAAATGGATCGTAATTTCTGAGAAGGTTGGCTCTAAAGCAGGGTTTTTCATCCTCAGCACTAGTGACATTTTGGGCCAGTTAATAGTTTGTTGTGGGAAGACTGTTCTGTGCATTCTGGGAAAATTAACAGCATCCCTGGTTTCTACTCACTAAGTGCCAGTGGCATTTTCTGTCATGACAACTAAAAATGTCTCCAGACATTGCTAAACATCCCTTTGGGGACAAAATTGTCCCCAGTTGAGAACTCTTGCTCAAAGGAAAGAAGAGAAATTGAGCAATATCACAAGAGGGGTATAATGTCCTGTGAAGTGTTGTTTTTTCAAGTTGTTTTGTTTTGCTTTAGGATGGAAGATGCTTGGGTTGATGCTTGGGTTTATTAAAGTTGGCAAAGTAACTTCTAATTATCTGTGGAAGTAATTATCTCCTTACTCTCCTGAAGCCTCACTAAAATTACAGTGATAATAAAGGGTCAAAAGAGATACACATTTAGAAGGACAAAGGAAATAGTAGAGTAGACATGGACAGTTGAGCAATTTAAGTAGATTTTTATTTTTTAAGTCGGAAAAGAGAGGGAGTGATTACTGAGCAGATCAGAGGAAGCCATCACTTAAGTTCCCAGAGAAAAATAACTAATTTACCACGAAAACACCTAAAAGGTCAAAGGTACCTCAGTACGTATGTGTGATGCATAGAGATAAAAGTGGGAGAGTTGATTAAAAGTTTGAATTTGGAGTGGTTGGATTTCCAGGTCCTCTCTCCACTTGTGCTCAACCACTTGCACTCAACAAGGGGGTTACTCCTCACATTCCAACCTGGGGTTGGGAGTCCTTCTTCTGTGCCTGGAACAAATGACTCAGTTGGAACAGCTCTAGCTTTAAACATATGAGGCTTAGCAGAAGGCTCAAATTTGCAAACATAGGGATACATAATAATATTCACACTCTATGTTGCAACCATAGTTACCTTCTTCATCTGACATCTAGGAATATTATGTCTGGAATTCGTCTCTTCAGGCAGAAATTGGACAGTTATAATACTGATTTCATTAGTCAAACTGTTGCAAACCTAGACAGAAAAATATATGATTCTTCAAAAACAACAGAAGTTGTTTCTCACTTAAGTAAATAGTCCAAAGGAGTCCGAAGGCAGTGTTATGCTCTGTTCTACACAGTAAACCCCAGACACAAGGTGATGATACTGTGACATCTCCAACATGTGGCTTCCAAGTTTGCTGAGGGCACTGGCATCTTGACATAAGGACAGAGTATAGAGAATACATTAGGACGTTCTGTTAAGTTAGGTGGGAAGTAGTCCATATTATAGCAAATGGCTGCTGATAGTCACAGGGCCACACCTAGATCAGGAGCCTGACATATGTAGTCTTGCTATATATTTCCAGGAAGAATTGGGAACTAGTCTGGGTAAAGAGATAGTTCTTCTGTCATCCTGACAATTTTTTTTAACCAATAAAAAGAGTGAATGAATTATCATGCAATTCATTTATTTCATTTATTCATCTATTTATTTATTTAAAAAATTGTCCTGAACTCCACTTATGTATCTGTTTCTGTGCTAATTCATGGATGAACAGTATACAATCCTGTTTTTATGGAACTTGAACTCTGTTGGAGGGGACAGAAAAGTAAATACACAAATAAATATCAGGTTTTCAGATAGCATGTTCAGGAAAGAAAATAAAGCCAGGCCGAAGGATAAGGAAGGGCAGGTTGAATAATTTTTTAGATGTGGTAGTCAGAAAGGTTGCTCTGAGGAAGGAACATCTGAGCAAAGGTAAAGTATGGAAAAGAGAGCATTATGTGACTGTAGGAACAAAGAAAATGTCAGAAAGAAGGAACAGCCAGTTTAGATCCTTGAAGTAGAAACAAGAATGATATCTCCAAAGAATCAAAAAGCAAGAGAGAGAATACTAAGACTGCCCAGTGAGGTAAGCAAAGGATGCCTTCTAACTCATAAGGAGTTTGTAGAGAACCACTAAAGGGTTTGAGCAGGTGTGAAATGATCTGATTTATCTTTTGAAGGATGATTGTGGCTACTACCATGGGGCAAATGTAGAAAAAGTAGGGATAGAAGAGAACTTTGCAGTAATCCAGTCAAGATCTACCTGAGATTTGGACTGAAGTCACGGCAGAGGCGTTGAGAAAAGTTTAGAATTCTATTAATCTTTCAAGGTAGAGCTGACAGGATTTATTAATGGAATTAGGGCAAGAAGGAAAGAGAAGAATCAAGAACGCATAGCTTCGGTTTACAGCCTGAGCATCTAATAGGATAGAAGCATGTCTTACTAAAATGGTACAGACTAGAGAAAGGTAACCCTTCGTGGGAAATTTTTTTTTTATTTTTTTATTGTTATGTTAATCACCATATATTACATCATTAGTTTTTGGTGCAGTGTTCCATGATTCATTGTTTGTTCATAACACCCAGTGCTCCATGCAGAACGTGCCCTCCTCAATACCCATCACCAGGATAACCCATCCCCCCACCGCCCTCCCCTCTAGAACCCTCAGTTTGTTTTTCAGAGTCCATCATCTCTCATGGTTCGTCTCCCCCTCTGACATACTCCCCTTTTCTTCCTCTCCTGTTATCTTCTTCTTTTTCTTTTTTCTTAAAATATGTTGCGTTATTTGTTTCCCTTCGTGGGAAATTGAGTGTTTGGCTAAGGGTAGAGATACATGGTTGGAAGTCATTAGCATACTGATAGTATGGGAAACCATAGATCTGGGTAAATTTACAAAGGAGGAATTTACTTTGCGAGCAAAGACCTCAGCTGGGACACTTTGACACTCATCTGTCCAGGAGTGGTGGAGGAACCTGCAATGTCAACTTCCAGGAAGACACAGGAGGCAGGAAGAAAACAAGAAAAAGCATCCCAAGATCCAAGTAGGGGAAAAAAAAAAATCTGTCAAGGAGGAAGGAGTTTTCAATTTTCTGAGAGTTTGTATAAGTTATGGGTAGATAAATAACCCTGAGATTTGACAATATGGATATCAAATAAGAGTAGTTTTAGTATCCTGGTGTAACTAACTGGGGCTAGTTCAAAGGAGGGAGAAATTTAAAAATGGAGATTTGCTACAAAGGGGCTCAGCAAAATGTAGAAGCAGCTGGTGGGTGGGTGGATGTGGAATCAGGAAGGGTATGTATGTTGTTTTTCCAGTGGGACAAAACATAGAGTACTTTCAGGCTTTGGGGTAATAGTCTAACCAAAGAGGGGTACTACTTAAACCAAGAGGAAGAGAAAGGGAATATTTGTAGTATCAAAATTCCGGAGTATGCAAGAGAGTTTGGGATCGAGTACATAGGCAGAAGGACTAGTTTCATGTAGAGACAGACAAATCATGCAGTTTCAGGTAACTATGAGAAGATGCTATAATTTCCTATTTTGCTTATATTTTGTAATTGTGTATCAGGTGAACAGATGGATTAATTATAAGTGTTGGTTTATCCCTCACTTCATTGTTGGTCCATGCATAGCCATCTTAATTTGTTGTTATTAAATTATTAATTAAAACAAATGGGAGTAAGAGTTTGGACCAAGCTAGAGGGTATCTAACACCAGAAAGAGGTTAAAGAAATTTAGAGAACTAAAGCTTAGAGAACTAAAATCTAATTTAAAGCATAAAGACTCTAAGAAAGATTTCTGCTGGAAAATGGAATTGATAGATTATCTGATATGCTTATATGTCATTTAGACCGTTCTCATCAAAGATGTACTCCCATTGTACTTAATACCTTTGTTTGCATTTCAAAGCAAGAGGACAATACAACTCTTTTAGTGAGTTTGGATTCTGAATTATATTGTCTCCATCTCCTGACAAATTTTATTTTTAACTCATTGGCGGGTGGGGAGATGCCTTTAAAAATGGTATTGGTGATCATTGTGGGATCAATATCAGTTCTATAAACTTTATAAACTATAAACCAAGCAACAGTATTTGTTACATTCCAGAAATGATTCCCTAATATAATCCACCCCCAATTTAGCAGAAAAGCCACCAAGAGAAAGTGACTCCTATGTAGAATATATTTTCATAGGTGGATTGGCTTTGTTGCAATTAAAATAATGATATGTAGATATATCAAAAAGGCATCTATGGATTAAAAAGGTTTTCCAACAATACACTGGCAAGGAACTCTGAAAAATAAATCAAAAGTAGATAGTTAGGAAGTGACCTGAAACTTTCTTGAGTTGGGAGAAAAAAAAAAAAGGGTTGGAGAAAAAATTGTAACGTGGTGACACGCGTAATTGTAGAAAACCTTGAACAGATTAGAGGCAATTATGGCTTTTGTCATTCCATGAGATTCCATATATCTAAAATTCAGTGATCTAAACTATACTGAAACTTGATGACAAAAATAAAACAGAATTCTCAAAATTTACCAAATCTCTTATCTCAGTCTCTGAATGTATTGCCACTGAGTATACCACAAACCCAAATCATAATTGAAGGTAGTTGAGCAAAAAGAGCTTTTAAATGAAACTCATGCATTTAGCCAGACATTTTTATTTAAAGAACTCAGAAAATTACAAATAATTTTCAGGGCCTCTATTGTATTATCCATTCCGTAGACAAAAAACACTGAAGCTTCTTTTATAATAGTGCTGACATGAGTGTGTAAATTATAATACTACTAGTAGTAATAATACAGGTTTGGTTAGTGTCCAGACATTTGGCATCATCTGAGGCAGATCTCAGAAGAACAGGGAAGCATTACACTGAGTTTTGGTCATCTGTTTTAAATAACTTATAATTTAATTTGACTTAACCAAAAGAACATTTCAATCCTGTCATTAGCAAGAAAAAGAGACAAATATGACACAGAATGACATCTGTGTAATTCTTGATAGTGGTTAAGAAACTTAATTAAAATTCTTAACTATACAGAAATTAAGATCATAGAAACAATAGAAATCACCGAGAAACAATATGTGTGCAAAAAAATTATTCAGATCTTTTTGCCTTGCTAATGTTTTAGTGTATAATAAAAGATGATGTTCTACCCATGCTTTTTCTCTCAGAATTGTGACTCTACTATGTCTACCCCTCAACAATTGTTTCTTTCATTTTCACTGTACTGAACTAATATATATTATTTGTGTGTACCTGCAACATATGTACATCAGGAATTAGTAGTCAGTTATCCACCTTTTGAAAAATGTTTGATAAACTTTATAATTGTAATAATATATAAAATTAATATATAAGTTATCAAAGGTGTATAAGATAATGCTATACAAATAGAAAATTATAAACTAAGAACAGTTCAGATGTAATAGTATATTTTATTTAGCTTTATTTCTTATGGAACAAAATGAGACTCATTTTGGACAAATAATAGATCAATAGATACTACATATCATGTAGTGCTAATAGGTATTTTAACTCCTATTTGGGAGACACGTTTAATGCATCTCCTAATAACCAAGTATGGAATAATAGGATGTGGCAGTATCTTCTTAAGTAAAAACAAAACAAAACACTGTTTGACTGCAACTGTAAAATGGTAGCCCACTAAGTAATGTGTTAAAATACTTCATTAGTATAATCTATTAAGAGAGATAAAAAAAAGAAATAGGATCTCTTTTGAGATCCATTTTCCTCTCCTTAAGTTTGCTTCAGTGGAACAGACATAGCTAAATATTCTCAGACAGGTTTAGTTGATCTCCTTATATTTGCAATACAATATATTCAGTTGTTGGAGATACTTGTGGAGAGAATAGCAGTGTTGTAAACTCTAGTGAGGTGGCAAGCTTCAGATGGTCAGTACAATGATGAATATACCAGTGGTTCTTTCTCTGCGTTGGCTGCACATTAGAACTGGCTGTGTCTGGTATGATTTGTAAAGACCAATTGCCTGGGTTCGACCCCCAGGGATTCTGACTTAATTGGATTGGGAACCAGCCAAGACAAATATGTTTTGCATGCTGAGTTAGTCACTGGCAAGTAGCTACTTTTAATAACCCCATTTTTTCAAGAAAAAATAAAAATTAAAGAAAAGAACCCTTAAATCATATAGCATCGGAAAATTTACAACATGGTTTAACAAGGTGAAGTTAGAACACGGATCTACTAAATCTATTAAATGTTTTTTATTTAGGTAAATATGCAAATTGTTAAAAAGAAAACCATATGTATGTCTTTAAACTGTGAGCTAAAACAGTCACACCAAAGGTTTTATAATATGCTTTTAAGAAATTTATGTAGACATCAAATTAAAAACTTCCCAAACGGCCCCCTTTCAAAGATATGGTTAAATTATTATTTTATTTTGCTTTCTTAAATACCCTGCTCCCAAAACCAGCTACTTGAACTGACCCAATTCTCTTGCCATAATTTTACCTTTCTCCATGTAAAGGTATCTTTGAAGGTAATTGCACGGATCACTCCCAGAAGGTTTACTGAACTGTTTCCCCACTTTGCCCATCAAATGAGGTTCAATTACACTCAACAGGAGGAATAGGTATGTGTGTGGTTTGGTACCCAAGCAAACAATACTTACGACATCAATTGCTCCCTTGGCTTGGGCAAATGGTGGGCAAAAGTATGCAAAATAGCTATCAGCTTTCAGTGAGCTGGGAGGCCTAGCATTTGCTCAGTCACCTTGTCATTTACCTATTTCCAGAGTCACTAGATGATGATAAGGTGTTTAAAGAACCATGCTTCTAACCTTTTTCTCTAAATTAGATTCTCAACAGAGTAGAGGTGAAGGTGGATCTATCGAAATCACTCGAATATAGGTATCCTTTTTTCTTTTAATACAAACTCAAAGTCCTCTTTAGCAAACATCTATTTAATCCTTAAATATGTCACCCTTGTTTCTTAGGCAGCCAGATTGTGAGGAGTAAGATGATAACAACTGTACCACAACATTTAAATCACTCTACGAATTCTAGTGACTGGATTTTTTAATGTGAGCTCTGAACACACTTTCCTATATAGTAAGTAGGCATGGGAGTTAGACAGTGTCTATATTCTAATCATGACTTGACCTCCATGAACCCCAGTCCTTTATTGCAGTGATGGAGAAAACAGTATCTGCTATTTAGGAATGTTTTAGGAACCAAAAAAGTAACATCTATGAAATGTTAGGTCCACAACAGTTACTTAGAATATATTAGTCCTCAACTCTCTCACTTTGCACCAAATTCTAGGGAAATGTATAGGGAACCTGGACAGGGACACGCATGGAATAGGATCTACTATGGGCATCATTGAGTCTTACAGGAAAGCAGAATCATACAAGTTGAAAGGTCTGCTTACAAATCATTGGTGACTGGTCCCGTTTTCCAGAGTAGGGATTAAAAGCATAGTTATAACAAGAGTTCAGTCCTCCCATCTGCTATGCCATTTAGAAAAAGTGTTCTTGACACCGAAACTTACCTTTTTTTTTTGTAAGAATGCTTCAAAACAATGTTTATTTTTTTTTTTTTAAGATTTTATTTATTTGACAGAGAGACACAGCGAGAGAGGGAGCACAAGCAGGGGGAGTGGGAGAGGGCAAAGCAGGCTCCCCGCGGAGCAGGGAGCCCGAGGCGGGGCTTGATCCCAGGACTCTGGGATCATACCCTAACCCTAACCCTAACCCTAACCCTAACCCTAACCCTACCTTTTATAAATATTTAACAACTTACTGAGTTGTAGGAAAAGCATTACCATATCTGAGTCTATCACCTCTACTAAATAAAGCCAAAACGTTACATTAGCAAGGTTGGTCTGGACATAGGTTGGTACAAAGATGTTTTCATGACTCTAGACTCAAGATGTGACTAATCTGTGGTTGGTTCTTTTTACTGTTGATGATCCTTTTCTTTAAAAATAATAATAATTTATATAGAAGTAGTAGTGTTAACTCTAAAATTTCTGAAAACTTTTCTTTTTTAGAATTACAAAAATACAAAAGGAAAATATTACAAACATATATCCCTATGACCAAAAATTAACTGTCATATTTGCATACTTTTCTAGTGTTTTTAAATAGAAAGATAGACAGATATATACATATAGTATATCTAAATCCCCTTTTATTGCCACTCTAAATCCAAATCTCCTTCCCTCTTTCCAGAGAATCCTTACCATGGAGTATACTTAAACCCTTCCAATCCGTTTTAAGTGCTAAATACATTCATATTTTACATATATATTATATGTGTGCATACTCATAAGTAATGTTATTTGGTTTTTTGACTTTGCATATTCATATTATGTAAATAGTTTAAACCTTCATCTACCATTCTACATATTACAGTTTAACTCAATATTACATTTTGAAATCTCTTACATGGATTGAATTGACTGCTTGATTGTGCTGTATACTATTCCATTTTACATGTGCTAAATTTTAGTTATGCATTTATCTAATGATGAGGATTAAACTTTTTTATTATTAAAGACTTTATTCCTGGTAATGTCCTTATAAAATACAGACCTCCTTGTTCACATGTGGGAGAATTTCTCAATAATATAAAGTCAGAAATAGAATTGGTATATCATTCAAAGAGCTATGAGCTCTATGTTATTATTTCAATATCTTTGAAAACTTGTTATAGTTAAATTTGAATTACACTTCTTTGTAATATGTAAAACTTAGATTTCTATTTTACTGAATTTAGTAAAATGTCACCCAAAGATACCTGGGGATACCCACAGGTACTTCAGAAATAATGGGAATTATCTTGAATCTTCACTAAGTTTTCTAGTTCCATTCACAAGGTCATACGTAATTTTTTGACTTTATTTCTAACAATGATGGTACATCCTTGTACTTTGACTTTGGAAAGTAATACCCATAACTATGTTTCAAGGTTAAGTGTATGAGACTCTTCAGCTTATTTCAAAATAGAGATTGGAAATCTAAGAACAAATTAATGCTTCTAAACATGTGCAAAGCCTATAACATTGAGGAAAACTAAGCTTCCATGTTTATTCATTTCACATATCATCAGGCTTTACATCTTAGTTAAAATATTAAAATTATACTGAGCCCCAGTTTGCTCATGATTCTTAATATTTAATATTTTAGAATTATCTTTATCCTATTTGGTCTTTAAGCCGCTGAGGATGTACTGCATTCAATTACTATGCCAAGATCTGAGTAGGCAATATAAGTATTCCTAGGATGTGGTCACTGACCTTAATGAAACTTATTGTCAAATGGAGAAGAAAGATGCCTTTATAAATAAAGGCAGGGAGAAAATAAAGATAACGTTAAAGAAAAAAAAGTACATACTGTAGGCGGAGGATGAAATAATCCTGAACAGGCAGACAGATGAGAGCCATGCACCTACTTGTCCCACGCACTCTTACAGGTGAGATCCTTAGTCTCTAAGATGCAAAAACAGGTGCACAAGTCTCCTGGGACAGGAATAATGTAAGAAAAGTGCTTTTTATCAAAGTGCCAGCTGAGCTTTTAAAAAATTTTAAAAAATTAGCTCAAGTTGCCTATCTACAGTTTGGCATTTTAGGGAGTAAAGCACAACAATGATGATGGTGGTTTTTCCATGAGAGCCAAAGGAGATTTAAAGACTTTGTTAATATCTTGTCTGAGCTGCCTATTTTTGGAATTTTGACTTAAAATAATTCAATTCTGTGCTTCCGGGTTCTTATGTTTGAAAATTTTAAATAATTTTCTTGATGGGTAGATCATATCAATTGAAATGACTCATAGTTATAAGGGGATACAGGTTTCCGTAGGCTTTCTCTCATCCACATCACCAGATTGCAGTTTCAGGAAGTAAGATTACTCCTTTACCTTAATATTCCAGGAGCTACGGGATGGTATTTGTGCCAATATCCCCGATGGATTGGTAGATACTGTTTGGGCAGATGTATTTCGCGTTCAGTCATCATCAAAGAAAGGAAAAGAGCAATTTACTTTACATGTCCATGAACACCTGTGGAAGACCATATGACATTTTTGAATATCGAATGAAGTCATTTTGAAGTGTAACACTTTAATGAATAGCAAATGATTCTATGATGAGAAGACCCTCAACATTATTTCGTCTAATTCTGTTACGATACCATGCGTGTTTATCAATAGCATCTGCATATTGTAGGCCATAAAGAAAATTTTGTGATTTTCAAAGTAGATTATGAGATACACTCTATGCTCTGAGATTGTGACTGTGAAGCTAGTATTTCTGTGCACATTTGATTCACCCTCTAGGAAACAAAGGACATTTATATAGCAGGATTGAGTAGAATGAACATATCCCAACATTTCCATAATTCTGACAACAGTGCAATGTAATTTTATATTGCCTAATGCCTTCATCCTATCACCCATTCTGTACTGTTGTTTTATTTTAGGGAACACTTATTTTCCTATTTTTTTTCCTCTCCTTAGTTTTTTTTTAAAGATTTTTTAATTTATTTGACAGAGAGAGACACAGCGAGAGGGAACACAAGCAGGGGGAGTGGGAGAGGGAAAAGCAGGCTTCCTCCTGAGCAGGGAGCCCGATGTGGGGCTCGATCCCATGACCCTGGGATCATGACCTGAGCTGAAGGCAGACACTTAACGACTGAGCCACCCAGGTGCCCCTCCTCTCCTTAGTTTTAAAGTAATTTGATAGAAAAACAGTGGAGTGAATATTGTTGGGTTAAGAAAATACAGAATGGAAAATTAACTGAAAACTTGAGGAATTGTCTAAATGATGAAAAATTAAGCGTAAAGTTATTTACTAGAGAAGCACACAAATGATAGAGACTTAAGAAGAGAAGCCAATAAAAAAGAGAATATGTGAATGCAGTTTCAAAAGGGTAAGAAGAGAGAGAAACACTCTTAACTGCCTCAGCTTGGTTTGGTTATCTCTTCATCATCAAAGCAAATTAGATAACGGGCATAAAAATGGTTTGAAAAATAGCAGAAACTTTCAGTAGGTTAGTACAATAATTACCAAATTCTGCTTTCAAACAGAAAAGAAAATATGCCAACCTTTCACTTAAACAGCATATTAGAACAAATACTAGGGGTGCCTGGGTGGCTCAGTCAGTTAAGCGTCTTCCTTCGGCTCAGGTCATGATCCCAGGTCCTGGGATCGAGTCCCATGTTGGGCTCCCTGCTGAGTGGAGAGTCTGCCTCTCCCTTTGCCTGCCACCCCCCCCCCCCGCTTGTGCTCTCTCTCTCTCTCTCTTTTTCCCCCTAAAATAAATAAATAACAATCTTGAACAAATCCTAGGTTTTAAGCTTTTCAAATTCTGTACTCTGTGCATAATACTCTATTTTTGTTTTACAATATGCAAGAGCTCGGTTTCCAGGTTCCCTTGCTAGTACAGAGATGCTCATGGAGAGAATTAAATGAGGTATCGTGCAAGAACTCAGCACAATGTATATGAGGATACTTCACGGACACATTGGTGTGTGACACACACATACAGAATTACTTAATTCAGGTTGACTATAACTATAATCTTGTTCTAAATTGTATCATGGAATGACAAGGTAAATATAATGAAGTCACATGAGCAGAAGTTAGTAATTTGGGATTGCCTGGGTTACCATGACATGATTTCATTACTTTGGGCAAGTTGCTGAATTGCTTTGGGCATCAGTAACCTCATTTGTAATATTATCATGTTATTCTAAACAGGTTGAATAACCGGCAACCTATAAACTTTATCATGGCCATAAACAACTTCACCTTGTTTGCTTTGTTTAGCACCCACAATGTTTAATTCTTTAATTCATTGCTGATTTTTCAGATATAAATGGTTTCGCACAGAATCTAATTTCCTTTTATCAGAAACTGGATGAGTTGACCATACTGTGCAGGCATTTCTGTGCAGGTAACAATTAACTAGGTAGAAGTTGCCCCTTTAGAAGAGGCGAGAACTCTCTTGTTGGCCATAGTCCCTATTTTACCATTTAGTAAGGACTTTGTCTCACACTTACCCGCCACTTGGATCTGAGCCCTCTACCTCTTAAATGTGCTTCTCTTGGTCTAAATGATATGTGAAGTTTCCATGAATGCTAGCATCATCTGTGAAACAGAGGAAACCCAGTCTCTTAGAATTGTGATGATTAAAGCAGATCAGGTGTGCAAGTCACCTAGCAGAGTTTCTAGCACATAGGTTCTCATTAAAAAGAATTCTTAAGGAACCAGTCACACTTGGTCCTATAGACTACTTGAGTAAGTTAGCAGCAGAAGGGATGCACAATCAGTAAGCTGGACTGCTGAACAAAACCCCAGAGAAATAGATTGCATATCCTATTTAACAAGAAACCAGAAGGCCAGTGTGTGAGTTACCTTTTATTTGCTACCTGTAAGACCTGCAGAGAGTTGCTTAACCAATCTGAACCTCAAAAACAAAACAAAACCCCCAAAACCCCTAATAACTATCCATTCAAATGCTCTTTTAAATGTTAGTTCCTAAGATTCATGAAAAATTTTAAATTTATTATTTGAGTGCTCTATTATTTTTGCTATCCAAGCAAGAATAAAACATTACTATAGTAAAGTTGGTGATAGATGCCATGACAAAAATTTAACTGAAAAATTTAAACTGCTTTGACTCTCAATGTACTAGTTACGTTAACAGCATGATTTTCAGCTTACTGTGGCTTGCATCATATGCACTGACAATAATATTTAATACCACCTGACAAAGTATCGACTAATGTTAAAATAAACTTTCTACCTTTGTCTTATATGTTAACACAGATCCTGCCCAAGCAAGAAATCCAACCATAATTTATTAGCTGCAGACTTTAGCAGTAGCCCCCAGTGACCATGAAAACATAAGATGATGCCAACAAGGTCAGAATACATAAAGATATATGCCAAATTTGGTTGGCTAATGTGCTATTGTGAGGAAAGGCCTTAAGATAATGAGTTTTCAGGTCTGTAAATCTCACTGTAGAAAAACCCCATTATAATGTTACCTCTCAGAATTCTGTTCTTGGCATATAATGCAATGAGTAAAATGTCATGAAATACTAGATTTTGGTGAGAAAAAGAAATTAAAAAACCCACACATAATTAAATCATTAAATTCATTGTGCAAACTGAAAACATCTAAAATAGCAGATCATAGGATTCTGGTATCTTTGTTTAGATGGAAGAGGGCATATTACAATAATGACTTTTGAGTTTATGGGTTTTTTTTTTTACAAAATATATATGTATATAATTTATAGCATTTTCTTTAGAATGGAGGCAAACGATCACTGAGCAATTGCATTTATATTTGCTCATATCAATCCATGAAATTAAAACATTAAAAAAGAGTAACATACATACATGAGATATTTGCTCAGCATATTCCCATGAGGATGTTGTTGATTTGTTTTAAAATAGTGCTTTATGGTCTTTATTCACCCAGGTAAAGGATAACAGCATCATATATGCTGCTGAGTCAGGGACAAAGTAAAAATCAAGGTCATTTTTCAGCCTGTGTTTCCTAGCATGTCAATTACTCTTTTGCTTTGACACAAACCAGTCAGAGCTTCAGTGCACAGCCTGGGATCATGGGCACCCACTCAGTCTTAGCCTGCAGGCTGCTGTCTGGAAAACCATCTCTTTTTACCCTGTTTGTAGTCAATAAAACCCATGAGCAGTTTTTAATTAGAAAATGAAATATTTAAATTTAAGTTACTCTCAATTGTTATTATACCAAAAACATGTTTTTTTAAAGTCTAGAAATCTAAAAGGCACATTTTTACTCTCTCCCAAAGTTAACATTTTTTAATGAATAAGTAACATCTTGGGTTCTTATTTCAGACTCTACCAAAATATTACATTAAGGTCAGGTGACAATAATCATTGTGAGCATCTCTTGAACATTATCATGTGTAAGGCTCTGTTTTAAGAGCTTGAGGTACACATATTGATTTAACATTGATTAAATGTTTAATATTTATATGTCATATATTTTACATATTTATATAATTGATATTTAATTTTTATTATATCATACATTATATCATTATATAATAATTGATAAGTCATATTATCAAATATAATTTAATCTTCAAAGCAGCTTAAATGTAGTCACAATTTAAATCTCCATTTTGCACGTGAGGCCAGTAAACAATGGAGAAGTTACTATAACTTGTTTAAGTCATACAGAGGCTAAGTGGTGAAATTGAGCTACCCACACTGTCTTCTCCTAGAAGCAAGCCTTTGCACACAACATTGCATCTTCATTTTTCCAGGAACAAAAACAAGCAAACCAAAAATACTGAAACACTAATTAATGAGCTCAGGTGAGCAGTTTAAAGAACAGTCCAAAGCCACCATTGGGAATTATATGTTACATTTAGGATCCCACAGTAATTTGCATTTCCTTCCTTCCTCCCTCCCTCCCTCCCTTCCTTCCTTCCTTCCTTCTTTCCTTCCTTCCTTCCATCCATCCATCCATCCATCTTTTTCTACACCCCCCCCTTTCCTTCTTTCTCCCCCTCCCAGAGGAAAAGTCATTTGTAAATTACTCCTCTCAGCATGCTTTTGCATTTCAGGTCACAGTGTTCAATGCACCACAGAGATAAAAAGACAACTCTAAATTTTCAATTATTGCATTTAAATATATCTGTTCTGAATTCCACTAGAATCCCTGCCTCGTAGTGAATTTAGAGGAGCTTTTTACTAGACGGGGAAAAAATTCACTTCAAGCTTGTATTAGTATAGTGTTGCCTGTTTACTTTGTTTTAGGGTTTTCACAGTAGGATACATCAGGGAAGGGAATGTTTTGTCCCTCTCCTCATTTCCATTCAGATCTTCTAACATATAATAACACTGGAGGAGTTGAGTGATTCTAAAATAAAGTTACCATTGAGAAGGATGGTAGTGGGGGTACATCACAGATTCTGATGTGAGACTACTGGGGTTGAAGATCTTGCTCACCTACATAAACTGCCTAATGGCTCTGTGCCTCAGTTTCCCCATCACATGTAAAATGAGAATAATAGTATCTGCCCCTAAGGATTCTTAAGAAGATTAACGAGCTAATCCATGTACTGTGTTGTGGCATTTAGTAGACTCTTTATTAGGGTTCATCGTCATTATCAACATCATCGTCATCATCATTCAGTTCTCTTCCTTCACTTTTGTTCATATTATCCATTTTTCTTTGGAAATCAGAAAGCAGCCTCAAATAATTATTATATTGAGCCTCTTTAACATAAAAGTGATTTGATATCAAAACAACAATTATTTTTCAAATAAAAATACATAGTACCCACTAATCAAATCTTTAACATTGATAGTTAATTCAGAGGATTCCCTTGCTTTTGAATTTAGGAATTAAGTCTGTTCTCCAGACTGATTACAGAGTTTTAAAATGACAGAGTGGGGAATCACTTAGTGTAACTCATTTTGTGGTTAACACAAATACGGGTTCCCCAGAAGCAAAAGACATCCTCGAAAACCACCATCATCTGAGAGGTTTGAACTGCTGTAATAAGAGCTGACGTATTAATGAATTCAAACCTTACCTCTCGCTTTTAACTCCTGGCATGCAGAGCTCAAGACATTAAGTCTGTCTCTAAGTTGTCAGTGCTACTTAAGAATCCTGTGTTTAACAATCAAAACTCTGGCATCATCTTCTGGCTATGTTACATTTGGATCATATCAAGCCAGTGAACCGCTGATGGGGCTGTGGGCTTGCTCAGATGCCAACCCATGATAGGCTCCTTGCCTACTACCCTTTCATGTGAATGTGATGTATTAAGCACTTTCTGATGTTTTAGAGTAGACTGATTTAATTTCTTATAAGAACAATTAGAAGAATGAAATTAGATTAATATTGAGTTTAAGATTTTCAAATCCAGGTTTGACCCTATTTGCCATTTGACATTTAAAACAACAAGAGAAAAGCAATCTGACAGATAATTAAGGAGGTTTCTGGGTTTTTTTACAGAGTGCTCCCTATCTCAGAGAACTGTAACACCTTCCTTCCGTGTTACCAAATCAGAAAACAAGGCATGTACTTTTTCCTCACTATATAACTAACCCACCAACAAGTTGCAACAATGTGACATCCTGATTATCTTCATAATTTTAACTTATCTTCAACTGCCCTAGTACCATCCTGCTCCATGGCATCACCATGTCATACCTTGTATGATCCTTGTAAAAGCCTCCTGTAGGTCTCCTCACAGTCACTGCGGTCCCTTCCAATCAGTTCTCCACAGGGTAGCTTATTATCCTTAGAAAACACATCTGTTTATAGCCCTTCCACCTCCATTCTCTTCTGTTCAGACCCGCTTGCTTGCTCGCTCCCTGGGCATGCTGCTCCTGTCCCTGCTTAAAACCCTTCAGCAGTTCCTCAGAACCTGCTCCATCCCTCCATTCCTCTTGCCTTCTCTGGAGGACTGGATTGCTTTATTAGGACTTTAGAGTTTCTATGTTGCTTCCTGCTACAGGGCTCTAGTGCAGTCTTTTCCCTTTACCAGGAGCACACCCTTCATTTCCCCTGTCTAGGAAAATCTTAAACCACTCTGTGGAAATGAGCTCCATCGTCACTTCCTCAATCATGCCTTCCTGGGCCAACCCTGATAAGGTCAAATCCCATCGTTAAGTGTTCTTACAGCATCGTGAGTCTCCACATGAAAGTGTTTAATGTAGTTACCCTTTTTTCACTGAACTAAGTGACTGTTTCAATAACATCATCGTCGACGTCCACTGGACTGCTGGTTCTTTGAAGGCAATAACCAGGGTATTATTTTTGGGTTTTTTAAATTTTTTATTTATTTATTTTTTAAAGATTTTATTTATTTATTTGACAGAGAGAGACACAGCGAGAGAGGGAACACAAGCAGGGGGAGTGGGAGAGGGAGAAGCAGGCTTCCAGCAGAGCAGGGAGCCCGATGCAGGGCTCGATCCCAGGACCCTGGGATCATGACCTGAGCCTAGGGCAGACGCTTAACAACTGAGCCACCCAGGGGCCCCTGGGTTTTTTTTTAAGATTTACTTTATTTTGAGAGAGAGAGAGAGAGCGTGCAGATGGGAGAGGAGGGGCAGACTCCCCATTTCCCCTCTCAGCAGGGAGCCCGAAGTGGGGCTCAATCCCAGGACCCTGAAATCATGACCTGAGCCCAAGGCAGATGCTTAACCAATGAGCCACCCAGGCCTCCCAACAATAGTTATTTCGATATTTTCTCCACTTCCCATTTAAGGTGGAGTTTACACTCTATTTATATTTGAATCCCACCACTCAGAGTAGTGCTTCTCACATGATGGACATTGAAGATGTATTAAGTGAATACATAAGTGGCTAGTGTATGAACTTCCATCATTTTCTAAGAGTAACATAAAAATAGAACTTTATAATTGTTCATGCCAATTAGTGGAACACAATATTAATTGTCCTGCTCTGACTGTTATGTCTAAGAGAAGCCCTGAACGTTCTTTGCAAAGTTCTACCCTCCAGGAGCTGTTACCCTGATTCCAGGGAAGAGAGCCATATGAAACAAAGGCGCAAGTCCAAGTTGGTGATAGCTCTAATTAGACCACATAATCACTCAATTACATAACCATGAAGGCATGCCATGCTTCTAAATCTGTAATTGCAATGTATCCATTGCAATTGGATCCAGAGGAAATTGAAACTGCAGTGCTATTTGTTGAGAGGCAGAAGTTATGAGAAAAACTAGTTGGAACATTGTTTTAAAGAACAGGCTCACTGTAAGAGTATTCCAAAATGTAATTCCCAATTAGACTATAATGTAATTATAAGAAAGAAAACGTACAGGTAGAGGCATGATCAGAGATGAGGCTGATCTTCATTCTGAAGGCAGTGGGGAATCATGGAAGGAAGACACAAAAGGGAGGCATGCCCAGAATTACCTTTTGGAGAGGCAATCTGGGTGCCAAAGTGGAGAATGTATTGGAAGCTCAGAAGAATTATTTTTTTTGAAATGTCCAGATAACACAAAATGATATATAGATTTAATGAAATCTCTATCAAAAAGGAAAGGAAAGGAAAGGAAAGGAAAGGAAAGGAAAGGAAAGGAAAAGGAAAGAAAAGAAAGACATATGAGGTAATGTATGTGTGAATTAACTTAGGAAGAATTTTTTCACAATGTATCCCTATATCATATCATTACATTGTACACTTAAAACATCTTATAATTTTATTAGTCATTTATACCTCGATAAAGCAGAAGAAGGTAGATAAGTCTGTTTTATTAATCAAGGGAGAGCAATGATAACCAGAATTAAGGATTTTGAGTTGAGGTGAAGGGGATCAAATAATCTGTAAGTGATAAAATTGATAGAAAACAACTTGCGGTCAGATGTGCGGCTTTCTGCTTTGGTCAGCTGGGTAACCGTGGCACCCTTGACTTGGACTTCAGTTGAAGTGGAAAAGACCTTGAGCAATTGATATAGTTGGGATGTGTTCCGCTTGGGATGCTTGTACAGAGACCAAGAAAGCCCTCCTTTCGTGCTCCCCCAATAGCTCATACGTATCTTGTCGCAATGTGTACTTTCTGTTGTAACTGTTACTCATTAATTATTCTTCTTCACTAACCTGAACTATTTGAAGAAGTCCCCTCCCTCTTTAACAAGTGTAGCGCAGAGTTCCTTTCATATAGTAGGCATTCAGTAAGTATTTTTTGAACGAACTGATTGAATGCCACTCTTTGAATGAATGATATGGCGTGCAAACATGAAATCATGAAGCTTAAGGCAGAGGTTAGGGCTGGAAATAAGTTTACTGTTGTTTGTTTTTTCTAACTCATCAGCAGATAAATGTTCATTAAAGGCAATTATGCAAGTTCAGGGAATTTTTCAGAAATGGAAAAAAAATAGTTGAGTCATCAGAGAAATAAAGACCAAAAAATAATAAATGGGGAAATTTGGGTTGGGGATGTTAATTGGAAAAGTCAGCTGAAAAGGAAAATCATAAGTACATACATAGCCACTTCAAACTCTGTATTTTAACTTAAAAGTAGAGTGTATTTTTATTTGCCAACCTTTCTTTGAAGTGGGGTCAAGGCCTTTTCTACTGAAATTTAATTTTGTTCACGGAAACCACACTACACTTACAAAGGCAGTGTTTATCATTTCCAAATTTGATTTCTTTAACTAAAGTAAAATTTTTTTTTAATATTTTGGAGCAATGTGAGTGGAAAATTAAAAATGCTTTACATTCCCCCTCAAAGTTTCATTTCACAGTTCTTGTGCCCACCCAATTTGCCATACTGTTTTCTTTTTTCACTTATTTCTACTTTATTTCTAAAAGCACGCTGCATTGATACACACCCACACAAACACACACCCACATCATGTGGCTTTTTTAGGTAATACTTGATTAAATTACATAATTACTAGAACAAATATCA
The DNA here is from genome assembly GCF_003265705.2 of Callorhinus ursinus. NCBI lineage: Eukaryota > Metazoa > Chordata > Mammalia > Carnivora > Otariidae > Callorhinus > Callorhinus ursinus. The sequence goes on from NW_027397090.1 coordinate 5,797,095, forward strand.
CTAACTTAAAACAAGTTAGTTATAAACACAACTGAAGTTTGGGAAGCATGTAACCGTGTTAGTAGGAGTAGAAATATTCAGGTGCATTAGAAACTTGCTTACTTGCCTCCTAGCAGTAAGATCTAGTTGCACTAAAAAAATGGAAAACTTGGATAATTCAAGTCACTTAAGTGGCTATGGGTTAAGAGAGCTTCTACTGTGTTTTTTAAATGTGATTTGATTGACCTGAGATGGAGGAAGGAAAATGAAAACACACGTTTTAGCAGAGGAGAAAGGAAACCAGTAGCTATAGTAAGTTGATACAAGGGAAAAAAAAGACATTTGATGAGCCATGCAGTGGGATCTTCTTAATCCAGACGAGAACTTACAAAGAATGGAACTGTTTTCGCTTTGTATTTTGTGCACTTAGGACCAAAAATCCAAAAATTCAGAATAATGTTTAAAAAATTAAAATTCTCCCTTTCTTCCCCATATCCCATTTTCCAAAGCTTAATGAATTTCTTATCTTTTCAGAACTTGCAAAAGCCAATTTTTATGTGTATTTATTTCTCCTCTCTCTAATGTCTCTTCTACATTTAAAAAATTAATATGCAATATTTTATTAGTTTCAGGTGTCATCATAGTGATTCAAATTTTTATACATTACAAAATGATCCATTTGTCACCAAAGTTGTTAAAACGTTATTGCCTATATCCCTATGCTGTACATTACATTCCCATGACTTATTTATATATAGCTAGAAATTATGTACCTGTTTCCAATTGGAATTTTATGAAGGTAGTCTCTGTGAAGATAGATAAATCATAGTTAGTTACAAAGATATTTTTTATAGCTATATAGTATTCTACTGTTTAGATATAGTATAATTCCTTGAACCAATTTCCCATTGATAGGGACCATGTCTGTTTTCCATGGCCAATTCTGGTTTATGCATGATATCTGTGCATCATTGTTAATAGTTCTTTCATTCATTCTCAGAATTGTCCCAATTAATATGATAAATTGTGTGGTCACCTACCTACAAATAAACACTGAGTTTATTTCTATCATTATTATTATTACCCACATTACTGAAATACAATTTTTAAATAAACCTTTCACACTTGTGATAATATTTCTGAGAATAAATAATTATAACTGGAACTGCTGGATCAAAGAATCTGTGCCCTTTTAATTTTGATGAATATCACCAAATGACCTTTCAAGAAGTTTATACCCATGTCTACTTCTTTTAATAGGGATGATGTCAATCTCAGAGGAACCTGATTTAAATATAAGTTCATTATTATGTCCTTCATGACCTGGCACTTTCCTACTTCTCTGATCCCATCAAATACTATCCTCCCTATTCATTTTGCTATAACCACACTATTGACAATAGGCTAAAAATACCCCTGCCTCAGGACATTTGCACTTGCTGTCCTATCGGCCTGGGACACTCTGACCCAAATTTTTATATAACTTGCTCTCTCACTTAATTTGGGCTTCTGTTTTATAGAGAGGTATGCTGACCACCTTATGAGAAAGTATTATTCTATCAATCATTACCTATCTTTTCACTATGATGTATTTCTTTTTATCAATATATGACATATCATTGTGTGTTTGTTTTCCTTCTCCCTGCTAAAATGTTAACTTCTTGAGCCAGAGACATCTATCTTGGTTCCTGCTATTTTCTCATTGCCTAGAAATGTGCTTGGCATGTGGAGGAAACTCAGTATATGTGTGTTATCAGTGAATAAATAAAAAGTGTAAGAGTGTGCTTGTTTCCCACAACAGATATCATCAAATATTATTGTCTTTTGCCAATTTGATAACAATGGTATCTGGTAATTTTAATTTGCTTGTCTTTAATCATGAGGAGATTGTGCAGTTTAGTATATTATTAGCAATTTCAATTTATTTTGTTCTGTGAGTTTTCTCTGCATGTATTTTGTTAGCCAGTCCACTTGAGTTAGTGACTAAAATTTAAGGTGAGACTGGCAGGTTGGAGGTAAGATGGAGGAGGACTAGGGTGACCCTAAGCCTGTCTCCTCACTCGAACACAGCTAGATAAATATCAAATCATTCTGAACACCTACAGTGAGAGTGGGAGGCATGGTTGTGTGCCTTCTGCACTGTATTCAGCTGTCTGGGTACAGAAGTGCAGTAGATAGAGTTGGATGTAACCTGCTAGACAAATACAAAGCAAGGGCAGTTAGGTAAGCGGATCCAGTGGAGTGGCTACAATGATGAAGAACATGTAATATTTTCTAGGTTAAAATGAAAGGAAGAGATTTGGAGGAGGGGAGTTGAAACAGAGAAATTTGTAAGATCAATCAATTTTAGGTCTCAGTAGAGTCAAATAAGTGTTCTAATTTTTTTCAAATGTTCTGCTGAGAAATCAAAACTACAGATATTGCTATAAAAAAAAAATGCCAGTGTGAAGATTCAGCTTTACAGATGGGTGGTATGATTTTAAAGATGCTCAAACAATCTAAAGATTAATCTAGAACTGCTCAGTAAAATACATATTCATGACCACTATGATCTAGTAGCTAGTTCTATACTAGGGTGACATTCTCGATGTAGTGTGTGGTGGCAAATAGTTGGGAGCAATTTGAGAGAGTCAGTGGGTAAATTTATAGGTGAAATATGGTGGGTGCCCATCAGGATGTATATCACGTCCCAGTTGGGGTTTACACATATTGTACTGTTCTGTACCTCTTATGCCTCAGCTGCACACCCACACCTCAGGAATTTTCTCTGGGCTGCTCATGCTGCCAACTACTTTCCCCAGAAAGGCATCTTTCTTTCTTCCATTCTGCCAATAGGAGGCGCTAGAAGAAATTATCAGGCAGGGTTGAAAGGAGGATGAAAAGTTCTTCGTGATCCTGTTTCCTGATTGTCCTATTGTCAAAGTTGCTGCCTACAGAAGCTGTTGGGTCGGCGTCCAGCTTCTGGCGGCCTCCTCTTTATCTGAGCTCCTCCAGAAATATCAACAGAGGCAGATGGCAGCCCCGCCAGGAAGGTCTGAGCCCCAGTCCCATGAGAGCCTCTCCTCTAAGCGCCTAGATTTCTCTTCCTTTGTGTTGCCCTAGCCCTCAAGTTTATAGATTCTTGCTATAGCTCATTTATGTGGGTTACCTTCGTTTTTTTCCCTATTTTTTTTTTTAGCTCTCCAAAAGGGCTGCAACTGCCGTTATCCCCTCTGCATGAAATGGTTCCTGTAGTACTTCCTGAGATAAATGTATTTTTAAAATGGGGCTGACTGAGTTTGACTACTCAGTAGTGTCCGTGGAACCACACAGTTGCAATGTGAATGTATTTAATACCACTGAACTATACACTTAACAATGGTTAAAGTGGTTAGATTTTATGTTACTTATATTTTGCCATAGTAAAAAAAAAAAAAAAAAACGGAGTTGGAAGAAAAAGGAAACAAATTTAAATCACAACATAATGCATTTCTATACATTAAAACTATAACTATGCAGAATAACTCTACGCAACTCTCCCTAACCCTTCCCCTTAGGGCAAAGTTTCTCAGCCACAGCACTATAGACTTTTGGAGCCAGGTAGTTTTTTGTTGTGGAGGGCAGAAGCTGCTCTGTGCTTTATGGGGTATTTGGCAGCAGCCCTAGCCTCTACTTACTATATGCCAGGGGCACCTCCATCCAGTGGTGACAACGAAAAACACTTCGAATATTGCAGGATGTCTTCTGGTGGTCAGTCACCGCCCCTGCCAGTGATTTGGCACCACTGTGTTAGGGAATGACAACAAATTGTCTCACTTGTGAATTTGGGGAAAAGGTGGCTGCTTCTACCTTTTCTTCTCTGGGATTGATTTGCTTTCAGAGAGTATTGTGTGCTGGCCTGTTCTTAAATGGTGAAGACTTTGCCTCCAAAGTCTTCAGTGGATTTTTGGTGCTAACTATGGGTCAGTACCAAGCAGTCCATCATTTGCACATACTTGGGCAGGATTCCCCAGCTCTCTCAGGTATTTTTATTTCAATATGTCTGACTCCTGAATTTCTCAGGGTTATTTTTTAGTTCCTACACACCTCAGCTAAGGTTCACTGGGCTGGGCGGTGAGATGTGAACCGGATGGGGAACTGAGGGATTCCTTCTGAGTCTCCTTTGCTGACTTTTCCTTGTCAGTTTTCTCTCTTCATGGTCAAGCATCCCAGGGCTCTGTAATTGGTCCTAGTATCTGTCTTCATTCATTGCTTATATGATCCCATCTAGGGACACACAACTTTTAATGCCATCTCTTTGATGAATTCTGTGATTTCTCTGCTGAACTCTAGTCTTGTATATCTAATTATCCACTCAAAATAATCAGTTGGGTGTCCACTCGATATATCAAATGCTAATATCTGAAAATAAGCTTCTGATTTCTACCTCACCATCTCTGTCAACCAGCCCGCTCTTCTTGCAGTATACCCCCATCATGGAAAATGGAGGCTCTGTTCTCTCCATTGCTTAAGCCACAGCTTTTTAATTCCCTGCTTTCTTTCTTCTTCCATGGCAGAAAGTTGCACTATTCTGTTCATTTATCTTCAAAGTATATCCAGAAATTTCACCACTTCTCACGACTTTCACTATGACTACCATGATTCAAGCCACCAAGTCCCACAGCCCCTGACTATACCTGTAATTGCCTCTTACAGTCTCATTTCCACACCAAATTGAGTACGATTCATTTAAAATGTCTTACATTTATATCCTCACATTTTCCAGTAGCTTCCCATTTTGCCTTCATTCAACGTAACAGCTGCTGTCCTCGCTGGGGCTACAAGGCTATGTGATCTGCCTTCTCTCTGCCTCTTCAGGCTCATCTCCTTGTCACTCTGCTCCAGCCATCCCCTCTGCTCCTGTGTACTTTCTGTTTCCTGTGCCTTGAATGAACTATTTCCTGATGCCCACAAAGTGTTCTCCTTTCCTTCAACTCTCTACTCAAATGTCTCTTCCTCAAAGAGATCTTTCTTGACCAATTTATCTTAAGTAACTTTCCTACCTTCCCTTGTCTCTTGCTTCCCTCTTTTTGTTCCATTAATCATAACCTGAAATATTATACACTTGTGTCTTTATAGGTATATTTTTATATTTCTCCTATAGCATATACACTTCATGAAAGCAGGAATGGTGTTTCATTTACTGGTTGATGCCTTGGGCTGTAACAGTGCCTGCCATGGGTTCCCAGCTCATATTTGGTAAAATAATAAATAAATAGACCTCATAAAATGTGTTGAACAGTCTAGATAGACTTAATTTGAAATTGGAAATTGATTAGGGAATGGAAGTTCCTAGGGTACAGTAGCTGTGTAGTTAATTTAATAAAAGTGATCTTTGCACCTATTTTCAAGACTTCTAACAGCAAAATCAAACTTATTCAATAGTTGGCCCGAGAGTATACACAGAAGCTGTGGTTGGGATTATAAGAACAGTCTGATAAACTGGTCACAGGACTGCATTAACAGATTGCTGATTTCCTTCCCAAAATGGTGATAGTCACAGTTTGGTTAACCATAGACTTAAAAACTGAAAAGAACATAAAGCCAGAAAGATTAAGGATGGGAAATCCACTTTTTCCTAGCTTTATATTTTCATGTAGACACTAACTCTTCTTGTTCTCTGCCTCCTTGCACTTCTCCGGGGGGGAGATGAGAATGAGCCAATTGGTGTAGCTTAGACAATTTCCCCCTACTTTCTCTTTGCAAATTCAGGAAAGCCTGAGCTTTGACCTACTCTAGACCTTTTGGGAAGCCTAGCAGTAAAAAAACTGCACTCTTACAAGGAAAGGACTATGGTTTGTTTTTTGTTGTTGTTGTTGGCTTTTTTTTTTTTTTTGAGGGTAGAGATGTCTATTTCAGGGATATACTATTAGCACATCTATATAGATAACAATTCTTAAGCCATGTGTTTGCATTTTGCATAATCAGTGATAAAGGTGCTACTTGGAGCTCCATTTGCCTGTTTGAACATTTTTCATTCTCAGTCAGTGCAGAAACCAGGCAAGAGGGAGAGGTGTGCAATTTATTAGATCCTTCATTCCAGCTACTTCATACTTCTGCTTATTTAAAATGGATTAGCTGTCTATATTTTGCAGGTTTGAGAAAATTTAAGATGATGTATGTAAGAGTACTCAAAAATGGTGTGAGCAATTCAAAACATTCTTCTTCAAAGGAAGTTAAGTATCCCATTTCCAGTCTGGGTGTACATCAGCCTAGGCATCCTGTAGCAAAGTTACAATGGCCAGTCCTAACCTTTGAGAGCCTTCCTGAATCCCACAAGTTTTCATGATGTCTACAAACTTCTATGATGCCCAGTTTTTATTGCACACTTAAAAAAACTGCAAGGATTTAGAACATTTCACTAAAAACAAACATATAACTTGGTATGCTGAGGTCATTTAGTCAATTATAAATTCCTTTTTGGGGCACCTGGGTGGTTCAGTCATTAAGCGTCTGCCTTCGGCTCAGGTCATGATCCCAGGGTCTTGGGATTGAGCCCCGCATCGGGCTCCCTGCTCCGCGGGGAGCCTGCTTCTCCCTCTCCCACTCCCCCTGCTTGTGTTCCCTCTCTCACTCTCTCTCTCTGTCAAATAAATAAATAAAATCTTTAAAAAAAATTATAAATTCCCTTTTCTGCCAAGTTATCCTTTTTTTTTTTTTTTTGAAAATTTTATTTATTTGCAAGAGAGCGAGCATGCATGAGCCCGGGTGGGGGGGTCGCAGAGGGAGAAGCAGACTCCCCGCAGAGCAGGGAGCCCACTGTGGGTGGAACTCGATCCCAGGACCCCAGGATCAGGACCTGAGCAGAAGGCAGATGCTTAACCAACTGAGCCACCCAGGCGCCCCCAGCTAAGTTATTCTTATTAAGACAAATGTGGTAACTGCAGTCATCACAGTAAGGAGCCACTTTACTGCGTCTGTAAGTTAAGTAATTGTTACCCTTTGAGAAGTTTGGGAAAAAAAAACAAAACAACACCACCAAATATTACTTCCAGACAACTAAGGAGGTCATTTTGTGTAATTATTTGTTCATAATTTTAGAAGTAGGTGCTTTCTACTATAAGTGGATAGCGTTAGATTTCATTATAAATGAGGACGTACCCTAGCAGTATGACCCAACAATCTCACCCAAGAGGAATGAAAATATATGTCTGTACAAAGCTGTGTACATGAATATCCCCTGTATTCTTAATAATTCAACCCTAGAAAAAGCCCAAGTGTTCATTAATTGGTGAATGGATAAACAGATTGTGGTATGTTTATGCACAACAGTTAAGACATTCAGAATATTGGCACATGCAACAACGCAGCTGAATCTGAAAAATATTTTGCTAAGTGAAAGCAGTTAAATATAAGATACTACATACTTTAGAATTTCATGTATATGACCTTCTAGAAAAGGTGACAGAAAGCATGTCAGAGATTATGTGGGGATGGGGTCAGGTGAGGCAGTAAACTGCAGAGAGGCACGGGGAAAAATGTTAGGGTGCTGGAAATGTTCTATAGCTTGATTATGGTGGTGGCTATATGCTTGTATATAATTCGAAAATTCATCTGAAATGGGACTTTTATTGTGTGCAAACTTACGTCAACAAATGTGGACTAATTACACAGAATCAGGAGTCTTAGAGAAGAAAGTAAGAGAAATGTTTGAAAGAGCAAAAGTAGGTATTTTTGCAATGTGGACATTAAAGGAATATTGAAGACACAGAATGCAGTGGGGAGTAAACAAGAACTCTTTTTATTTTTCTCCTTCAAAAATACTTTCCCAATTATCCTCCACTCTCTTTAAATACTTCTTAAGCATATTCCATTGTTTCCAGGATTCTTTCAGTTATGGGAATACTTTTATTTTTATAATTTAGATGCAGTTTAAATATTAAAGACCTAGTCTTTTTAAATTTAGGTTTGAATTCACATTCATTTCAATTCCCCTGCCCCCTTGCCCTGACTTGGGTGTGACATGTGGCGGAGAAACCCATGTGGGGAAGGGGTGAAGGTCTGTATTTAACGCTACTTTTCTTCCTCACTCTGCCTCTCTCCCCATCTCTGTTTGCCTTCTTTCTTAGATATATCGAGGCTAGAGAGGAGGGATGGGAAAAAAGGGCAAAACAATGTATTGATCATTTGACCACTGGTCGCACCCATGTAGAACAGGCTTAAATGCCCACCTGAGGTTTTCTTATGAGTCACGCATCCCTGCTGGGTGCAGTGCACTCTCTGCCTAATCTACTTGGAGCGCCCTGAGCTTTGATTCCCCGGGGTCTATCTGTTACTGTGTACTGCTGGGATCTCCCTACACACAGGCTGCAGTATTGTGTCAGGATGGCTCACAGTCTGGCTCACTTCCACCAACCCCACTCGAATCCATGGGAGATCCACTCATCTTCACCACATCACCACATCCATTGTGGGTATATAGGTTTTTCTTGTTACTCTCTCCCAAATCTCTCTGCTGTTGGTCAATGTTCCAACCAACAATCTGCCTTCAGAATTCTGGTGGAAAGCAGGCACAGGCCCCCACAGTCCAGGGTTAAGGAGGTGGACCAAACATACCATTTATTTTTTCTTAATAAAATCTCTGACTTCAGCCTCCTCCGCTCAAATGGCAGACCCAGGGCAGGCTGGCGGATTCAGCTGATTGGCAGGCAATGAGCCAGGGTCTGAGATGTCCATGCAGTTACTTCCACCTCTACCAATACCTCTTCAGGTGAATGCAGTGGAGGGAATGGAGGGAGAGGGGGAGAAACACTTACCTTTCTCCTCTACTTGAAAAGGAAGCGAAAAAGCATTTTCCCTCTAAGCCTTTAATTAGCTTTTCTAAAGGCTCAAGATCACCGATGAGGTGATGATCTCAGGAACATCTTATCTACCTCTGAAAAGCCCTGTAAGGCTATTAAGCTCTGAAGTCTGGAAGCTCCTTAGCTGCTGTGCAGGATTGTTTGCTATCAGTTCAGTATCTGCCCATCACCCCTCAGGTTTTAAAGGAAGAAATCTGGGAACCACATTCCCAGAATCCTTTGCCAGCACAGTGTGGGTCTGACTCTGCCGATCACAGATACTCATAGGAGGTTAGGAAAACTGAAGAGGGACATAGCCGTTGTTCTCCCGAGAGCCATGGGTAGGTGTGTGGGTCTTGGCAGGTGGCAAAGAGGTCTTCCCGCACCTTTGGGCATCCTTCTTGTTTTGGTGCTGTGGGCAGATGGAAGCTTTGATGGTATTTTCCCTACAGTTCTGGCCCTTCCAAATTTGCGGAAAGCCAATAGCAGCCTTCTTGCATATGATTCTCTCAGCCATTGTGATAGCTGTGAAGTCTATGAAAACTTTTAAATTTCTTTCTCCTCCAAATTTTTAGAGAAAAAAAATTCTTTCCTGCAGAACACTGACTGATGCAGCAACTCTCTTTAAAATGTAGAGACACTTATCTCCTATTTTTCTCTGTTTAGAAACTCAACCTAAAATTCTCAGACAATGGCATCTGGTTACGTAGCCTGAGGGAAAATCAAAACTTTACAACCCTATTGTCAGTTACAGGCAATGAAGATATGGGTAGAAAGTGTTGATGGAGTCAGGCCAGTGTCCTGTTGTGGGCTCCAGCCAGAATATGTCACAATAATAGAATCCTTTGTTTAGGGATTCAAAGAATGAGTAAAAACTCTTGGCACACACTGGTATTTCCCACCTTAACTCAGTTGAGTTATGTATGTTAATAATACTATTTACTCAAACTTTTCTTCCTCTAGAGTCATAACTTGACAGCTCAGGTAATAGGACCTTAGCTGAGGGATAAATGATCAAGTAAAGGAAGAATTTTTTCAGAGGGCTTCATGAGAAACAAGAGCTTCATTCAGACTGTTTGCACAATTGCCTCCAGTTAGGAATCACAGAGAATTGGAATGTCACCCAGGACACATGTCACTCTGGTAGTCCAACAGCAGACTAATGGCCCAGCGCTCATATTAACTGTTGCCTCTTCAGAAGCGGGGTTCTGTTGTTCTAACTGGCAGGCTCTGGTTCTTTCTGGCTCCATTTTACCTCATTTGTCTCATTTCGGTCTCTCTTCTCCTTTTTCCACCATGCCTTTTACTTACTGCCTTCTTTTTTGCTACATTCTGAATGTTTCCATGGAGCTCTCCCTTCAACTGGAAGAAAAGAGTACATATGATTGGTTTCATTGGTAACATTTCAGTGTAAAGAATTTGGGAACAAATCATGCCCAGTCACCTCAGTGATGGCTGGCTGGCATAGAGTTAGCTGCTTTTAGTCAATCATCAGGCCTCATCTACCCATCTATCCAGGAAAGTAGGTGTATGAGGAAACAGCTTCAGCAACGTAACGATATGGAGCAATCCAGGGATTATTCAGAAGGGTGCCTTCGGTGTGCCTGGCTAAAAGATGAAAACTAAGAAATTCTCAAAGCTAGGGAGCAACTGCATTTATGTAGTTTCTTTGATGATAAGATTATTTAACTAGGGATCATAGAAATCAAAGGCTACAAGCTATAGTTCCTTGATACTAAGGAAACATAAATTGCATGATGTTTCATATATTAATGAGAGCCTTTTGGGGAAAAAATGACTCGCAAGTTCATTTGATACAATGTACTAGCTGATTTCAGAAATATTTCATACTAAAAAAAAAGACCTTAGAATTGCATAAATATGATTATTTTGTGCTGGATATGGGTCTACATCAATGTGAAAAACAAGAGATCCCTCAGAAAGCCAGCTCAGTGTTCTTTCTGCAGCAGCTCCTGGGATCATATCATTGGTTCCACTGGATCCGGTGGGGAAAATGAGCAAAATGTGGTCAAAGATATTGTAAAGTTTGACTCTATTAACCTGCAAACCAATTCTATGATAGCAGATTGCCCCCTTCTGTGTAGTAAGTCTGAAAAATTTGTAAAAAGGTGCATGGTCATAGAAGATACATTGTTGCCTATTGTAGAGGAAATGGAAGAATATCTATCAACATAGCTCAACACGTATTGATTCCTAGTTGTTTTTCTACACAAATAGAATAAATCTAAATATAAGAGGACATATGGTTCTCTAAGATTATTAAATATATACAAAAATGTAATATTGAACTAATTTAAGAGCTGTAAACACTAAATCATTCTGACAAAACTTGTTTTTCTTTTTGCGTGTTCACTATTATAAAACAAACAAGTAATAGCAGTCTAATGAAAGAGTCTGTAATTTCTTCATGGAACATAAGAAGCTGTTAGATGTTTTCTTCTCCTGCTACTGTAAGAGATGGTCATTAGTAGTTCACGCTCCTCCCTACTGGCAAATATGGAGCCTAGTGTAAGCCCTCTGTCTGTAGTTAAAATAGCCATGCATGATCCGCAGCTTCAACTTTTCATCTTTTGCCCCTCGTCTTCTTCAGTAATCATAACAAGAAACACCTGGGGAAAGTTTTGTTCATGCCTTTAGACCTCTGTACATTAAGGAATGTTTACTTTTACAAGTAGACAATGTTACTTTTGTAAGTGATTGTTGGTAGTTATTATGTAAAGCAGTTCATGCAGTGACTGGATTTTATATCACCTCCTTTGAAACCCTTTATATTTTTAATGTAACAATTAAAGATGGCTTTTTAGCAAGGTTAGCACTAGTAATAGAACATTTATGGAGTGCTCCCTACATGACAAGCACTAGGATAAGAAATTTACAAGTATTCCTCCCTCTCACAGAAGAGAGAACTGGGGCTTAGAGATTTTATGTAAATTTCAGGTGCTCATACAGATAATGAGCAAGAGATCTAGGATCTGAATGTAGAAAAGCCTGACTCTGAAGTTGGCATTCTTGGTGTCATACATACTGTTTGAACAAGGCACCAGATTTGGTTGTTTGTTTTGGTTCGTTGTTTGCATATGTTGGTGAAAGTTGCTATTGTTTGGAAGTAATTGTATTTTGGAAAATAAGCCAACCAAACATGTCCATCTTTTTATAATAATTCTACTTTAAAATACTATTAAGTCATTTTTAGGTTCACTAAATATAAATTATTTATGCAGACATGTTTTTGTTTTTAATAAGCAGAGTACAAAATATTAAGTATTCATTCACTTTCCATTTTGAAAACACATTATTAAAAATAACATATAAGGAACAGTAGTTGCACATCATTCCTTTTGTAACATGAAATTTCTGTTTTGCATGTAAGAGATTTTCCAGAAACATTTGTTAGAATAAATCCCAGTTTTTTTTTCTGGTCTCAAATTTCTGAATCAAGTTGTTAATGATATGGTTAAAATCTCATTATTATAACAGTAACTTTAACACAAGAATGATGTAACTCAGAGGAACTGAATAATCTTCATTCTGTTACCTTAAAAGGTGCATAGTTGATTCATTTAATATATTTATCTTAATACTTAATATCTTATATTCTCCCCTGCCTCTACACCTTCCTGACTTAAATATAATTGTCATTGTTCTTTATATTTTCTTATATTTTGTCTTTCATTCCAAAGTGGTGGTCTTAATTAGCCCAATTTGAAATCATACTTATAAATGATAATAATAACACCATACCCACATTATGCTTTTTGACTCTGTATGTTGTAAAATTAAAGAAACTAGGAAATTAAAACTATTTATATGCATCAATTGTTATTTTTCTTTCCTATACTTTTATTTTATTTTATTTTATTTTATTTTATTTTGAAATAGTTCAAATCTACAGAATAGTTGAAAGAAGAACACCTCAAGATGTCCTTTATAGATGGTGGTGGTGGTGGTTTCAATTCTGGGACCCAACAGGCAGAATTCACATGGTACATTTGCCTACTATGTATCTTAAGTCGCCTCCCTCATTTCTTCATTTCATTTATTTATTGGAATGGCCTACTCAGATTGCCCTGAGTTCTTCTGACTGCTTCCTCAGGATAAAATTTTGGCAACCTCATACCACATGGATGATGCTCTGCCCCTCAGGAGGCATACCAAGTGAGGCCATCCCATCATTGATAAGGCTGTGTTTGACCACTTGATTAAGATAGTGACAGCCAGACCTCTCCATTTTAAAATCATATCTTCTGACTCAATCCTTCCCCGAATAGCCTTTCACCAAGTGGCTTTCACACCCATTGTCGATCCTGCCAACATTCATCATTTTGCTGGAAGTAACAAAATGGTGATATTCTATTTTTATAACCCCCCTTATTTTTATTAGCTGGCATTCTTCCTTAAAGAAGTGGGTTTTGGGGGGCGCCTGGGTGGCTCAGTCGTTAAACGTCTGCCATAGGCTCAGATCATGATCCCAGGGTCCTGGGATCGAGCCCCGCACCGGGCTCCCTGCTCCGTGGGAAGCCTGCTTCTCCCTCTCCCACTCCCTCTGCTTGTGTTCCCTCTCTCGCTGTCTCTCCCTCTGTGTCAAATAAATAAATAAAATCTTAAAAAAAAAAAAGAAGTGGGTTTTTTGTTTGTTTTGGGCGGGGTTTCTCTTTCTTTCTTTCTTTCTTTCTTTCTTTCTTTCTTTCTTTCTTTCTTTCTTTCTTTCTTTCTTCCTGGCCAGGAAGGTGTTCTAGACTCACTCTGAACTTTTCTTGTCCTAGATAGGAAATTTCCCTTTTTGTTTTTACATAAGGCATGACTTCTTTTTAGAGAGAAATGTAAGTCCATAACGGGAGTTAGATGTGCTCTTTGCTTTTGGAATGTCATTGTTTTTATGTAGTTTCAGGGCACAGGGCAAGAAAATGTGTGTGTGTGTGTGTGTGTGTGTGTCCATACACAAATTTATACACACAATAATAACAAGTTCTTACTGATTCTTTCAGCTTAGATTCAACAACATTGGATTCTTCCGTTTATCTTCATTTTCTATTCTGTGTCTATATCTTCCTTTCTCAGACTCGCCCAGTAACCTCAATATATTCACTCTTGCTCTAATCCACAATTTACAGAACATAATTTCAGAATTAAAATGCAGTACTACTAAGCTTACTAAGTAGAGCTCAAGCCTTTTTTTCGGTGAACATATCTCTTTTTCTCTTATCCACAAAAGGTAGGATATAATATACATTCTTTTATACCTTGCTTTTCTTTTCTTTCTTGTTTTTTTTTAAGAGAGCTTGAAATTCTTTTCATGTTGATTGATATAGTCTTCATATTTCTTAAAGTTGCCTAATGCTTCATTTTATGGATTTTCTATAATTGATTCAGCTAGACTGCAGAGAAAGTGCATACTTTGCTTGCTTTCAATATTTTGCTATTGAAAATAATGTTACAGTGAATAACTATGTGCGTATGTTGTTTCCTATTTGGAGAGGTGTATCTTCAGGATAAATTCCTAGAAGTGGGATTGCGGGATCAAAGGGATTGTGATTTTGTTATATAATATTAACTTTCTCTCTATAGAGGTTGCACCATTTTGAACTTTCAGCCGCAGTGTATGAAAAGGCTTATTTCCCCACAACTTTTTGATTTTTTTTACCAAACTGGGATGCAAGAAATGGTATCTCATTGAGGTATGTAAATTTGGACTTCTTTCAGCAGGCACTTTTCATTTTTTCTCTTCTTTTTTTTTTTTAGATCTATGCAAGCAAGCTTTTTGGTCTCTTAAGGTCCTTTATTTTTCCTCTAAAAAATACACTAACTATTCTTGTGAGAACAATGTAACACTGTTTACAGAAAGGTTTTGAGAATTTTTTTTCCCAGAGGTGGTGTAGTTGAGGAAATATCTTTCCTAATATTGCTGTGAATTGACTAATGGCATTAAAAAATAATAATAAATCCATGAATGATAATCCATGAGTATCCAAACACTAATGTTATTCATTTGAACTTGAAATTCTTAGGATTTCTTGCCAGTAATAAATAATTTCACATACAATATTAAATGTGCCCTTCCATTAAGTATTTGTCTTTAAAAGCAAATTTATACTCACTGCATCATCTCTCACTCTCTGCTGTAATTTATTCAGACTCCTTATGATTATTTTGAGCAATTATTTTTAACAATTTCTTTCTAAATCCCATATGGTAATGATTAAAACTTGAAAGCTTTAAAAGAAAAAAAATGCAAAAAGAAATATTTTAAATAAGTTTATGAAGCCTGCTTTGGGCTCTGGTTGTCTCTTTATTCTCCATGGAGCTCCCATGCAAAGTTCCCCAATGGACTCATTTCCTTCTCAAATGAGTGAAAAATTCTTTTTATTCCCCTCAGCTTCTTTTGAAAAGAAAGACTTTATTTAAAATAATTGATTTATTTTTGAGACTACAAAATACTGACATTTAGACACTCACTCAAAAGAAGTGCTATATTGTCCCTAACTTATTTGCTGCTGGTTTATAAACTCAGTTTTGAATCATTCCAATAATCATTTCACCTTTACTCTGTGGTCTCAGATTTTAACATGAAACTTTCAAGATGTGAGGCTGGAAGATGTAAGGTATAAATATTAATCATAAAAAATTAAAAATCGTATCATACCTCCCATTGATCCAGTTGATTTTCCACAATTGTGCTCTTCATGAAATTGTCTCAGGTTATAAACTGAGAGTTAAAATATCAAATATGAAATGCCAAAACTGGAGAAACCCAAAACAGTCTCATTAAAAATATTTATACAAATCCATTTTTTCCCAGAAAAACATAGAAAACAAAAAAAATAGAAGTAAAAACATTCTGTTATAAAGAATAGATTTTTCAGAGTGAAGTTCAGCTTGTTACTTCCTTCAAGCATATAATTCTCACAAACCAGAAAGGGAGAAAACTGGTGAAAAGACAACGTAGATAGAGGGGAGCCTGAGTGGGCTCAGTTGGTTAAGCATCAGACTCTTGATTTTGGCTCAGGTCATGATCTCAGGGTCTTGGGATCGAGCCCTGAGTCATGGCTCACTGCTCAGCAGAGCATCTGCTGGAGAGTCTCTCTCTCTCCTTCCTCTGCCCTTCCCCCATCTCTCTTTCTCTCTCTTAAATAAATAAATAAATCTTTAAAAAAATGAATAATTTTGCTAGCCATACAGTACTCTACTAAATATTAACATTTACTAGACAAATATTAAATTATAAAAGTAAAATAATATAGACTGATACTAATACTAGGCACTAACAAATAGTGCCAGGCAGGGGCGCCTGGGTGACTCAGTTAGTTAAACGGTCCAACTCTTGATTTTGGCTCAGGTCCTGATCTCAGGGTCCTGGGGCCCAGCCCTGCGTGGGGCTCCATGCTCAACAGGGAGTCTGCTTCAGGATTCTCTTTCCCTCTGCCCCCCCCAAATAAATAAATAATCTTTATAAAAACAAACAAGCAAAAAACCCAAATAGTGCCATCTAAGTATTATAAAAATATTTGCTTAAAAAAATACTGCCCAAATTTATTGTTTTCTCCTTTTGCTCCTTTCTCCTTTTGCTATTAAGATGTAGTTTAATAATATCTTTATGAAATAAACTTTGTATCTTTTTAGCTTTGTATTTATTTAAGGGCTTTATGATATCATATTTTAAGTGATCAGCTTTTATAAATATTCAATAAATATTTGAAAATAAATTTTGTTCTAATTTTTCAGAAATATATTTAAAAGCATGACAATTAGTATAACATTAATTCCATTATTTAAGGAATTCTATATTTTGTCAATTTGATCTACCATGGTGTGAGTTGTAGAATAATTATCTACTTACTTCTTCATTTGGAATTGGAAATCTACAGAAAAGTACCACTTAAACAACACTGTTCTTCCCCAACTCCCCCCGCCAAAACTTAAGTATATAATAACTATGTACTGTATTTGTATGTGGAAGACTGCAAATCATTGATGAAAGCAATCAAAGATCTAAATATATTCTGTATCCATGTACTGGAAGACTCAATATTGTTAAGTTTTCAATTCTTGCCAAATTTATCTATACATTCAGACAGTTGGATTGTAGTCGATTTCAGCAGTGTCATGTAATAATGACATTATGATGTTGACAAAATGATAAACACACTGTTTAAGAGAACAGAGTGCTCAGGCATGTAATACCTACAATTAACTGCTCTCTGACCAAAGCGCAAAGGCAATTCAGTGAAGAAAGGATGGTCTTCAACAACTGGTGCTGGAACAACTGGACATCATTGTTTTAAAAAAATGATCCTAGACACATACCTGGGTGGCTTAATTAGTTGAGTGTCCGACTCTTGGTTTCTGTGGGTGTCATGATCTCATGGGTTGTGGGATGGAGCCCCCACATTGGGCTCCTCACTCAGCAGGGAGTCTGTTTGAGAGATTCTCTCCCTCTGCCCCTGCCCCCACTTGTGCTCTCTCCCTCTAAAGGTAAATAAATAAATCTTTTTAAAAAATGAATCAACAGGGCGCCTGGGTGGCTCAGTCATTAAGCGTCTGCCTTCAGCTCAGGTCATGATCCCGGGGTTCTGGGATCGAGCCCCGCATCGGGCTCCCTGCTCCGCGGGAAGCCTGCTTCTCCCTCTCCCACTCCCCCCGCTTGTGTTCCCTCTCTCGCTGTGTCTCTCTCTGTCAAATAAATAAAATCTTTAAAAAAAAAATGAGTCAAATGTCTACATATAAAATTTTAAAACTTGAAAATGTCTACAAAGAAACATAGGAAGAAAGCTGTATGACCTGGACTGAGTGATGAGACAGATGAGTGGTTGATTCCAGAGCTGAGGCAGGGAATATACAAGGTGAGTCATTGAGCATTTTGTCCTGCCTAAAAGCAGACAGTACTCCAACAACAGCAACAGCAACAACAGTCAGGGGTATGTGGAAGGGGCACAGGAACCAACTAAAATTGCTCTCAGTGAACCCAAACTGGAACAATTTGAGCAATAAAATAAATATGGTAGCATTGGATTTTAACCCAAAGCATAAAATAAATATACATGAGCTGACCAATATAAATAAATGATTGGATAAATAAATGCATGAGAGTAGCCAAGTTTCCAGTGCAGTTGGAATTAATTATGTAGCTATTGCCCCTTCAAGGAAGTAGAGGATAAAGTCCCACCCCTTGTGTGTGAAATGCCTACAGTAACGTCCTACCAAAGAATACATCATGGAAAGAGAGAAGAAATGTATGTTTCATGTGGAAAAACAAAAAACAAAAAACCCAAAACCTGCAAAAACTACCTCTCCTAGGAAATAAAGACTAACATTATCAGAAATAAAGTCATGTTAATAGCATGTACCTTTGATATGTGATGAGTGACAATTTACATCTGTGGTCTTCCTCCCCAAATTCATAAACACTGTGTGACTATTGGAAAAATATCACACAAGCCCAAATTGAAAGGCATTTTACAATATACTTGACAAATACTCTTCAAAACTGTCAAAGTAACAAATAAAACAGAAGTCTAAGAAATTCTCATAATCTAGAGAAGCCTAAGGAAACTCAATATCATGTGATATCCGAATGGAATCTTGGAACAGAAAAGGGACATGAGGCAAAACTAAGGAAATCTGAATAAAATATCGACGTTAGTTAATAATAAAGGTTTATTAGTTGAGACAAATGTACCACGGTAATTTCAAGAATAGGGGAACCTGGGGGCGCCTGGGTGGCTCAGTTGGTTAAGCGACTGCCTTCGGCTCAGGTCATGATCCTGGAGTCCCAGGATCGAGTCCCACGTCGGGCTCCCTGCTGAGCAGGGAGTCTGCTTCTCCTTCTGACCCTCCCCCCCTCATGTGCTCTCGCTCTCTCTCTCTCTCTCTCGTTCTCTCAAGTAAATAAAATCTTTAAAAAAAAAAAAAAAAAAAAAGAATAGGGGAACCTGAATGTGAGGTCTATGAAAAACCTAATATTCCTGCAAACTTCTAAACTTTTCTAAAGTTAAAAAAAAAGTATTTAAAAATTGTTTTCAAAAAATATGTATAATAAAATTAAAAAAGATAAAAATCGTTTCCATCCATTTTCCATTTCTGTAGTTTCTTTTTAGTATTCTGTTTCCTGCATAAATATTTTCACTGTAGATTCTAACTTGTATCATTTTAAATTTCCTAATTTTTTTATCAGTATTCACAGCATTGAATTCAAGCTTGTCTTTATCTTCAGTCTTTCTTTGCTTGATTTAGTCTTACAAAGTTTCTCCAAGTTGAGTGTCCACTAAATATCTTATAATAATGGTATTTTTTTGGCATCTTAATGTAATAGACATTGTACAAAAGAAAAACCCTTTCAGTCCTGCAGTAGAATAATTAGTAGCAATTTACTGACCAGGAACAATAATGCTTGAAATTATCTTAAAGGATCTTTCACATTAAGACAAGCGTAAGGATATGGAATTACATTAAAGGAATATATGATGATACCTTAGGTACCTTTGAGAGAGAAGTTTTTTTTTCTGATATTAATAATTAAACTTGGATTTGAGCATCCCCAATATGTTCTTTTGCCTTAACCTAAGAGCACAATTCCTAAAATCCTTAAATTTTTCTAATTATGTTTTTTAGGAAGTGTTTTTAGGAAGTATCTTTACTTTATGGAGCTATATGTTCTAAGTATTTTTACAACGTTGTGACAAAAGGACTAAAAGCTATTTTTCTTTGCTTTTTAAGGGAAAAAAATGTACCCAGAAACTAGACCAGTATCAAAATTACCAAATCTGCAATCATGCAAAGTACAACAAAATTCTATTGCTATAGCTGTAAATGTCACACATCCTATAGTTATAAATATCTGGCTAAACCAAAACAAAATAATTCATGAAAAACATCAGGAAGGGCTTGGAGATCTGAGGTAAATTTGGTCTACTATATCCTATATGGGCTTATGTAGCATCTTGTCTTGAACTGGATATCTACTTGCTTCATGTATGTGCATTTCTTTTTCTTTTCTCTTTTCTCTTTTCCTTTCTCTTCTCATCTCTTCTCTTCTCTTCTCTAGAGAGAGAGAGAGAGGGACAGAGGGAGAGAGAAAAGCCAAAACAGGCTCCACCCCCAGCATGGAGACCTATGTGGGGCTCAGTCTCACAACTATGAGATCATGACCTGAGTCAAAATCAAAAGTCGATGCTTTACCGACTGAGCCACCCAGGTGCCCCTATGTATATGTATTTCTTAACTCCTTAACCAAATAATACAGAGTGGGGTTGATATCTACATTTTTAAATCCCTCATTATATATTCAGTATGTATTCAATATATATTCATATTATATATTCAGTATAGATTTGAAAAAAATAGTTGTAAAGTTGAAATCAAACGTAATAGTCACATAATATCATATTCTATTTCTAAAATGTTTTTACTTGCTTGTATCAGAGCTACTAATAAAATTTTTTAAATGACTGATATGAATGAATCATGAAATGTCCAAAGAGCCGAACTTACAAAAGACAATGAAGCAAGCAAGGCCTAAATAATCAACTAACTAGATAAGCCACTGCAAAAAGATATTTGTAAATCATGAATGCTTGACTATAATAACCATAGATGCCTTCATTAAAAATACCTTTTTAATGATCGATTTATGTTGTCTGAGACTATTTGGAAATGCATACCTAAGTGCTCAAATAAATTCCCAACTAGCTTCCCTTCTGGAAGCCAGTCTTTACATTGCTACCACATTGTTCTTCCTTCAAAAGCTTTCATCATTAGTGAACATAAATCAGTTGATGGATTGCTATGTGCAAGGCACTGTGTCAGAGTTTAAGGAAAATAAAAATTGTAATGAGACACAGTCCCTGCCTTTATTAAAGTGGTTCAACATTTTCAGGTCTGCCATTTTCTATGAAACTCAGTTCCTCATCTATAAAATGGTGATTATAATAGTACCTTCTTGGCTACCTCATTTAATCATTTATTTGTGTACTCAAGATGTTTGGGCTATCTTTGTTTTTGTTTTTTGTTTTTTGTAGCACTAGTATATTTCAGGCAATGTTTTCTTACTCTGAATATAACAGTAACTAAAAAAGATACAAATTTTGACATTGGGTTACTTATATTCCAGTGAATGAAACAGGCAATATTCAAACACAAATAAAGATAAAATACAATTTGAGGTAGAGGTAAATTCTAGGAGAAAAATTAAGTCAGGCAAAGGATTAGATACTGAATACTATTTTTTGCAAAGGTGCTTAGGGAGGCCTCTCCAAATGATACCTACATGAAATGAGGAAGCAAACCATGATCACTTGTGCGTGAGAAGCATTTCAGGCAGAACTAACAGAAAATGCCATGGCTCTGGAGATAGAAACAAGCTTGGTATGTTATATTATTGTTTGAGGGACAAGTGGAAGTTCAGGACAGCAGGAGGAAGAATGGGAAATGAACCCAGACTCAGGGGCAGAGCCAGATCCTACAGGACCTTCTGGGCCACGGTTAAGGATTTGAATATTAATCTAAATATCTGAGGAAGTCACCAAAGAGTTTTGAGAAGCTGATTTCACTTTTTTTTAAAGATAATTATTTTTGATATGTGTAGAATAAGCCATAGGTAATATATCACCTAGAGTCCTTGCTAGACAAAAATGCCAGGCTCAAAATTCACTTTGTGGAGAGTTAAATAAAAGGAGTGTTCGTAAAGACCTAGTGAATTAGCAAACTATAGTGCAATTGAAAGAGGGCCAATAACTGGGGGCTTTTACCAGTCCTGGGCCCAAAAGCACAGTGGAAAACAGCAGTTAGTGATGGGGAAAGACAGACTGTGTGAAGAGGAGTATCTGATTAAAATTGAGACCTTAAATGCAAGAAATGGTCAACCTGAAGTCAATCTGCATGGGAAGATCTTGGGATTAATCTCTACCCTATCTCTGCTCCCTGTTTCTGACTCTTGCTGGTGTTCCATCCACAAATCCATTGCCAAAACCAAATGCAATCTAGAGCACAAGGGAGCCTGATGATGGAGTCGTTCCTGTCAGCCTTGAGAGGCACGGGCAGGGCAGAGAACAATGGTGAGTGGACCTATAGGGGAAAATGGAAGTTCTCCAGTACTAGGGTAGAATAGAAAGAAGAGGACCTAGTTATGAAGTTATGAATATCTAGGCAAGAGATTTTGGTGGCTTCAATGGATGTGGTAAGAATATAGATGCTAAGAAATGGTGAGACATTTTCATGGACACAAACATGTGTCCATGACTGGGTGGATGGTGTGCTATTTGGTGAAAGAAGAGGGAAAAGAGGGGATCTAGGAATATACTTTGGTAAGGGAGAGAAAGAGAGGATCTCCTTTGAATATATTAACTTTAAATTAGATATCCAAATGGAGGTTCTGAGCAGGTGGTTGAATATTTTAGTCTGAAGCTCAGCAGAGAGATTGGAGATAGATATGTAAATCTTAGAGTCACAAGCACATAGATAGTATTTAAAACCATGACAGTGAGTATAAATAAAGAAGATAAAGAGTCCAAGGTGGGGACATTACAAGAATTAGGGATTGAGAAGGGGTAACAATCTTGAAAAAGAAACTGAGAAGGAGCATACAATGATATGGGAGGAAAATCAAGTCTCAGAGATAGGAAAAGAAAGAGCTTCGAGAAGAAAAATGTTTTTGAAAGTAAAGAGAGCAGTGCCTAAAATATAGTTGGAATGCCAAAAAAAAAAAAGTTACCTACTATCATTATCACAAAATCTCAGACTTCAGATTTAGCTAAATTATTTTGAATGCAATTTCTGGTCCTTCCTGGATGATTTACCTGGGGCTACCTTGCTAACTACCAATTTCTTCAGTAGTAAAATAGTGGGGATTTGGGCATCAGTTCCTTCCTCCTGGATTATAGCAAAGTGCAAATAAGATTAAGAATGTAAATATGTCATTTGAGTTTTATAAACAACTTTCCAAAGAATTCAGAAAAAGTACAACTTATTTCTGATCTGAGAATTTAAAAAGAATTTGTCGTGGAAGTTGCCTTTGAGATGAAAAATGAATAGAATTTTGCCAAGCAGTGGGGGAAAGAAAGAATTCTGAACATAGCAAAAAAACATGAGCAAAGATCTAGCAATTATAAACTATGGGGCTCATTTGGAAGAATAGCAAGTTGTGATGTTTCCTGGAAATTAGGTGTGAATAGTGGATAAGCCTGGGGCCATATTTTAAGAAAAAATCATAAATGACAGGCGCAGGGATTTGGATTTCATATTGTGGACATAGAAAAAACATGCATTCTTCTTAGTAGGTGATTAAGCTGGCCAGACTGGGCTTTGTAGATGAATATAGCTGTGGTGAATAGGAAGTATGGGAAGAGGGAATGGTGTGTGTTTCGCTGCCTATACAGTTAAGGTTCAAACATTTTATTCATGAGTCCTTCTTTTAGGGAAAAAAAGTAACTTGTCATACTTAGTACAGTTCATTGAGTCCATCAGTGCATATGAAATGTAGAGCGTCATTTTTCCACATAGGCAAAGAAGGTCTTGAGTCCAGGCCTTTTCCAGATATTGTTATGAAAGTTCCTCATTACCTGATGGAAGCAGAACACTAGAGATGCCTATAGTCCCACATGCCTGACATGGGTAAAAGAAAATATGTATCATTCTTGTTTGAATAGTACAAAGACAGCACCATGCTATTGTGTTAATATATAGTAAGAAGTGAGGTGACTCATTTTGAAGACAGTAGTAATGATGCTAATTGTCCAAAAACATTAATATTCTGTGAATCTAGCTTAGCCCTTGCCCTTGATATACAGCTGATAGAGTGGAATAAACCACTGATTTGAAAGGGAGTCTTTGTGCTCCCATAGATTAGGAAATGCAAGGAAATCATTTACCTTCCTATGGGCTCATTTGCTCATCTATACAAAAAGAATTAGGTTAATGTCCTTATAATAGACTCTCAATAAAAAATGGTGTGTGTGTGTATATATATAATGATATTATAATAGACTCTCAATAAAAATGGTGTGTGTGTATCTATATAATCCATATATATGTGAATTAAATATACATACAAAAATATGTATATACATATATACTTAATTCAGTGTTTCTGTCTTAATCATGGAATCCTTTTAAAATAAAAAATCTAGAAACATTACTGGCACTAGTATACTACAAATATATTTTGTGAAATGTTGCTCTAGACATTTCTTAAGACCAGATAGATCAAGGAAAGTACATGGGCCTTATACTGATTTTATAGCCTGGTTATACTGTTTACCAGGTAATTGGCTTTGACCTCCTGACTTCATCTATGTGACATTCCATTTGTTCACTTGCACTGTGGTCATTACTATTACCCATACTGCAAGATTGTCTTAAAGATCAGACTTAATGTACCCAAATCACTAACTGGAGTGTCTGATGCTCACATCGCTGCTATAACAAGCAGTAAATAAGGGTAGACATTCTTATCCTTATCGTTATTATTACTATTATTATATTTAGTCAAGTTTAAGTGCATTGCTTTTAACTATAATATATGGGAGGTTCTAAAATTTATCTATGAATTTTTTACACCTTTGTTGAGATATAATTCATATAACATAAAATGCACCACTCAAAGGGTATAGTTCTATGGATTTTAGTGTAGTCATAAATTTATGCAACTTTACCACAATCTAAGTTTTGAACATTTTCATTATTCCAGAAAGCAGTATCTATTAGCAGTCACTCTCCATTTTCTCCCAAAGCCACCCCTTATCCTAGTCAACTATGAGTTCACTTTCTGTCTCTACAGACTTGCCTATTCTAGATATTTCACTTAAATGGAATTATAAAATATATGATGTTTTGTTACTAGTTTCTTTCACTCAGGATCATGTTTTTAAGACTTACCTGTGTTGTGTATATATCAATATTTTATCTTTTTGTTGTTGTTGCCAAATATTCCATGGTGTGGCTATACCACTTACTGTTTAGCCATTTATCAGTTGAAAGGCAAATGTCTTTCTAGTTTCCACTGCTTAGCTATTATGAATGAGGCTGCTGTGAACTATCATGTACAGATTTCACGTGGACACATGTTTTCATTTTGCCTAGTCACGTGCTTAGGGGTAGAACTGCTGGGTCATATGATAATGCCATATTTCACACTTGGAAGAACTGCCAAACTGTTTTCTAAAGCATCGCAACATTTTACATTCCCAACAACAAACTGTGTATGATTGTTCTAGTTTTTCCTCAACTTCCCTAACATTTGTTCCTGCCTTTTTTCTTATTGTAGCCATTCTAGTAAATGTGAAGTAGTATTTCACTGTGGTTTCAATTTCCATTGCCCTAGTGACTAATGATGTTGAGCAACTTTTCATGTGCCGATAGGACATTTGAATATCTATCCCCTTTGGAGAAATGCCTATTGAAATTCTTAGCCTATTTTTTTCTTTTTATTATTAGTTTGTAAGAATTCTTTATACATTTTAGATTTAAGCGTATTAGATACATGATTTTAAAATATTCTGTCCCTTTCTATGGTTTGTATTTTCACCTTATGGTATCCCTGAAACACAAAAGTTTAAAATTTTGATCAAGCCCAATTTACCCTTTTTCTTTGGCATTTGTATTTTTGTGTTGTATCTAAGAAACCACTGCCTATCCCAAGGTCATGACGATTTACATATGCATTTTCTTCCAAAAATTTTATAGTTTTTTTTTATATAAATTTAAGTATATGATCCAGTTTGGGTTTAATTTTTTTTTTTAGTATTATGTAAGATAGGTGTCCAAGTTCATTCTTTTTCATGTAGATATCTAACTACCCCTACAATATTTGTTGAAAAGACTCATATTTCATTATTAGATAGTCTTGACACCATCTATTGAAAGTCAGTTGATGATAAATGTATTTATTTTTGGACTTTCAGTTCTGTTCCACTGGTCTATATGTCTATCCTTATGCCAACACCACGTTGTCTTGATAACTACACTTTTGTAGTCAGTTTTGAAACCAAGAAATTCTGAGTTCTCCAATTTTGTTATTTTTCAAGATTGTTTTTGGCTCTTCTGGTTTCCTGAATTTCCAGATCAATTTTAGGATCAATTTCCAGATCCACTTGTCCACTTGCAAAAAATCCACCTGGAATTTTGAAAGGCTTTTTATTAAATCTGTAGATCAACTGGAGAGTATTATTATCTTAACTCTATTATTTTTTTCCCTGATCCATGAGCATAGGATATCTATTTATTTTAACTAAAAACATTATTTCAACAATGTTTTACAGTTTTCAGTGTATAAGCCTTGCACTTCTTTGATTAAATTTATTCATAGGTATTTTTGGATACTATAGTACATAGAATTCTATTTTCAATTTCATTTTTGGGTTGTCTATTGCTAGTATATAGAAATATATTTTATATATAGAAATACATAGTATATGGAAATACATATTTATCTAGCACACTGCAAAACTGCTGAATTTTTTATTGGTGTGTAGTTTGTTTGTTTTTATTTTTTTGTTTCATTTCTTTTCTTGTGATGTCTTTGTCTGGTTTGGGTGCCAGTGTAACACTGGCCTCATACAATGAGATGAGATGTTTGGAAGAGTTTTCAAAGAATTAATATTCAATCTCCTTTAAATATTTGGTAGAATTCATTAGTGAAGCCATCTGGTCCTGAATTTTTTTTAATAGGAAATATTTCAATTACTAATTCAATCTCTTTACTTGTTATAGGACTGTTCAGATCATCTATTTAACCGTGAATCAATTTCCATGCTTTTTTGTCTTTCTAGAAATTTTTCATCTAAGTTATCTGATAGTTGTTCATGGTATTTCTTATTGTTTTTTAATCTCTCTAAGCCAGGCTGTAAGAACCCCGTTCTCATTTTTGATGTTAATAATTTGCATTTTCTCACTTTTATCCTTGGTCAGTCTAGTGGAAGAGTTGTTGAATTTGTTCATCTTTTAAAATAAGCAACTTTTGGGTTTGTTGTTTTCTTCTATTGTTTTTTTATTTTCTGTTTTATTCCTTTCTAATCTTTATTATTTCCTTTTTTCTGTTTCCAGTTTAGTTTGCTCTTATTTTTCTAGTTTCTTAAATTGGAAGGTTAGGTTATTGATATAATATCTTTATTCTTTTTTAATACAGGTGGTGACAGACATAAATATCTATCTAAACACTCCTTTAGCTGCATCTCATCACTTTTGGTAAGTTGTGTTTTTGGTTTTCATTCTTTTCAAGGTATTTCCTTATTTTCCTTGTCATTTCTTTCTTGACCTACTTGACCTATTGCTTATTTGGTAGTGTGTGGCTTACTATCCACATACTCCTGAGTTTTCATAATTTTATCTATTGTTGATTTCAATTTAATATCTTGTGGTCAAAAGTATACATTTTATTATTCAAACAATTAAATTTATCAAGGTTTGTTTTATGTCATTATATATGGTCTATATGCTGGATAATATTTTATATACACTTGAAAAGAATGTGTTTCCTGCTCTTGTTGGGCAGTGTTCAATAGATGTCTACCAGGTCTGATTATACTGTTTTTTAGGTCTTCTATATCCTGCTGATCTCCAGTTGCTATCTGTGAATTGTCTTATTTTTCCCTCAATTCTATTTTGCTTAATGTAATTTGGAGAGCTGTTTCTCTCTCTCTCTCTCTCTCTCTCTCTCTATATATATATATATATATATATATATACACACACCTATGTATGTATATAATTATCATAATCCTTTTATCATTATTCTCTTTATCTATATAAACATCTTTTGTTTTAAAGCTTATTTTGTCTGAATTAATATAGCCATTCCAGCTGTCTTTTGGTTAATGTCTTAGTTTGTTTGGGCTGCTCTAACAGAATCACACAAACTAAATAGCTTATAAACAACACAAAATTTATTTCTTACGGTTTTGGAGGCTGGAAGTTTGAGATCCAGCATGCTCAACTGAGGGTTCTGTTTTGGTTGCAGACTTATTGCATTGAGGAAGGGACTGGGGACCTCTCTGGAGCCCCTTTTAGCAATCATTAATCCCATTTATGAGGGTTCCACTCTCAGGATTTATGCACCTCTCAGACACATCACATACTAATATTATCATCTTTGAGGGTTAGGATTTCAAGATGAATTAGGGAAACAAACATTCAGACCCAAACAATTACTACTTTTATATATATATACAACACATATATATATGTGTGTGTTGTGTATATATATGCTATATATATATATATCTGTGTGTAGATATATATCTATCTATAGATAGATAGATACATAGATAAATAGATAGATAAAACTTTCCAAAAGTCTGTGTCTTTTAAACTAAAGTGTATCTCTTGTGTAATTGTATCATGTTTGTTTATTTCCCATTTTGCCGATCTCTATCTTTTGGAGTGTTTAATCCATTTACATTTATTGTAGTTATTGTAATTACTGATATGATAGCATTAGCATCAGCCATTTTGCTGTTTATTTTTTATATGTCCTATGTGGCTTTTCTTCATATATTCCTTGATTATTATGACCTTTAATGTTATAGTTTTTGTGTGTTGTTTAAATGTTGGTGCATATTTCTTTTTATATATATATTTTTTTCTTTTAGTTATTTTCTCAGTGGTTGATCTGTGGATTATAATTAGCACCTGAACATAAACAATCTAGTTCAGATCAATAGTAACTTAACTTCAATAGTATATAAAACTTTGACCCAATATGACTCTCTTCCCATTGACCTTTTTTGTATTATTATTGTCATGCAAATTATATCTTTATATATCATAAGCCTGTGAGCACAGTGTTATAATTATTGCTTTATGTAGTTGATTTTTAAAGATAAAGGAAAATAAAACAGTTATAAATGAAAGTATGTTTGTATTATCTTTTTAATATATTACCTATATATTTTTATATTTACCTATATAGTTACCTTTTACCAGTTTTTCATTATTTGTGTGAATTTGAGATGCCATGTAGTTTCCTTACATTAGAAACTACTATAGACTGCTATTTTGTGTAAGTCTATTAGAGACAAATTCTCTAAGTTTTTGTTAATTTGGAAGTTCTTCATTTCCTCTTCATTTTTTGAAGGATGATTTTCTGGATATAGAATTGTTGATAGGCAGTGTTTTATTTCAGCACTTTTAAGATGTTACCACATCATCTCAGGCCTCCTTGGTTCCTGATGAGAAGTGAGTTAGTCATAGTGAAAGTTTCTTGTATGTAATAAGCCATTCTTCTCTTGCTGCTTTCCAGATTTTCTGTTGGTCTTTGAATTTTGTCAACTTGACTGTAACATATCTAAGTATAAACTTCTTCAAGTTTATCCTTCTTGGAGCTCATAGAAGTTTTTGAATTTGTAGAGTCACATCTTTAGTTAAATTTGAGTTTTTGGCCATTATTAATTCAAATATTCTCTCTACTCTTTTCTTTCTCTTTTCTTTCTGGGACTGCTATTATGTGTGTTAGTATGCTTGATGGTTTCAGACAGGTCTCTGAAGCTCTATTTGGGTTTCCTCACTTCTTTTCTTTCTGCCCCCCAGGATGGATAATCTCCTATTTCTGTGTTTTGAAGTTCACTGAT
The DNA here is from genome assembly GCF_003265705.2 of Callorhinus ursinus. Taxonomy (NCBI): domain Eukaryota; kingdom Metazoa; phylum Chordata; class Mammalia; order Carnivora; family Otariidae; genus Callorhinus; species Callorhinus ursinus. Next base: position 5,826,445 of record NW_027397090.1, read on the forward strand.
TATTTCTTTTGACAGTCAATTATGTTGCTGAACATCACTATTTTGTATTTTAGTTATTGTACTTTTTAAATCTAGGTTTCTTTTTGATTATTTTATAATTTATATCACTTTTTTGATATTAGCTATGAAGAAAAATTGTGATTACACATTGTTTTCTAAAATATGATATCTTTTTTTATTAAAGATTTTATTTATTTGAGAGAGAGAATGAGAGAGAGAGAGAGCGCGCATGAGAGGGGGGAGCAGGAGAGGGAGAAGCAGACTCCCCGCTGAGCAGGGAGCCCGATGCGGGATTTGATCCCGGGACTCCAGGATCATGACCTGAGCCGAAGGCAGTCGCTTAAGCAACTGAGCCACCCAGATGCCCTAAAATATGATATCTTTAATTCTTTGAACATATTTATGGTAGCTGATTTAAACCCTTAAACTACCACCTCCAAAATTGGGGCCTTATAGAAATTTTCCATCGACTACTCAAATTTCTTTTATATGTGGCATACTTTTCTATTTTTTTGTTTTATGTTTTGTATTTTATGTTGAAAACTAGACATTTTAGATAATATAATGTATCAGCTTTGGTATCAGAACCCTCCTCACCCTCCAGGATTTTTTGTGGTTGATGGTCTTTTATGTTGTTGTTTTTATTCATTGTGTTATGTGTTGTTCTGTTGTTGCCGCTTATCTGTTTAGTTATTTTTGTGGATGAATTCTGTGGATTTTATGTTCCCTGCAATGTGCAGTCACTGAATCTACTAGAATTTTTTTTTAGGTTCTTATTTTAATTTTAAGTCTGACTTCCTATGGTCAGTGCAAAGTTAATATAATTTCATCAGAGATTGCTTAGAAGGTTTTCTAAATCAGATTCTCAGAATCAGTGATTGGTTAGAAGATTTTCTAAAATGCTTTACTTTTGGATCTTTAACTCTGTTAAAGGGATGTGTGTGAGAAGGCATGCCTTCAAACTTCAGACTGTTTATAACACAGCATTAACTTCCACTTCCTACTTACATAGGGCCTCAATATCTGCCATAGATGTGTAGACCTTCTATTTTTCCCTAGTCTTTCCTGGACATGTACATAGCCTTGTCTATGTGCACAGCTTTTTAGATCCCTAGGACTACGTGAGAGTTTTTCAAAGTTCCCTATGGTCATCTAGTTCACAAGTATTTCCTTTTAAAGTCCTGGCAAAGATCTTGTTTGATTGCCTGAAATCACAGCCTTACATACCAGTAATATTGCCAGCAAATTTTTTATTATTTTGGTAATATCCTGGCAATATGAACTTTCCTTACCCTCTCCCTTTGCTGAACTCTGAGTCAAATCAAACAGTCAAAACACTCCAGAATAGATCTTTTCCAAGGACCTGCAAATTTGGACACAATTTTGACTGTGCTCTGGGGATGGTATATTTAACAAAATTCAAAATTCTTTCAGTCCTTTCTGTTGGCTGAAAAAGAGTTTTTTGTATGATTACTGTGTAACTATGCTATGGTAAAAGGGGATTAAAACATCATAGATCTTGCTGTCTTACTAAAGTTCAGTAGTTTTTCTTTGATAGACAATTTCCAGCTTGTTCTATGGCTTTGGCTAATCTCCAGAGTTCTGAATTACTGTTATTTTTTAAAATTTTTTTGCCAGTATATTCACTGCTTTTGTGGGAGAACTATGATTGAAGTCCCTACTCCACTGTTCCCAAAGTCATCTACCATGAACTGTTTTTGAAGGCCTATTTTTAGGGGCACCTGGGTGGCTCAGTGGGTTAAGCATCTGCCTTCGGCTCAGGTCATGATCTCAATGTCCTGAGATCAAGCACCACATTGAGCCCCACATAGAGCCCCACATTGATCCCCAGCTTCTCCCTTTCTCTCTGCCTTCACCCCCACTCATGTTCTCTCTTTTACTCTAAAAAAAAAAAAAAAGAAAGAAAGAAAGAAAAGGAAAGAAAGGAAGAAAGGAAATCTTTAAAAAAAAATCTATTTTTATTTTCTTGGAAACTTTCACATTATTATTTTATCTTGTTATTTATAAGAATCAAACTCCACCCTGTGTAGATTTTATCTCACTTTTAGAACTGGCAGCATGTAAGTGATATTAAAAAATACCATGTATATCTCCTTTTCTGTGTCCTACCCTGACATGTGAAATCAGCTGAAAATTAGACCTAGACTAAAGAATAAAAGAATCAGGAGTTTATTTAAGTTGTTGGATTACATATATATGCATATTTTCAAATCTTGACTATTATATATGTTCGTAATTGCCATTAAATATATTAAGGATTACTATAATTTAAAAGAAAGGAAAAAGAATTCTCTTACCTTTAAATATCATGCCCAAATTTACCTTGTCACACTAACCAAATTATAAATGATACATGTAGAAGGGAAAAAAAATGAGATGCATGTTAAGTAGATGTGCTGGTGTTTTATCTTGGGGTCCTGTACGACAAGGAATATTTCATGCTAATTAGGACTGATCCTCTGGAAGCAGGATGTTGGGTAGCCCTGAAGGGGCTTTCATTGTTACAGCAACCATGTGCAGGTCACCCTGGTCAAATGATAATTTTCCTTTCAGCCAACACGATATGACAGGGGGTTGGAGGACACTCCATTTCTCCACTGGCTCTGAATGGTGCTTATCTAATGCTCTCTTACATATGCAGATTAGTAGGTGATTAAGAAGAAAGGGGTTGGTTTTGAACTGTAGAACCCATCTTCATTTTTTTATGGAAATGGTATAAACCAAAGAGTGTATTAACTCATTATTAATATATCTGTAACTATGAAATAAGTTTGAAATATGCTTATTAATAGAGGCTTGTACTTTGATTTTATGTTTTCTTCCTATTTGAGTCTAGGAAGTCATTTTGCTGATTAGTTCATTTTTGGAAAATACTTAAAACATAAAAAGTGATGATCGAGTGTTAAATGTTTTATGGTATACACCATGTCACACTCTTCTAACACAAAATTTGAAAATGTTCACCCCCCAAATGCTTGGTTTACCATGTTTAATAACATAAAATTAATGAATTTTATGATATCAAATGTCCACAAAAATAATTCAGTTATTATCAGAAAAAAAATTTCATATGCTACTAGGTAGATATGATGAGAAAAGAAAACCTAGAAAGAAATGGTAGCATATACCTATAAAATCCCATAGATACAGAGGTCACAAAATGCTAAAACAAAAAAATAAGTTTCAGAAATGTATAGAATTCATTGTAAAATATCAATTTAGTTTGTTCAATTGATCAAGAAATTGTCCAGATAAAGCATTTCATTTATGTAAACTATAAATTCATTTCAATTAATCTTTTTTTTTAATCTGTCTAATGGTTTGATAATCTTCCTGCACTTGTTGGACTTAATCAGATCAGGCATCTGGTCTTCTTGAAGGAAATGGCCATTTTATATTAAGGTTTATAGTCTCTTGGCTGTATGCCTTTAAGAGGGCTTACAAGCAGTATAAACTTTCTTCTGAGATCTCTGTCAAAATCTGTTTGGAGAATGGATTGATTTTAGCCATCAATTACACCTTCTAGTAATCATTTCGTATAAAAATTGTGTGGTTATAATTTCTCTTTTATTTCAGTAAGTCCTAGAAGTATCTTTCTTAAATCCTGCTTTTATACTCCTCTAAAAAACATATCTTCCTCCTCTGCTAGCTTAGCAGGATCTGTAGTTTTCAGGGGTGTTTTGTACTTATTTCCCTATGATTTGCTTCTGCATTAATTAGAATTAGTAAATTACTCTGTGGTAACAAACAGTCCTAAATTTTAGTGACTTAAAACTACAAATGTATATTTCCCTCCCCATGTTACATGTCCACTGTTGGTGGGCAGAACGATCTGTTCATTATAATCATCCAAAGATCTAGGATGACAAATCAGAAACTATCTTGAATGCTGCTAACAGTACTAAATGGAAAAAGAGGTTTCTGGAATGTCTCACAGAGGCAAATAAATCCTCAGCCAAAATAAACACACCATTCCACTCACAAAATCCTTGTTTAGAACCAGTCACTTGGTTTCAACTGCTCATGGTTATTGGGAATGGAGAAAAAGGAGACTCCTATGATATACCCTAAAAATGGAGAACTTGAAATATTCGGGGGTGGGGAGAGAACAGTATCAGTGTATATCAGAGTCTCTCTTCACAACTGTAATACCTGCAAGCGTAAGTTTGGAGAAAAGCTAGATCATTTAGGGGAAAACACAGATTACTCAGGACATTTAATTTTTTAATTGGTAAAGATTTTTAATTTAGTAAATTACTTGTAAATCCTCTATGTACTTACGAATTTTCTCAACTCGTAGGTAAGATCATTACCTTTAATCAGAAGCTATTTGAACTGTGTGCAATATAGCCTTTGATTTTCAGGGGAAAATATGCCAGGGAGCACTGTTTTTGATTCAAATAAGAGAATCAACACAATTTACCTTATAGAATTATACCTCTTTAATGAAATATCAATTGTGGGCAGGAGAATAATATATATAGCAAACCAGGGTAAAGAGAAAAAAATGGATTTTCTGTTTTCCTGGGAAACTTTGAGAGATTGAAAGGAATTTGGTTGTCTAATAAAATGAGAGCACTCTCAGAAAATGAGGGTTTATTACATCTAGCTTTGGCAAAAGGCAAAAAAAAGAGAGAGAGAGATGGTTTGCTTTCTTTATCACTTTAATTGAAACAGTGAAGTTGTACTGTAAAGCTTATTATTACTACATTATTATGGGCCAACGGTTTTATTCTCATCAGGTTTCTGGAATAGTATATCATGAATTTGGTATGATAGGATCATTTAAGACTTAAGATACATGATCACACTGAAGAAAGAGCAGGTTATGGACAGTGTTAATGTGAATTCCCTATTCTCCCTCACTTCAACTACCCCATCCAAAGCTTTAAAGAGGAAAAACATCAAATATAGTCAGTATCAGGATATATGTACATATAATACATGAAGTATATAACTCATAAATTTCCAAATTATGACATACCTAATCATCCGGGAGATAGACTTTTGTTAGTATGTGCAACATGAAGCTTTTTACATAGAAATTGAAGAAATAGTGAGCAAAGGAGAGAAAAAAAATAAAGTTTAGTGTTTTCATGTCAACCCGTCCCTGCAATCACTAACCATAATGGAGAATCATGTTTCCAATTATTTTGATAAATCTACTTTACCTTTATAACCATAGCAACATTATCTCCCCATAACAGGGAAGAATTTCCATTTTCATGCCTGTGAGGGTAAGGATGACAAAGTGGTGAGAAAGGAGAGTTTTGCTTAGCTTTGATCTTGACAGAGCTAAGCGGAATCTACTGGAAAATGAGTGTAAATAATGCTACGCTATCATCACTGCTGATCTGGGAATTAAAAGTGCAACACTTGTTGCTCCCTTAGCCTACCTTTAAAATAATAGCTTTGGCCTTTTCACAGCCAAAGGAAACCTAGTTGCCAATACTCCAGGACATTTTCTGCTAGAAATCTGCTTAATGTTAAGGCACAAGATTCTGTTTATAGATGAACAACTGGCTATATTTAGTTAAAAAAAATACAAATTTCCTTATGGAGCTTTAATAGAAAATCTATAATATCGTTTTATCTAATTCTTTCATGGATTCTATTGTAGTCAAGTAATTGCAATATAAAATTTATGAAAACACGACACTATAGAATGTTCGAGAAATAATTGGACGGTGGAACGACTCTAATATATACACAGACCCAATATATCAGTCTGGGTCCCCCCCCCGTAAACACATGGCGCTTTTAGAAATTTTCACATACAAAGAGATTAATTACAAAGGGTAGGTATAGGGAAAGCACACGGTCTGAAGTGGGACTTCCAGTCCTCGGGCTGTGGAGAGGGCAGACCTGAACAGAGTCAGCCACCTTGAGGAAAACCGTGAACTTTGGTTGAGAGAGAGAGTCTAGGTGAGCCAATCTCTTTGGAAGGAAGGTAGACGCTAAATGCCCTGGCCTCTCTCTTCCCCTCCAACACTCCAAACTAAGGTCAGCTGCCACCACCTATCTCTACCCCTAGCCTACACCCAGCCTAAAAAGAGAGAACAGGAGGACCCAAATGGTACGTAGTGGACACACACACATACAAACACATACACAAACACACAAACGTATACAATTTCCCTCTCTCTTTCTCTCTCTCACTCTCTCCTATTGAATACACATTAAGGGAGGTGAAGTCTAGTGTAGTAAGAAGGTGAACTTGAATAAGTCTCTGAACTTCTCTGAGTCGCTGATTTCCACAGGTACAGATAAGAATAATCACACCAATTCACAGAAATGTTGAGACCTTAAATAGTTCAATATAAAATTTACCTAGAATTCATATTATAACACAAGCCACATAAATAACTGTTCGGAATGGATGAGAAGTGACCATGGAAACAGTTTCTTAATGAGATGCCTCATATTCCACTATGCTCCACAGATCAACTAACAGAGATTGTAGCCATAATAGTTAATCTATAACTGCTGAATGAGTCCATCATTCATTACATTTTAAACTTAGAATACCTACACTTCCTTTCTTCCCTACTCCCGATATTTTTGAAGGCTAGTTCTAAACTTTAATCTGGCTTCCTGTATTTGGCAAGTTCTTTTCATTATATCCCTAGTGTGTGCTAACAGTCTCACAATTCACCATGTATGGAGAATTTGGAGATAAAGACTGTGACAGTGACTTCAAGGACTTCAGAAACTAGTGAAGGAGACACACAAGTGAATACACCCTTATGACTCAGTGTTATTATCATTTATAATATTATTATTGTTTTGTTAACAACATGATACCTGATGTAGTTATAAAATACTCCAAATATTAGACTATTGATTTCAAAAATACACATTATATTAGTATAGTTTTTACACCTTAGAGAAATGCTTCCCATGTAATTTTTGAGGTTATTACCAAGAAGATTCAACTAGAATTATTTATAAATATTGAGTTTTATAATCATATAGTGATATCAGGTGATGATCCCCAAGTTTTTATGGAAAAATATTTATAGCTATGTGTGGAAAGGAAGCTGTAAATAACATGTTATACCTTAGAGTCTCAGCCTAGAGAGAGTGAAGGAATGGATCCAGTGGGATAGACATGTGCTGAAATATTGACAATTCAGTCTAGTTTAAGTTTTTTTTTTTTTAGATTTCTGAATCTCATTCAATTCTAAAATTCTAATTCAGTGATTTTCTAAGGAGAAAATGCCTAGTTGAGACTTTGATATTGTAGAAAACATATTTTGGTAAAGGGATAGCAGATTTAATAAGAAATCCAGATTATATGTTAGATCTTTTTGTCACATTTGTAATGTTTACTGAAGTATATGAAAGATGCATTTGTTGATGTAGCCTATCAGGACCCTCTTTTTTTATCCACCCATACCATTGGTATTCCCAGTGTGTGTCCATTTCACATGTATTTTCTAAAAGTCACAATTCAGTATTTTTTATTTGTTTATTTGTTCATTTGGTGAATGTTTATTTTATGCCAGTTACTAGGAGTATAGCAGTGACTAGCTCCACAATGGGCTTTTGGAAACATCAGGGATAAATCCCTGTCCATGGTTCTTAGCAGACAATGTAGGGATGACTGATAGCTTTCACTTAGTTACTTAACTTCCTGCACCATGCCCTTGGATGATACAAAGAACTTTTTGTCCTGTGGAGTCCAGACATAGCCTCGGAACTGTTCACAAAACAATGCCTCAAGCAGCCACTATCAATTGATTAGAGTTGTCACATGAGATGAAATCTATTTGTCATTATTAGGCAGATAAGTAGTATTATCCTGTTGGGGAAAAAATAGGCAGAATGTAGCAATAACTCATTCCCAAAACAATATTAAATTGATATGACAATGAAAGGAATATAGTACAAATCTTTACATGTAAGTTTTATTTGATTTTTACCTTTCAAAAGATTGAGTATGTTTCCAATAATCTTGTTAAATACTCTGTGAAACACTTAGCTGGTTTAGATATAGTTACATCCCACTCTCCTTTAACTCAGGTTTGTTGTTGCTTTTTTTCTTTTCTTTCTTTCTTTCTTTTTTTTTTTTTTTTAGTGTTTAATGATTCTGTTGTTGGTTTTTTTGGCATTTTTGTTTGCTTTGCTTTTTGTCTAGTTGTTACTGTTTGCATTTCCAGAATTAGAGAACAACCTTTCAATAGACTTAAATAAGTTTAAATCTGTAAGGAAAAACCATAGATCAATATACACTTTTAAATGGTTACAAAAGTAAGACAAACATGGTCAATATTGTTTCCTGCAAATAGTGGGGTTTAAGGGAACGCAGGTGATATTTGAGGTAGATGGTCTCATGAGCACTCATCCTCCAAAGTATGTATCCATAGTAGATAACATGAAAAGGGTTTTATATCTGTCTGCCCATCACTGTGGTTGTGAATATTCCATTACTTTGCTCGGCTGCTCCAGTATAGTAAGACCTTCAAGGTACATTGAATATCAATATATACTTTAATTCCTGAGCATATTAGATGTACACATGTATTTTTCTTGGTTCCCCTGATAGAGGCATATAAACTACTTTAATCCACATGGTCCTAAGTAAAACAGGATGAAAAAGACACAATGTTTACAGAATAATTGACCATGAGAATGTTAGTCTTTGAGAGTTTGAGCTGATAGTGAGAAATGGTTTCTACCTCCCCTGCTCCTGGAAATTGGGAAATGGGTCAAGGAAACTTTACTTAGAATGCAAAGACTAGGAAACAGACTAAACTAAACATGACCTGGGTTCCATAAGGGACACATTAGGAAGAGGCTTCCTGTAGGATATAAGAGTCATTGTAAGAGTAGAGGGATCTAGGGGTTATTTTAACACACGAAATTCAATTTATAAACCATTGTGAATCTAGCATTAAAGCATGATATGCTCTGTAAAAATTAAGGTTAATCTGAAGCAAGCACAATTTACTTCTGCCCTCAGAAGTGCTATGAAGAGAGAATGATATGCAGAGACTTAATAATCCTTATCTTAAATGGATCCCTACCTCCTCTACGCATACCCCTAACACCTTTGCTCATTCTGGACCAATAAGAAAATGTCTTAGACTGAAGCATCTGTCAGTTCTCTAAAAATTAGCTCCAGGAGTGAAGAGAATTGGAGTACAAATGAAATTATACTAATTTTGTTAATGTCCTTTCCGTACTGGCAAGATACAAATACATTGTGCTTAGTTACTTGCTACTCTGCATGTTAAAAACTGTGGAGTCTTTTATATTACATTTTAATGATATGTACAGACAATTTTAGCCATTTAACTAAAATGAGACTCCCAAATATGGCTATAAAGTATGGCAGATTAAAGATAGCCACAGATTCTTTGGTGCTCCACCCATCCAAGAGGGGTGGTCTGTACCCTTCTCCCTTGTCTTGATTCTGGGAGATCTCTGGGACTGCTCTGAACAATCAGATTCAGCAGAAATGGTGCTGTGCCAGTTCTTGGGTCCAGGCCGTCAGAGGCTGACAGATTCATTTCCCTTGGAATGTTCATGTTTAGGATACTCCCTGTCAGAACACAGCTGCCATTCTGGAAAAAGCCCTGGCCATGTGGGAAGACCACATATTGGTGCTCCAGTAATCAACCCCAAATAAGAGCCTCGCCAAAAGCCAGCATCAACTGCCAGTCGTGGAAGGGAGATATTTTGGACTTCCAATTCATTCAAGCCTTAAAATGACTGTGGGACCAGCGTACATCTTCCTTCAACTGCATGGCAGCTCTCGGGGAAGAACTCCCCAGGTGAGCTTAGTCAACCCTGAAAAGGATGTGAGATAATAAATTATTGTTATGAGCTATTACGGGTTTTTTTTTGTATTGTTATTATACAACAATAGAGGGGTAGAACTTCGATGAAAAAATAAACATCAGAATGATAGAAGTTTCATTAAATCATTTTTGTTCTTTCCTTTACGTTAAACAGAATAATAGCTGGGTGCAGCAATATTGTGGTAACTATTTCAATGTCGATATTCGCAATAGTTAGAACTGCAAAATGATGATGAAAAATAAGCATATTCTCATTTAGATACTAAAAAGGACATTGTAGAGAAGAGAAATGGCTGCCAGCAGATTCTGCCCCCCCCCCTTGCCTTTTCCCCTCCCCCAAACACACAGATGTACTCAGCCAGGGAACTAAAGGCAATGGAATGTAACTGGCACTGGTAATGCTGATATATTCTTTTTTGTGCCAAAACAGTCTCTTGGCTATATCCACAGCACTGTTGCCCAAACAGAGGATCTTCTGTTTTAGGGCTGAGCATGGCAAGGATTCCAGTCTCTTGCCTTCTTCTTCTTTTACCATTTAAATTAGAAAACATTTCCATATTTTGCTGTCTAAAGAATTTTGCATGAATGGAAATGATACCTGTATTTACAACTTATAAAAGATAATCGATCCTTGAAATGCTTGCTACAGTTGGCAATGTTATATATCATTCTGGGACACTGGATTTAAATGCCCTGGTCTTCTTACTAAAATGCTCATTGTTTTCATTAATGCCTTCACCCTTTGGGGCCTTGTTTTCTTCTCAATGGTGTTTAGAACACTAATGTACCATGTGCTAAAATCATAGCCCTTGGTGCTCAGAAGCATAAAGCAGAAATAACAGGCTGAATCAGTACTGATCTTGGAAAACACAGTCTGCTTAGACAGAAGTCTAGAAGAGAAAATTGGCAAGAATGAAGAAATCCGACAGCTTCATGGAGAGTATCTCAGTGGGAAAGCCACTGAGGAAACACGTAAGATTGAAAGCGAATGAGGGTCTTTTTTTCCGTGGAGATATTTGAGAAGAAGTTTGATGCCCATCTGTCTGGAATACTTTAAATGAAGACAGTGTAGATGTGGAAGGATATACTTCATCTTTGGAGATCCCGCTCAGTTCTATTATTCTTTGGATTGAGAACCAAGTAATTTTTTTTTCCTTCATTACTGCTAGCAGGAACCAAAAATACATTCTATTCACATAGACTAATAAGAAATAGATTTGTATCTGTCTCATAGTTGTTGAAGCTTCGTCTGTATTTACTAATAGTAGGTATTCAGTTATTCAGTTATTCTGCTTTTAATTTAATTCAACTCAAGTCTTCTGAAGAAGAATTTCAGGCCACTTCAAATACATGGAACAAATACATAGACAGGACAGAAGAGGAAATAGAATGGCATTGGTAATATTAACTTATCCTATTACTTGCTTCAAAGTTGGCTAGGTATGCCCGGAGAGAGTAGACAAGAGTTAAATTTAAGAGAAAACATAACTCTCATCTGATAGAAGCAATATACTTTGGACAGTGCAAATATATGTTTACTTGGTGTAAAATGTTGAATGTTGTCAATTACATGAGACTTTAAGAGACATAATAGGTAATATATTTACATCAGTTTATTTTATATGCAGAAGCAATTTTTTATACTTTTATAAAAGTAGATAGAAGGAATTCTGGGGTGAAAGAAATGGTATGAATTTGGGTTAAGATAAAACTATGTATTTTGGTTGTCTTTCTACTTATCTGAACTCGGTCAAATGACATCTTGTAGAAATTGCTATTTTTATTATCATCTTATTCATCTTCCTCATCAGTACTATAATTTGTATTTTCTACATAGTACAAAGCCTATTACTATCAATAAAGATTTGGGGATTTTCAAAATTAACTGTGAATTTGTGATAGGCAAAGATTAAGAATCCCATTTTTAATTTTGAATCAAAGTCATCATATTCAAAAAAATCAAGTCATCATATTCATTACTCTTACTTTTTCACAATAATTCCTTCGGCGTCATCAAAGTGCAACATAATTAATTTTATGTCACTTTTTTGTTTTATATAATCCCAATACAGATTTATCAGCCTAATAATCCCTTAAGTATCCTAAGTGATAAGCATATATTTATCACTAGCTTCCTCGGCTGGATTATAATTTAATCTGTCAATTTGACAGATGAACCTTCTGTAGATGCTTTAAATTACAAAAGATATTACCAAAAAGATCTCTTTGGAATTGAATTATTATTTTCTTTATAGAAAGTACCATGTCTTTATTTTCTCATTACTTTTCAGGCTGCCTAGAAAAGGATTAAGCACAAGATTAGTGATAGATAAATACTTGGTGACTCATTGTAAAAAGGATATAAGATTGACCATTTTCACTCTTTCTTCACTGGAACTCAGAGTTTATAACTCATTGGCCCTTGAATTGATTGTAATGTTAGCACTGATAAGACATAGATACAGGTTTTAGTAACCATGACAGTCCTCTGGTCTTTCAAGTAAAAGAAGGGAAAAACATGGTTTTCACAATTTCAAACTCCTACCCATGACATGGTTAAAATTAATGCTTTATTAAACAAAGTAAATAAATTTTATTTGAAGAGGCAAAATTCTTTGGTCAGGTCATTTCTGTTGGAGTAAATTTGACCCTGGGAAAATATCTGCATTTAATTTTGTCGGCCTAAAACTATAACTAAGAAAAAACTGGCCTAATAAGAATTATCTGACTTAGACTATGGTTAAATATTCCTGGAATTACTCTGTAAGTGAAAAATATTTGTTTTTAATCACACAGATGAAAATTATACATACAAATATGTAGTATTGTTTCATACTTTATGAGATTAGGTGGCTATATAAATGGGTTCATACTATAGATATTATTTTGCAATTTACTTTTGGACTTTATACTGTATCTTGGAAATATTTCCATGTAAACATATAGAGATAACTCCCATTCTCTTTTTCTGATTATAAAGTTCATATTGTAAAATTTAATAATCTTGAAACACAACAGTATAATTTTAGAAATGAAAATTCACGTGAAACCAACCCATCAGGTGGTTTAATATTAAAATGTTACCAGCATCCCAAATAATACTATCGTGCCTCTCTCAGTCAATATACCTTGAAGGTAACTACCATTCTAAATGAAATCACCATAGTTTATTTTGACTGCTTTTAAAAATGGACTCATAACACGTGCACTTTTTTGTCACAATTCCTTTGTTTAGCCTTATTTTGTGACTTATCCATAGTATTATGAGTAGTAGTGGGTTTTTTTGTCATTCCACTATTATATTTCTTTATATGAACATGTAACCACATATCACACATTCTCTTTTTGATGGGGATTTGTGTTGTTTGTACTTCTTAGCTATTGTACATGAAGCTACTAGTATTCATTCCATTTGAATATTTGCATAGGAGTGGAATTGCTAGTTCATAAGGTAAGCATATCTTTAGCTTTAAGAGGTTCTGACAAAATGTTTTCCATGGCAGTTGTACTAATTTATATTCTGTCGGTAGTGGATGTGAATTCCAGTGGCTCGTTAAACTATTTTTTCCCTTGTGTGTGTGTTGTGTATAGTCATTCTAGTGAGAATATAGTAATATTTTATGTAGGTTTGATTTTAAGTAGCCTAAAGTCTTACGATATTGATCCCATTTTCTTTTTATATTAGCCATTTGGAAATCCTCTTTTGTAAAATTCCTTTTCCCAATCTTTTGTTTTTCTTCCCTCCCAATAGCTATCTATTATTTTCTTAATAATTTCTGAGAGATCATCACATATTCCATATGAGTCATTCCTAGATATATATGTAAATATATTCTTCCTCTCTTTGATTTGCTTTGTACTCTCTTAATTGTGCTTTAATGATTAGAAAGTTTCATTTTAGGGGCGCCTGGGTGGCTCAGTCGTTAAGCGTCTGCCTTCAGCTCGGGTCATGATCCCAGGGTCCTGGGATCAAGCCCCGCATCAGGCTCTCTGCTCCGCGGGAAGCCTGCTTCTCCCTCTCCCACTCCCCCTGCTTGTGTTCCCTCTCTCACTGTCTATCTGTCAGATAAATAAATAAAATCTTTAAAGAAAAAAAAGAAAGGTTCATTTTACTGTTTTAATAATAGTAATTTTTGTTAAAGAAATCTTTGCCTGTGTCAAGGTCATAGAGATATTTTCTCTTGTTATCTTCTAGAAACTTCATGTTTAAATTTTTACTGTTAAGTCTCTGATCCATGTGGGATATACATTTGAGTATGGTTCAATTTTTTTCTCATATAGACATCCAAATAATCACTCCATTAAAAAAAAAAATCAGGGCACCTGGGTGGCTCAGTCAGTTAAGCGTCTGCCTTCGGCTCAGGTCATGAACCTAGGGTCCTGGGATCGAGCCCTGCATCGGGCTCCCTGCTTGGCGGGAAGCCTGTTTCTCCCTCTCTCACTCCCCCTGCTTGTGTTCCCTCTCTTGCTGAGTCTTTCTCTGTCAAAATAAATAAATAAATTAATTAATTAAAAAAAAATCACCCCATTTTTGTAAACTGCTGCATGATAATCCATAGTGAAGATGTACACATAGCAAAGATCTATGTATCCTCCTCAACTAAAGGACATTTCAGTCACTTCATTTTTTTAAACTATTGCAACAGTGTGGATACAAATATTCTTTTTCATGCTCTGTGTCCACATATATTTATATTTCTCTAAAGTAGTTGTGAAAAATTAGAAATGGTAAATCAAAGTAAAGAACGTTTGAATTGTCAATACATTATATCAGTGTGATCTCTAAATATGTTTTTATAAATCGCACCACCACCAGCAAATGGGAGCATATCCTGTTGCTCTCTTAGAACTTGACTAGAGCATGGCTCTTCCTTGGAACTCACTTCTCTAAATTTTACTCTATATTGTTTTTTATTTTTCAAGGAAAATGTATTTAAAAGATGATGAGCTTTTTCTGATTTCCCAAATAGATTTCTGCTCATTGTGAGGAATAAATTTACTGATGCTACCTAAAAGATTATGTTTAGATATCATAATGGAACTGAACAAGTGTAAACATTTTTATATATAAACACTTATATAAAAATATTTTGGAAGCAAAATACAAAAGTAAATTAAAACACACATCATTCTTCCTTATGGAGAGATGTTTCTGAGAGACACAATGATTGAAAATCAGCTCACTAGTCTGAATATGGATTTCTTTACACCACTACATTTGCCTAGTATGAGGCAAGTTGGGCACTTACAGTGTTTTTACACCTTACACAACTCAGGCATTAATTTATTTACTAGAAAGTCTTATGGTGTGTCTACAGAAGACTTCCATTTTCTGGAAATTTACTACCCAGCCTCTGAAAATCAAAGAAACTTCAAAGAGAACAAATGAAACTATCAGTTATCCAAAACTGAAGAATACTGGGAAACAGAAAATACAATATGTTTCAGCATATATTTAAAATGAAAGAAACTATCACCATTAACAGAACCAACACCGAAGGCCATCTTTTAAATGGAGAGTCATGAGAAGACAACATGGAAAATAGGAGAGGGCAGTCAAGCCCAGCTACAGTAGAAAACAAAATCATCTCCAGAAAGAGAGAGTCTTATTTGAAATGGGGACATACCTGATGAAGCAGAGCACTGGTTTCCAGGGAATCTAAAGGGAAGAGGCTTAAAAGTGCAAAAAAGGCAGATTTTGGAAAGCACTACCACTAAGGCATTGCATGAAGGCTGGATGGTAAAGGGGAAACATAGAAATAAGTGGGAGAAAAGAAGGGTCCTAAGAAAACAAATAAAACAAACACAAGATCAAAAGAGCACTTCACCTCTTTTTTTTTTTAAGATTTTATTTATTTATTTATTTGACAGAGAGAGAGAGACAGCGGGAGAGGGAACACAAGCAGGGGGAGTGGGAGAGGGAGAAGCAGGCTTCCCCTCGGAGCAGGTAGCCTGATGTGGGGCTCGATCCCAGGACCCTGGGACCATGACCTGAGCCGAAGGCAGATGCCCAACGACTGAGCCACCCAGGTGCCCCAAGAGCACTTCACCTCCTAAAAAAAAAAGTGGCATCTGTCAAAAACTGTACTTTGTGGGGCGCCTGGGTGGCTCAGTTGGTTAAGCAACCAACTCTTAACTTGGCTTAGGTATGAATTTGGGGTGGTGGGATTGGTCCCGTGTTGGGCTCTGCACTCAGTGGGGAGTCTACTCCAGATTATCTCTCTTTCCTTCTGCCCTTCCCTACCGAATTCTCTCTCTCTCTCTCTCTTTTTCTCTCTCTTTCTCAAATAAATAAATCTTTAAAACAAAACAAAACTATACTTTTCTGTACCAACAAAACCAGAGCATATTTGAAGCTAGAAACCTTGTAAGCCACTCAAACCTTATCCGTCTTCAAGGAGTCATCTGTTTTCACTGATGCAGGAAAATCCAATACTGTGTGATGAAAAGAAGATCTTAGGCAACATTCATACAAAGCAATCATCAAATGAAAATTGACAATGTGAATTAAAAGTTAGGTGAAAATGTCTTTCCAAAATACTTGCAAAGAGAGCAAAACTATAGCACAACTCTGTGACTTGAATTAAATATCCAGAACATGAATTTGCAGATGATTCACATCAGAAATTCAACAAAGAAAACATAACAGAAATGGAAAACTATGAAATAAGAGTTGATCAACTAAGGAAAATAATTGAAAAGATTGTCAAGCTACCTAATAAGTGATGGCTAAAATGCAGGTTGTTGATAAAGGGTAGCTCTGACTGGAAAGCAAGATGGAAGCGGTAGAGGAAATGTGGATATATATGAAATAAAATTGGCCATGATTTGACAATTGCTGAAACTGAGTGATGAGTATGGGGACTCATTAAAATACCCTGTTAGTTTTTGAAATTAAGCATTTCATCATAACTTAAAACAAACAACAACAACATAAGTGATGTCCTTGTTTTTTTCAAAGATTTTATTTTTACTTATTTGAGGTCGGGGAGAGAGAGAGAGCAGGAACAGGGTTAGGGGAAGGCAGAGGGAGAGGGAGAAGCAGGCTCCCCACTGAGCAGGGATCCTGACGCAGGACTCGATCCCAGGACCCTGAGATCATGACCTGAGCCAAAGGCAGACAGTGATCGTTTTGGAATTTAAAATGTCACCGTTGTTCTAGTCTCCATGTGCAACTGTTGGGTGTGTATGTATCCACCTGCAATTCTATGTATCTACTTTCAGTTTAAAAGACATTCTCAGTGAGGTTTTCCACTCTGGAATATGCTTTAACTTATCATCACATATAAGTTGCATTGCTCTCAGCAACAAGTTTTTTCTTTTTTTTTTTTTAATCATTATGTCATGTTAATCACCATACATTACATCATTGGTTTTTGAACAAGTGTTTTTCTTTTAAAGGTTTTTATTTTATTTATTTGAAGGAGAGAGAGAGCATGCACATGAGTGGGGGTGGGGGCGGGGCAGAGGGAGAGGGAGAAGCGGACTCCCTGCTGAGCAGGGGGCCCAACACAGGACTCAATCCCAGACCCCATGTTCACGACCTGAGCGGAAGACAGATGCTTAACTGACCAAGCCACCCAGGTGCCCACCTCAGCAGCAAGTTTTAGCTGTACTCTTGTTTTACTTCTTGGTGAGACACTGAGTATCCTCCGTGGGAGTTTTAGTATCACTGTCTGTCATTGGCTCCTCCAGATTCCTTAGTATCCTTTTTAGATTAAAAAAATTTTTTTAAAGAAATCTAATTATGCCTATCACTTATCAAATGCTTACTGTAAATTTTATATGCATCACATGTAATGCTTAAAATAAAGCAAATGAGATCAATATTTCACAGATTAAGATATTGAAATTCAAAGAAGTTGAATAACTTTGCCAAAATCAGACAGACGACATGAAATACTTGTATCCTAGATCTGTTGGACTCATTCATTTATTTATTCATTCATTTATTCATTCATTTTATGGGCTAGCTATCATGTCGGGTGTTTGTGATGCACTGGCAATGGGAAACACCTAGGGTTCCTTCCCTCAGAGAGCTAGCGGCTTCTATAAGGACTAAAATATATAAACAGATAAATAGCACTGAAATAAGTGTGCAATTACAAGCTCCATCTGTATGTTACAAAATTATACCGAGAATGAAATCACCTGTGGTAGAGACTGCTAATTGCTTGTGCAGAAATGAACATGACTAGAATCACCCTTTGCATTTTAAAACCTAAACCTTCACATTGGCAGGGGTACGGCATCTGTTGAGGTGGGACAGGCATTTCTGTAAAATTAACTTCAGAATGATGATTTTATCAGAGCTCTACCTCACAGGATGAGGTATTAATTAGTACTCAGTCACATCAGTGAGAATTTCAGTCAGCCACAGACGTAACATTGGTCCTCAGTGTAATGAACAGGCTGAAAGAGGACTTCAGAAGCCAAGTTCTGAAAGGCTGTTCATGAAAAATTGATTTAATTGATTTTTCATGTTTATGTTCTAAGACAGTAGTTCCCAGCTTTTTTTCAGTAAGCACATCCATTTAAATTTACACACATCCACATAGTAAAACAAATGTATTTCTGATAATTTTGGATTGAGAAAATTTAACTCTAAGCGCTTTCATGGTATCGGGAGCATTAAAAATTAGCTTACATTTTATTACTTAGTAAAGCTTTTTTTTTTTTTTAAGAGAGCATGAGCATAGGTGGGGTGGGGGGATGGGCAAAGGGAGAGGGAAAAAAATCCCAAGTGGACTCTACGCTGGGCATGGAGCCTAAGGTGGGGCCAGATCCCATGACCCTGAGATCATGACCTGAGCCGAAATCAAGAGTCAGATGCTTAATCAACTGAGCCACCCAGGTACCCTAAAGCATCCTGATATATTTAAAAAACACAGTATGTTTGTTTGGCCTCCATGTGCTATTATAATAACTTTCCTGGGGGCTATGCCCCCAAACTGTGGGTTCAAAATGCCTTGTCTACATTACTTGCTAGTTGTGTGACCTGAGGGAGATTACTTAACCTCTGTGTGCCTCAGTATCCTCATTTATAAAAATGGTTACAATAAAGCATGTTCCTCATGGATTTTTTTTAAAGGTTCACAGTATGTGTGTCTGTGTGCAAATGTGTATGTGTATGTGCATGCACTATGCCTCCATATGCTAAACTTGTTTTAAAAGATGTATTTATTTACTTTAGAGAGAGAGAGTGCAGGGGGTCAAAGGGAGAGGGAAAGAGAATCTCAAGCAGCCTCCCCTCTGAACACAGAGTCCAATGCAGGGCTCGATTTCAGGACCCTGAGATCATGACCTGAGTCCCAAAATCAAGCTTTGACCTGATTTTGACCTGAGCCAAGATCATGACCTGAGCCCAAATCATGCCTAACTGACGGAGCCAGCCAGGCACCCCTGCATGTGTTAAACTTTTAAATGAAGTAAGTTATACACACAGAGAAATCCAACCATTATTTTACTCAGCTTGATGGATTTTTACAAACCGACCCCACCTGTGGAATGAGTATCTCTATCAAGGAATCAAAATCTTCAGCTCTCAACAAGCACCCTCTTGGCCACTTCCTGTCCCTCTGCCCTCCCCACGTAACCACCATCCTGACTTCTAATAGCAGAGGTTAGTTCTGCTTGTGTTTATACATTGCAAAAATGGTACCTCACATGTAGCTGGCCTTATTCCTTCATTGAGATTTATCCATAATTTTAAGTGTATTATAGATTGAATATTTTCAGGGCTTTATAGTATTCCACTCTATGAATCCTGTGGAGCTTTTTGTAGAATAAAATGATGTAAATTGGCTAAAACACTTACAAGAATGCATGGCTTAAAAATGCTCACTACATTTTACAGGTAGTAACCTGCTGGTAGGAGCTTTTCAATACATCAGCACACAGACAAGTGCGGGCATGAGATCACCATTATTCACTCTCTGCAAAGGTGGAGGTGATACATGGAAAGCAGCATGGAGCACTGCATCACTGGGAAGGTACACATAATAAACCCCTGTTCAGTCTCTCTAAGCTTCACTGTTCACATGTATAAGTGGGGATAATAATAGCACCTCTCTCAGGGAGCTGTTGCATTAGTTACATCACATAATAAATGTAAAATGCTTTGCCCTACGAATTGTATAAATTTTACTTAAACTATAATAATGTGCTTTGATACATGCATATCATGTATGCTATATGTCATATATAATATGTATTTCATATTACATAAATATAAAATTAGGGGCACCTGAGTGGCTCAGTTGGTTAAGCATCTGACTCTTGGTTTGGGCTCTGGTCATGATCTCAGGGTCATGAGATTGAGCCCCATGCGGGGCTCTGCACGCAGCACAGAGTCTTCTTGGGATTCTCTCCCTTTGCCTCTCTCTCTGCCCCTCCCCCTGTTCTCTCCCTCTCTCAAATAAATAAATAAAATCTTAAAAAAAAATTAAAAATAGGGGCACCTTGGTGGCTCAGTCGTTAAGCGTCTGCCTTCGGCTCAGTTCATGATCCCAGGGTCCTGGGATCGAGCCCCACATCAGGCTCCCTGCTCGGCAGGAAGCCTGCTTCTCCCTCTCCCACTCCCCCTGCTGTGTTCCCTCTCTCGCTGTGTCTCTCTCTGTCAAATAAATAAATAAAATCTTAAAAAAATTAAAAATACAAAGTTAAATATACATTGCATATATTTTATTATATAAATAAAATATAAATTAATTGTATTATTAATTGTATGTAAATGTATATTATGTAGGTTGAATTAATATTAGTATAGTTAATATAATAATAATGATTAATACTATCAGAGATGTAGGTTCCATTAGAATGCAGTTTTTGTGTAACTCTTCGTTCTCCTGGCCTACACAGATGCTGTCTCGATATATGAGACTATAGTATTATATTCCTCAGTACTTACTGAGGACTACCCAGAAGACAGTTCAAGGCCTTGTGAGAGGTACAGTGGGTCAATCCCTGTTGGCTACCCTGGGCATAAAGAGAAACTTGAGAGCTGATGTACAAAAGATGCAGCCATGTGCTCACTGGAGCATGCCCTGGATACCCACTACCACATTTCGTGGTTTTGATTAGGTCTGCAACCTCAGCAGCTATTCCCTGGATGCTGCACCCTGCTCAGCACTCCGTGTTGAGGACAGATATGCAGTTGGAAACCGTAAATCAAGTGGAGCCAGGCTTGCCTAGCCCACCCGCCAGAGATAGTAAAAGAACAAGGAAATGTTCACTATCTCCTGACACCAGAAAGATGCCTGCAATTTTGTGATGGTCAGAAAGAGACCTGGATGAATGTGTGTTGCTGAGTGTGGACTAGACAGTGAAATGACCACACTTCTAGGCTGTGTCTATGGGACCAAGGGCCACGCAGGCACCATTGCTCTCAGTGCCCTTTCATCTTCATGGTAGGGATGCTAAGGCTGATGTGAGGACCTGGCAGCACCGTTAGACCCTTCCTTTAGGCAAAGATTTCTGCAGGAATTCACAGAACTGGCCGTTAGGGAAAAAAGTGTTACTGACTTTGTAGGAAGCATTTTCTGTGAGTTTCCATAAACTTAGAAATGGATGATTCTGCCTTCAACTTTGCCTTCTTTGTTGTGCTAACACTTTCTGCAGTATACTTGAAATTGTCAGGTCAGCCACTCTTGTGGTGATATGTGTAGATTTTGAGGGGAAGCGATGAAAATAAAGAGTGTTAGGTGTTCAAATTCCCATCTTTTGGCTTGAGATTAAGATTAAATATAAGACTATGGACTCTGAGAAACAAACTGAGGGTTCTAGAGGGGAGGGGGTGGGGGGATGGGTTAGCCTGGTGATGGGTATTAAAGAGGGCACGTTCTGCATGGAGCACTGGGTGTTATACGTAAACAATGAATCATGGAACACTATGTCAAAAACTAATGATGTAATGTATGGTGATTAACATAACATAATAAAAAAGAAATGATAAAGAAAAAAATTAAATATAAGACTAAACATTTCCAGGGCTCCTGCCTTCCTTCTCAGTTGGTGTAATATGTGACTCTTGATCTTAGAGTGGTGAGTTTGAGCCCCCATATTGGGTGTAGAGATTACTAAAAAAAAAAAAAAAAAAAAAAGACAGATAGACAGGAAGGAAGGGAGGGAGGGAGGGAGGAAGGAACGGGGGGAGGAAACAGAACATTTCCAACTGTTTTCCCTATCCTAGTAAGGATAACCTTGGTATAAGAATGATTAGCAAATAGTATTTTTTCCTTAAAATGAAATCATATTTCTTGTAATTAAAATGTTGATTCTATAAGCCTTATTAAAATAACCATTAATCATTCAATGAGCAAGATGTTTTATATATTGATTTCAGATCCTCATGGTATTCCTAAGAGGAAGTTCTTTTTAATTGATTTTAGAAATGAGAAAGAAAAAAATAAAATATTTAGCAAGTTTACTGTATTTACTAAATACCAGGGTCTTGGATAAACCATTTCTAGTTCACCTTCCAAGGGGATACTAAGCAGAGGGGTTCTCAAGAAGACTGAGGAGGCATTGATGGTTCTTAAATCATGGAGAACTGTACATCAAAAGATGGTTTTGTCTCATGTTAACAATCAAGTGGTAAACAATCAGAAAAAGAGTTTGGAGGTAATATTTAATTACAATATTTCACCCTTACAAATATACACACAAGAAAGAAGCGGACATGATCCTTAATTTTTTTTTAATCTTATTATTTCAAGTGGATTTTTGAGGAATGACTCTTTTTTAGAGTCATTAGATCTCCTGTAACTAAATTCAAAAAATAATTTGAAAAGTAAATTTAAATTTAAAAAAATAATAAAAGTTTAATTATCAGTGCAAATCCTTGGGTGCTCTCTAGGGAAATCTTACATAGATCATCACAGAGGCAGCAGGTATTCCTTCTGAGTCTACTGCTAATTGAATATTTGTACTCTCCCTTCCTGTTTCCACTTAGAAAGAGAAGTTAGTCATGCCTAGAATTTCCTTAAAGCACATACGCTTGTTAAGATTATAGTTTCAAGTATTTTATACTTTCCTTACTCTAATGAAAGAAAAAGCTATGGCCTCAGACTAGTTGGGAGGAAGACGCTCAAGAAAAAAAATCAAAAAATTACAATAACTATAAAAAAATGTCAAATAAGGCTATATGAAAGCAATAAAAGACAAGGCATATTTGCCAACTAGGTTGTATAGTGACAAGATCTGTGCATTCAGAGAGAAAGTCTAAGGCTGGATAATTTTGGAAAGCTTCAAAAATGATAAAATGGCCCTTGTTATTCTAGATGGGCAAAACATGAAACAAAATGAATTGAAACGAAGTGAAATACAATATACAAAGATAGAGGATGGGGGATGGAGAATATCATGTAGGTCTCTCTGGGAGTGGGGTGTCCATCTGGTTGAACTGGACTAGATGAGGCAATGACTAAGGCTGGCATACGAAAAGAATCTCCTGTGAATTACTTTGAATGGCTTAAGGATCAGTTTTGACTTATCCTGTAGTGTGTTTTATCTAAGAACATCTGGTAAACATGGAATAAGAAAACCTGGTTTTTCTCATCTACTATGGTTGATCCTTTAACAACAATTTGGACTGCACAGGCCCACTCATATGCAGATATTTTTCAACAAATACACTACAGTACTGTAAATATATTTTCTCTTGTGATTTTCTTAATAACATTTTCTTTTCTCTAACTTACTTTGTTGGAAGAATACGGTATGTAATATGTATAAAACGCAAAATGTGTGTTAGTCAACTGTTCATGTCATCAGTAAGGCTTACGGTCAACAGTAAGCTGTTGGTAGTTAAGCTTTTAGGGAGTTAAAAGTTATACGTGACTTTTCAACTGCACAAGAGTTGGCACCCTATAGCCCCCACATTCTTCACTTAGCAGGTTTTTACCCTGGGCGACTCACTTAATTTCCAGTTTTCTAATAAATTATCTCTAACAGTAGAAAAGCTGCAAGTTTCTGCACATGGCAGGCCATATGTACAGATGAAGAAACAGAAGAATAATTGCCTGACCTTCATAAAGCTCTACAAACTAAATGAAATAATGTGTGTGAATTTATAGCACACTATAAAGAGTAAGCTAACACAAATTGACACTATTATACGCATTGTAAGTTAAGCATCATCAGGTGGAACAACCCGTCTAGCTAAGTTTTTGAAAGGAGAAAAATTGAGACTGCCCTTGAATTTTATTTTCAAGCATTCTTTTTTGAACTGGCATCTATCAAAAAGCAAAATTATCTCACATAGATGTTCTCACAAAAAAAGAAGTATGTTTGAAATTCTCATTGCGACACTATCTAAGTCATTGCAGAAAAACAAGAAAAAGCAATCAGATGAGTGGTATCACAAGCATAACAATTGCTTACATTTTTTAGAAACAATCTCTAGAACATGCCCTTATGAAACTTTTTCTCTGGGTACATGAAGTTTTTGGCAGAAAAAATATATATATTATGACTATGGTTCTTAAGAACTCCCCAAAACTATTTTCTCTAAGCTAGATCATCCTTTGCAAACTGAGTAAGAAGATATGGAAGAAAGAGTATTATTGATTTGTTTGAGGAATATGTGTCATGTTGTAATAAAAACTGAGTTGAAAAAACAAATAAATGTCGATGGCAGTTTTGTTTCATAGAAAGTGAGGAAGGATTCCCTCACAGAGTTCCCAATTATATAAGTTAGATTAATAAATGTAGCTCTGAGAAGTGAAGAAAAATTTATACAAATAGAAATACAGTAGTAGTTTGTTTTAGGTTAATTTTTTTAAGACCAAGACGAAAATGTAACATAATGATCAGAAGGAACTTATCTTTTCTATGGAATGAACTATATTTAGACAATGGTATGTAGAAAAGATGCAGGGAGACAGATTTTGACATTTTAGCACATGGCTTAAGTGTGAACAGTCTACTTAGGAATTTGCTTAAAAACAATTAATTCACAGAAAAATCAGTTGCTCACCGTTGAACAGCCCACCTGAAACAAAAAGAGCCTCAAATTGTTAGAGATGTGGCTCTTGGAAGTTCTCTGACTAAAATTCAAGGAGAGAAACTATTAGTCAATACATTTTTTTAATACCAAGTTAGTATCTGGACATTATTTAAATGGATTATGTAGATCTTGGATATCACTTGAACTAGGAATTAATTCATTTTTAGCTCAATTTGCAGAATTTAATAAAAATGCAGATAAGTATACAAACCAAAAAATGGAACCTGCTCTGATGTTCTGTTTTTCATTCTTGATATTTGTTATTTAGTCTTCTTTTATTGTTTATCAGTCTTGTGGGGGGCTTATCATTTTTTTATCTCTTTAGAAACTAACGTTAAGCTTTTTAAATGTTTCCTTTTGCTTCTTTGTTGATTACATTTATTGCATATCTTCTGTATATTGAATTGTCTCACAATCAGCTACCTTTAAACAAATCAGTTAACTCATCTGGGTGGATCTACTCCTTGACATGATGAAGTGAATCATCTGGGACATCAACTGGGCTGGACATCCAAAAGGTCTCATTCATAATTCTAAAACCATGCTAGGGAAATCTGGTCTCAGCTTACACTCAGGGAGGCCATGTCCCTCTGTGTCTTTTTCCAAATAGTCTTAGGGTATCTTCCCCTCCACGTGGTTTCTCCACAGTGTCTCTCTAGACAGCATTTCCAGTAGTGTGTTCATGCTAGATCTTGCATAGTCGATTAAGCTCCCCAAAGCATGAAACAACTAACAGGACTTTTTAGGGCATAGGCATTGAAGTGGTACATGGTCACTTCTGCCTCACTCATTTATGAAACCAAGTCATAGACCTCTTCGAAATTCAATGGGAAGGGATTTCACCAGGGCATTAGTAACAATGAGAGTGGTTCTTTTGGGAACATCAGAGTAACCAACCATAATACTTATTTTAGCTGGATCCTACTAGTATCAATATGTTGTTTGTTTACTTTTGTTAGCTGTACCATTTGTTTATTTTTTTCTATTATCTTTTGTAAGTCATTCTTGATCCATGAGATGCACAAACACACACACACACACAGAGACAGACATGCATGCATACAAATTTTGGTGATTTTCACAGATTTATAGATTAATTCTATATGTGGTGAAATGCTTTTCTTTGAAACTTGTTGAAAATTGCTCTTGGACCAGTATATTATCGATATTGGCCAATGTTCCATGTGCCAGTTGAAATAAATGCACTCTGAGTTTGTTAGGTACCTTGACGTTCTAATGCCAGTCATTTATTTATCTTAATCTTGTTATTCACATTTTTTACATTTTTATATCATAATCTGTGTTCTGTTTGTTCTATCTGATATTACAGTAGGAAGATTAAAATCTCCAAATACATTCTGTATTTTCCTGCTTCTCTAACACTTGGAGATTTACTGTTAAGTACACTCAAATTTAGAAATTTAGAAACCTCCCTGGTTAAGGGGAGTGGTAGGGGGTAACCATTTAATCGTTTTTAAATGTCTTATTTCTAGTAATTTTTCTTGCCTTAAAATCTACTTTACCTGATATTGTGTTAGCTACAACTGATTTATTTTGTTAGTTTTATGGCATATCTTTTTACACCATTTATTTTAACCTTTCTATATCTTTAAATAAACAGGATACGTTTCTTATAAGCATCACATAATGGGTTTTGTTTTTTCAGCCAGTTTAATTTTTTTGTCTTTTAATTGATGCATTTTGTCCATTTACATTTAATGTTATTATTAGTGTCTGCATTTTATTCCACCACCTTGCATTTTAGTTGTGCTTTCACTTGTTTTATATTATTTTCTCTTTTCTTTTTGTCTACTTTTGGAATCATTTCAATAAGTGACAGTCCTGACCAGATTCAAGGGGAGTAGGTAGAATAGGGCTGTAAAAACATGGAAAAAGAGTTCATCAAAAACCACCAGAGTAATTGGGGTGCCTGGGTGGCCCAGTAGGTTGAGTGTCCAACTCTTGGTTTCCCCTCAGATCATGATCTCATGGGTCCGGGGACTGAGTCCCAAGTCAGGCTCCCTGCTCAGCAGGGAGCCTGCTTGAGATTCTCTCTCTCTGCCCCTCTTCCAAGTTGTGTGCACACTCCCTCTCAAGTAAATAAATAAATTTTAAAAAATAATATTATATAATAACACTTGTATATGTACGTGTGTATTTTATTATTTGTTTAAAAATATTTTTTAAACTTTCCTCATGATTTCTCCTCTGTTCCATGATAATTGTATTTTATTTTATCTTTCCTAAAGAGGAATTTTAATGTTTACAAAATATTTGAGTTAGTGGAGTGTAAATTAATGCTTTCAACACTTCTGGAAAAATGCAATTACCCCCACTAACTTCAATTATCTTTAATTACTATTGCCCATTTCTGTCTTTTGTTAATGTTTTCATGCATTTTATATCTACATATATTTTAAACTCCCAGGCATTTTTTTTATTACTTTTTATACTGTCGGTATGCATGTATATTTACCATGTCATTTTGCTTCATTTCTTTTCATTTCCATGCATGTTTCCAGAATCATTATTCTACTGCCTTAAGAACTCCTTTTATTCAGCGTTTTCAGGGTTGATTTTTCTCAGTTTTTTATTTGCCTGAAAATGTGTTTATTTCACCTGCCTTTTGGAGTTGCAACTTCATGCATACTAGATGTTTTAATCATGTACAATATGTCTATATTTCTCTCATTCTGTTCTTTATGTTTTCTTCTTTTGTTTTCTCTAAATGCTTTTATGTTTTCTATTGATTTACATTTTTATTTACTAATATACTTTTTAGAAGTATCTGGTTTACTGCTAAACTCACCAATTTGGTTCATAATTTCAGTTAATATATTTTTTAAGTTCTAGAATTCTAATTCAATTTTTTAAAGGTTATGTTCTCCACTGAAATTATCCACTTTTCTACTGATTTTTTTGGACCTATTAACCACAGTATCTGTGATGACTGTTAAATTAAAAAATTTTTAAATTGATCTTTGTTAAGTGGAGCCACAGGGTACTGGATGGTGAACCTGATTCAACAAAAGACAACAAAAGACGTTGAAGTAGAGATGCTTACTCACAGGTCCTGGAGGAAGTAACTGACGCGTCTTGGGGGGGGGTCACACAATTAGGGCAAATGCAGGCAGAGACATAGGCAGAACCTGAGGTACATGACTTTATTAGGGCCCTCAGGTAGAACGTTTTATATCTGTGGGCTAAGGATGGATTGGGCAGTTCAGACCAAAAAGAAAGATTCGGGTGAGCTCCACAGGGGCCGTAACAGAACGCACAAGGGGAAGGCCTGGGGAGGCATGGGAGGCTGCTGATCACCAAGGCTATTGGAGAAGTCCTATCAGGAACACATATTTGCTTGTGACCCTGCAGACTATTATCTAGGGTGTGCGGTAACAGGAGGGGCTAGTGTCAGCCGAAAGCTCCCCCAGACTACTGGGCCAAACAAAATCGATGACTAAGTAGCGATACCATGCAATAGCTTAGTTAAACTCTCAACAGCCTGTTAAAGACCTGCATCTCACACCTCGATATCCTAATACCCAGCAATTCCTTTTACAAGATAGTCTGATGCTGTCTTGCCCCTGTGTATTGGAATGCTTAGTAATTATGTTCTAGTTGAGAACTGAGTTTTGCTTTAGATACAATTAGAATACAGATAAACAATCTTTCTCCCAAAAAGGATTGAGCTAATTCAAAGCTGTGTTTTCAGTCTTTGTAAGAAATTAATTTTGATTTTGCCCACACTCCTACACTGTAGCTCTTCAGCGCTTCTAAGTGAAAATCTTGGATGTTTGTCAGGGCTCCTTCTCTTTGACAATTCCTGAATTACCTTCCATTGCCTCCTTGGCACTATGAAACTGCAGAAAGCTCTACTTTGCTTCTCATTTTTTGGTCTGTCTTTTATGTTCAGTTTCTCACCCTCTAGAATCTAAACAACTTGGTAATTAGCAGATGCCTTGAGGGAACATACGTAGGAATACCAGAACGGAATATTACTTTTCCATTGACTCAAGTATTTGGGCCTCTCAAATCCTTTCAATGTTTCTTGTTTTGTTTTGTTTTAATGTTTCAAACTGATTTTTAAGTATGTTTTAGAAGTTTTCTGTGTGTTCTAATCAGAGATATACTTCTGCTTCAAGCTGCTCTCTCATATTTAGACATGGAAGTTCTTGATTCTTTTTATTTTTTCTCCAAATAGCACTTCTTTTTCCATCTGCCTATCTTAGAAATAATTATATAATTAAATAGTTATATCTTTGACGAAGGTATTTTTCTATAAAAGTCTGCTTTCCTTTTTTGTCTCTATTTATTTAAAGGTTATAATAGATTATTTATTTACAACCAAATACTATGTATATTTTGACCCATTTTTTTCAAACTGTGTCCAGATCGTCCCTAATGAAAGTGTAGGTTTCATAGACTTAGCTTTTAGATTCCACTCAAAACTTATACCAAGTATCTTTACAGGGTAAAACAAGAAGACAGAACAAAAACGAAACAGAACTGCTCTTTAAGTTGAGTGTGTATGTGTGGGTGGGTGGGTGTGTGTGTCTTTTCTTTTTCCTCTCAAATTGAAACTTTGTTTTTAGGAATAATGTTTCAGAGTATATCTGACTTCTGAATTGAATACTAGGATAATTATTACGCATTTTATAAATCGTGTCTATTGCATCACTAAATATTAGAACAGGAAAGGACTTACAATCTCTCCAACTCTGACAATATGCAGATGAGGAAATGAAAGTCCTTAGAAGTTCAATAATATTTGAGAAAAAAAAGACCACATAGAAAAACTAAATTTGTGTCACTATTTACACCAAGGTGAAATTCAAATTTAAAAGAATACATGTCTATAGAATCATTATATATTGCCTGCATTCTCACATTCTTAAAAAAATGTAAACATATTGTAAACATATGTATATCTAAAAAATTTCTTTCCATGTATTCATACTTGATTTTTAAAATGAAGACTGAAATGATTAAAAAGAATTATTGACTATGTACTAGCAAATAATTTGTGGCCCACTTTTAAAACATAAATAAATGCACTGAAATCTTTTTAAACTAATTAACATTTCCAAGGAAGCTTGCTTGAAAGAAAACTTACTCCATAGCTTAATCAAGTGATCTTTGCTCTGTCTCTCTCTCATCTGTGTCTTGCTAAGCTGAGAATATTTTATAAAGAGTGAACGCATTTTGTATATTTTGGGGGGGAAGGATTTAAAGAGAAACTCTAAAGAAATATATATATTAGTTGGCAGACATTTTTTTAAATTTTTTTGGCAGAAATTTTTTTAATATTTTGTTCCATTTTTCAAAATCTACAATATAGATGACAGTGAAAATTATCTTTGTATATAATAAATGTGATGATAAAATTAAATGTCATACTTCATCTTAGTGATTTTTGAGTCAATACTCAATTTAACATTATGCTTAACATTTTTTATTTGTACCACTATACATTATGACTAGCTGGGTAAAATTAAGTAGCAATGTAATTGTTGTGTGTACTTTGAGTTTGACATTGTACCAAATATTTCCTTCTGCGATCTGAGTTTTATTACATATCCAGCTTTCTCCTGGCTTTTCATGTTATCAAGCTGATCATATTAGGAGATATCTCTCATTTGTGATTTAACTTCTGATGAAGATATGAAGCTCTCTGAAAAAGTATAGCCAAGGTCTCCTGTCTCCTATTTCATTTGCTCCTGACTTTTTAGTACGTAAAAGAATGGCCTGTATGTTTGGATTCAGTGATTTCTTCACTTTTGGCTTCCTCAGCCAACTTCCTGGGAGTAAACCTTCCTTCCATCTTCTTTGCTTCTTTACTCGGTCATGAGAAGAAAAAAAATCAGAGTGTCACATTAAAAAAAAATTAAGGAAATCTCTTAATTACAAAGTATGAACATGTCATACTTTTTGGAAGGGACAATGCTAATGAAGAAAAAGGGCAAAGACAATAAGTAATGTGGAAATGCAACTTGACAAAGAAAATCGATCCACATCTTAGAAAGGGACTCTAAAAATCACGGCCATCTTTGGCCAGTGTATGGTTTTGCAACATTGTTTTATTTAAATTTTATAATGACTTACAAAATCCCAAGTATAATGTATCAGCTGTTTTCATTTGTTTGGATCACTTAGGTTGAGAAACTGTGGACTTTCACCTCATTCTATTTCTGAATGCCTTTGTTACAAAAATCCTATCTATCCCTTGTGATTTGATGGGTCAGGTTTGCTTGAAACTGCCTGACACTTTTGACAAGCAATACTGGCGTTACGTTTTGAGCTCAATCCAGAACACTTCAGAAAACATAAAAAGCATTTGGTTTCCTAAGTATTCCCTGTTAGGTGATGATCTTTTCTTATGCTTATCCACAGATTTTGGGATTATATACCAGATTTGCTCTGCTCTTTGACCATTGGTACTTAAATTAAGGCATTCTGGAGAAAAGTAAAAAACACTCCCAAGCCTCCCCAACCATTTGGACTCATTTTTCGTTTGTTCATTTGATGAATACTTAATTATTTCATCTATGTTAGAGTACATATATATTTTTTAAAAACACTCTATTTATGAAACCATATCCACAACTTCAAGTGGCACATATGTTTATGGGTTTATAAGAGACTCTAAAATTAAAAAATACCATTAGCCTTGAAAAAAGATGTTATTAAAAGGTCATAATAATTTTCCAAGAGTTGAAATGATTCAACCTGTAGATTCAATGCAACCCCAATCAAAATCCCAGCAAGTCATTTTGTTGATATTGACAAACTGATTCTAAAGTTTCTATAAAGAGGAAAATGACCAGAATAACCAACACAGTATTGAAAGAGAAGAATGAAATTGGATGACTGACACTACCCAACTTCCAAGACTTACTATAAAGCTACAGTAATGAAGACCGTGTAATATTGGCAAAAGAATAGACAAAGAGAGCAATGAAATAGAATAGAGAGCCCAGAAATAGACCCACAGGAATATAGTCAACTGATCTTTGACAAAGGAGCAAAGACTATACAATGAAGCAAAGATAGCCTTTCAATAAATGGTGCTTGAACAACTGGATATTAAAAAAAAAAAAGGGTATAGACACAGACATTACCCCTTTACAAAAATTAACTCAAAATGGATCACAGACCTAAGTGTAAAATACAAAAATGCAAATTACTAGAAGATAACATAGAAGAAAATCTAGATGAATTTGATATGGAGTTGACTTTTTAGATACAACACTAAAGGCACAATCCATGAAAAAAATAATTGATAGCTACATTTTTTAAAAAATTAAAGATGTCTGCTCTTCAGAAGATAATGTCAAGAGAATGAGAAGACAAGACACAGAATGGCAGGAAATATTTACAAATGACATATTTGATAAAGAATTATTGTCCAAAAATATACAAATAACCCTTAAAACTTAATAAAAAGAAAATAATCTAATTTAAAAAAGAGTCAAAGACCTTGTTGCCTCATCAAAGGAGATATACAAATGGCAAATAAACATATGAAAAGTTGCTCCAAATTGTATGTCATCAGAAAAATACAAATTAAAACAATAATAGACCCTACTATGCACCTGATGGAATGGCCAAAATCCAGAGCCCTGGCAACACCAAATTCTGGTGAGGATGTGGAACAATCGGAATTCTCATTGATGGTGGGAAGGCAAAATAGAACCCACTTTGAAAAACAGTTTGACAGTTTTTGTTTTGTTTGTACAAAACCAAACATCTTCTTACAATACAATCCAGCAATCATAGTCAAAGGGATTGAAAATTTATGTCCAACCAAAAATCTCCAGCACAGATGTTTATAGCAGCTTATTCCTAATTGCCAGAACTTGGAAATAACCAAGACGTTCCTCAGTATGTAAATTGATAAATCAACTGTAGTACATCTCAACAATGGAATATTATTCAACACTAAAAAGAAATGAGCTATCAGGCCATGATAAGACATGAAGGAACATAAATGCATATTACTAAGTGAAAAGGCAATGGGAAAAGCCTATGCACTATAGGATTACAACTCTATAATATTCTGAAAATTGTCTGAAAAAGTATGGAGACTGTGCAAAGATCAGTGTTGCCAGGAGTTGATTGGGTGGGTAGGAGAGATGAACAGGTGAAACTCAGAGAGTTTTCAGGGCAATGGAAATATCCTGTATATTACTATAATGGTGAATACATGCCTGTCATACATTTGTCCAAATTCATTGTGAACCCTGAGGCAAACTATGGACTTTGGGTGATAATGATGTGTCAGTGTAGGTTCATTAATTGTAACAAATGAACCCCCTGGTGAAGGATATTGATAGTAGACTAGGGTATGCAAGTGTGGAGTAGGGAATATATGGGGAATCTCTGTACCTTCCTTTTAATTTTCCTGTGAATTTAAACTACTTTTAAAGTATAAAGACTTTTTTTTTAAAGGCTATTTCTACATCCTAACATGAATAGTAGAAACAAGAGATGAATGGGTTCTAACTTAGACAACCATCAATTTAATATGGACTCCTATATGCATAAGATGATGAGAACCACAAATCAAAAACTGATCATTGATATGCAAAAAATAAAGAGAAAGAAATTCAAGTATATCACTAAAGAAAGCCAGCATACATGAGAGAAGAAAGCAAGAGATGAAAGGAACAGAGAACCAAAAAAAAAACCAAAAAAACCCATAAAACAAGTAACAAAATGTCAGTAAGTACATACCTTATCAATAATTCCTTTGAATGTAAATGGGTTAAACACTCCAATCGAAAGAAATAGGGTGATAGAATGGATAAAAAAGCAAAACCCATCTATATGCTGTCTACAAGAGACTTATTTCAGACCAAAAGACAGAGAAAGACATGTATCATATGACCTCACTGATATGAGGAATTCTTAATCTCAGGAAACAAACTGAGGGTTGCTGGAGTGGTGGGGGGTGGGAGGGATTGGGTGGCTGGGTGATAGACATTGGGGAAGGTATGTGCTATGGTGAGCACTGTGAATTGTACAGGACTGATGAATCACGGATCTATACTTCTGAAACAAATAATGCAATATATGTTAAGAAAAAAAAAGAAGAAGAAAATAGCAGGAGGGGAAGAATGAAGGGGAGTAAGTCGGAGGGGGAGACGGACCATGAGAGACGATGGACTCTGAAAAACAAACTGAGGGTTCTAAAGGGGAGGGGGGTGGGGGGATGGGTTAGCCTGGTGATGGGTATTAAAGAGGGCACATTCTGCGTGGAGCCCTGGGTGTTATGCACAAACAATGAATCATGGAACACTACATCAAAAACTAATGATGTAATGTATGGTGATTAACATAACAATAAAAAATTATTAAAAAAAAGAAAATGAAGGGAAAGAAAAGCATTTACCAAGCAAATCGAAGAGAAAAGAAAGCTGAGGTTGCAATATTCCTATCAGACAAAATAGATTTTAAAACAAAGATTATAACAAGAAACAAAGAGGAACACCCTATAATCATAAAAGGAACAATCCAACAAGAAGATATAACAATTGTAAATATTTATGTATCCAACATGGAAGCACCTAAATACATAATAGCAAGTAATAACAAACATGAGGAAATAATCAATAATAATACAATAATAATACCCTACTTATATCAATGGATAGATCATCCAAACAGAAAATCAACAAGGAAACAGTGGCTTTGAATGACACATTAAACCAGATAGCTCTAACAGATATATTCGGAATATTCCATCCTAAAAGAGCATAATACACATTCTTTTCAAGTGCACATAGAACATTCTCCAGAATAGATCACATATTAGGCCACAAAACAAATGTCAACAAATTCAGGAAGATTGAAGTCATACCTTGCATCTTTTCTGACCACATGCATAAAACTAGAAATCAACCACAAGAAAAAAAGGCTGGAAAGAACACAAATACATGGAAGTTAAATAACATGCTACTAAGCAATCAATGGGTCAACCAAGAAATCAAAGAGGAAATCAAGAAATACATAGAAACAAATGAAAATGAAAACACAACAGTACAAAATCTTTGGGATGAAACAAAAGCTGTTCTAAGAGGGAAGGGCCCACCTCAAGAAGCAAAAAAAGTCTCAAATAAACAACCTAACCTTACACCTACAGAAGCTAGAAAAAGAACAAACAAAACCTCAAACTAGTAGAAGGAAGGAAACAATAAAGATTAGATCAGAAATAAATAGAATAGAAACAATAAACAAAAAAACACAATAGAACAGATCAATGAAACCAGGAGCTGGTTCTTTGTAAAGATCAATAAAATAGATAAACTCATCAAAAAAAAAAAAAAAAGAGAGCGAGAGAGAAAGACAGAGAAGGAGAGGACTCAAACAAAATCAGAAATGACAGAAGAAAATTAAAACAAACACCATAGAAATACAAAGGATTATAAAAGAATGTCATGAAAAATGATATGCCAACAAATTGGACAACCTAGAAGAAATGGATAAATTCCTAGAAACATAGGTTCTTCCAAAACTGAACTGGGAAGAAATAGAAAATTTGAACAGACCAATTACTAGCAATGAAATTGTAACAGTAATGACAAAAATAAAACAAACAAAAAAAATCTCCCAACAAACAAAAGTCCAAGACTTTTGTTTGGTGAATTCTACCAAACATATAAAGAATTAATGCCTATTCTTCTCAAACTATTCCAAAAAATAAAAGAGGAAGAAAAACTTCCAAAATCATTCTATGAGGCCAACATTACCCTGATACCAAAACAAGATATAGACACTACAAAAAAAGAGATATAAAAATCCTCAACAAAATATTAGCCTACCAAATCCAATGATACATTAAAAATACCATTCACCATGATCAAGTGGGACTTATTCCTGGGATGCAAGAGTGGTTCAGTATTCACAAATCAATCAATGTGATACATTGTATCAACAAGAGAAAGGAAAAATACCAAATGATCATTTCAATAGATGCAGAAAAAGCATTTTACAAAGTACAACATCCATTTTTCATAAAAATTCTCAACAAAGTAGCTTTAGAGGGAACATACCTCTACATAATAAAGGGTATATATGAAAAATCCACAGCTAATATTATACTCAATGTTGAAAAATTGAGAGCTTTTCCCCTAAGATCAGAAACAAGACAAGGATGTCCACACTCACCACTTTTATTCAACATAGTATTGAAAAATCCTAGGCACAGCAGTCAAACAAGAAAAAGAAATGAAAGGCATCCAGATTGGTAAGGAAGATGTAAAACTTTCACCAATTGCAGATGACATGATACTCTCTATAGAAAACCCAAAAGACCACCAGAAAGCTACTGGAACTGATAAATGAATTTAGTAGTTTCAGGATACAAAATCAATGTACAGAAATCCATTGAATTTCTATACACTAATAATGAAGTGGCAGAAAAAGAAATTAAGTAAACAATCCCATTTACAACTGCACCAAAAATAATAAAATACCTGGGAGTAAACTTAACCAAAGAGGTAAAATATCTGTACTCTGGAAACTATAAAGCAATGATGAAAAGGATTGAGGATGACACAAACAAATGGAAACATATTCCATGCTCATGGATTGGAAGAACAAATATTGTTAAAATGCCTGTAATACCTAAAGCAATCTAAGATTTAATGCAATCCCTATCAAAATACCAACAGCATTTTCACAAATTTGTATGTAACCCAAAAGACCCCAAATAGCAAATCAGTCTTGAAAATGAAGAATAAAACTGGAGGTATCACTATCCCAGCTTTCAAAATATACTACAAAGCTATAGTAATCAAAATAATATAGTACTGGGACAAAGAAAAATAGACACATAGATCAACAGAGCAGAATAGAGAGCCAAAAATAAACCCATGATTATATGGTCAAATAATCTTCAATAAAGGAGGCAAGAATATGCAATGGGGAAAAAAGACAGTTTTTTCAACAAATAATGTTAAGAAAACTGGACAGCAACATGCAAAAGAGTGAAGGTGGACCACTTTCTCACACCACACACAAAAATAAACTCAAAATGGATTAAAAATTAAATGTGAGATATGAAACCATAAAAATCCTAGAGGAGAACACAGGCAGTAATTTCTCTGACAGTGGCTCTAGCAACATTCTTCTTGATATGTCTCCTAAGGTAAGGGAAACAAAAGCAAAAATAAACTATTGGGGCTACACCAAAATAAAATGCTTCTACACAGCAAAAGAAACAATCAGCAAAACTAAAAGACAGCCTGCTGAATGGGAGAAGATATTTTCGAATGACATATGCAACAAAGTGTTAGTATCCAAAATATATAAAGAATTTATAACTCAACATACACAAAAATACAGATAATTCAATTAAAAATGAGCAGAAACATGAACAGACATCCACATGGCCAACAGACACATGAAAAGATGCTCAACATCACTAATCAGCAGGGAAATGCAAATCAAAACTATGATGAGATATAAATTCACACCTGTTTAATGCTAAAATCAAAAACATAAACAACAAATGTTGGCGAGGACATGGAGAAAAAGGAACCCTTGTGCACTGTTGGTGGGAATGCAGACTTGGTGCAGCTACTGTGAAAAACTATGGAGGTTCCTCAAAAAATTAAAAATAGAATTACCATATGATGTAGTAATTCCACTACTGGGTATTTACCCAAAGAATGTGAAAACACTAATTGAAAAGATATATGCACCTGTATGTGTATTGAAGCATTATTTACAGAAACCAAGATATAGAAGCAACCCAAGTGTCCATCAATAGATGAATGGATAAAGATGTGGTATAAATATACAATGGAATACTACTGAATAAAATCTTGCCATTTGCAACAACATGGATGGATCTAGAAGGTAAGTGAAATCAGTCGGTCAGACAAAGACAAATAACATGATTTCACTAATACGTGGAATTTCACAAGAAACGAAAGGAACAAAAAGAAAAAGAGACAAACCAAAAAACTGACCATTAACTATAGAAAATAAACTGTTGTTTAGAGGGGAGGTTGGGGGAATGGGTGAAATAGGTGACAGGGATTAAAGAGTACACTTACCAGAATGAGCACTGAGTAATGTATAGAATTGTTGTATACCTGAAATTAATATAACACTGTATGTTAACTATAATGGCATTGATTTTTTTTAAAAATTGTTATAGAAGTTTATAATGAAATATATTAAAGATTTAAAAACCCTGGAAAATTGAATATTATAATGTGGTAATTCTAGAAATCAGATTCTCTCTATTCTTCATAGCTTACTGGTTTGTTTGTTTTTTTAATTTTTTTATTATTATGTTATGTTAACCAACATACATTACATCATTAGTTTTTTTTTTAATTTTTTTATTGTTATGTTAATCACCATATATTACATCATTAGTTTTTGGTGCAGTGTTCCATGATTCATTGTTTGCGTATAACACCCAGTGCTCCATGCAGAACGTGCCCTCTTTAATACCCATCACCGGGCTAACCCATCCCCCCACCCTCCTCCCCTCTGGAACCCTCAGTTTGTTTTTCAGAGTCCATAGTCTCTCATGGTTCATCTCCCCCTCCGATTTCCTCCCCCTTTGTTCTTCCCCTACTACTATCTTCTTCTTCTTCTTTTTTTTTTTTTTTTAACATATAATGTATTATTTGCTTCAGAGGTACAAACCTGTGATTCAACAGTCTTACACAATTCGCAGTGCTCACCATAACACATACCCTCCCCAATGTCTATCACCCAACCACCCCATCCCTCCCACCCCCCACCACTCCAGCAACCCTCAGTTTGTTTCCTGAGATTAAGAATTCCTCATATCAGTGAGGTCATATGATACATGTCTTTCTCTGATTGACTTATTTTGCTCAGCATAATACCCTCCAGTTCCATCCATATTGTGTTTTTTTTATTGTTAAAAGCTTTAGTTGTTCATTTGTTTAGTCACTTTTCCAAACTGTTTTTGCAAAGGCCATATTTATATTTTTCTTTTTCATGTATTTTTTTTAATTTCAGGTTTATTGAGGTATAGTTGATATATAAAATTAAAACATATTTGAAGTTTGCATCATCAGCACAGGGAATATAGTCAATGGTACTGTAATAGCTTTCTATAGTGACACATGGTATGTACCCTTGTGGTGAGCATAACATACAGACTCATCAAATCACTATGTTGTACACCTGAGACTAGTGTAGCATTTCATGTCAATTACACTTTAATTTAAAAATAAGTAATGAGATGTACATTGTGTTGACTTGATATACATATACATTGTGAAAAGAATCCTCCCATCTAGTTAATTAACACATACAGAAAAGGCTGTATTTCTTAAATAGTGTATTGTCAACACTCTCTCTTCCTTTAGATTGTGTTGAGTTAATACTTTTACAGATATTTCCTTGAGTTCCAAGAACAAAGAAACACAAAACAAAACAAAGGAAACACTTCTATTCTTTGCAGGTCGGCTCAGTTTGACACACTACTTCAATATTTACCCCGCCTTGCGCCAAGTCTGTAGAATAGCCAGAGGTAAAAGCTGAGGATTTCTTAGATCTTTTCTGAGCATACATCTTGCTCTGGGTATGCATGTGGCTTTCTAAATTCCCTGGTATACGTGGGAGCTTTAGATTGCCCTAATTTACCAAAAAATCTCTCTCCAGCTTTTTCTCTGAGACTTTGGATGGTTTATGTCTGTCTCAATAGTAATCTTTTGCCCCAGGTGGTTACAGATTGTTAGTTAACCTTATAGTGTTCTTGAGTGATGTCTTCCACTTTTCCATTTTTAATTCCTCATTAAACAAAACAGAGATGAGTGCCTTGTGTCAATCCTTCATACTGCCCTCAGTTTAGAACAGATACACACAATAATTTTTGAATAAGGTTGGCTCTGTTCCCCAAGAGCCAGGGACCAAAGGGACCAAATTCTCACACAGGGAATGGGCTGCTGTCTTCAAGTCTCCCACTGAGGCAGGGTGGGTTAGGGCAAGCACAACAAGAAATTCCAAAAAGTTTCCCTAACCATATTGAAGTTGACTTTTGCTTGATTCACTGTTCACTTATTTTCTATAAACATTTGACTCTTCCAGAGTGCTGATAAAGTTGGTTATTAAGTTGAGCTAAGACAGTAAATGAAAATTGAAGTGCTAGACCATATGAGATGTCTTTCAAAATACGTGTGCAGGAACCAAGATTGCACTGAACTCTTAGTTGACTACCCATCCATAGCCTACAAGAAGAGATTGGGTAGGCCAATAGGGAGGTTGTAAATTTAAAGGAGGAATTTCAGAGTTGTCTCTTTTACTCTGGTAGTCTCACTTTTTCCACAGAGAAAAATGAATATATGGGTTGTTTTTGTTTAGTGAGAAGGACTTCATATGTACCCTGGACTTTAGGGAGCATTATTGCACTGATATATATCTGAAGCATAATAAATAAGGATAAGCAGCAGAATATAAAGCTATGATTTAGGAAATAACTTCATTGTAATATATGCTGGGTCAAATGTGTGCATTTTCCATTGATCATAAATGGACCATTCATGTGTAAAAGAGAAAGAGAGGAAGAGAGAGAGAGAGGCAAGCTAATAAGCACCTGGCCTAAGAGAGCTGTCAGGGAAGATAATGAGACCAAACTCAAGAGGCAGTCTATGTGAGAGTAACATAACAAGAACCTTGAGCTTCCTGATTCTATATGAACCTCTTTTGGATTAAACCAATACTTTTCTTAATATTTTACTAAAATTACTCTAGAATAACACCCTCTCCTGGCAAGGCACAGGTGGGTGAGAGCAGGCAGAGTTGAATTCCATTTCTGCTTTATTTAAGCAGTTGGAATGCTTATACACTAACATTTTCTTTAGTATCTCCGAAAGTTCTTATTTTGACTACTATACAGAGATTTACCAGAAAATGTTAATACATAGTAAAAGGTTGATATCTTCTAAAACAAAGAAGGATAAAATCTAAGGGAATTTCGCCTTGGTGATTTACTCTATCAGTTGATGTGAGCCTTTAAGCTACCTGTTTGTTTTTATTTTTAATTTTTTCCAAGAACACATTTCTTGCATATGTCAAAATACTGCCTTTATACTTCCCAAACCAATGAAAAACAGGAATCTGATGCTAGATAAGCAAAGAGGAAAGTCTTCTCAAAGCTCTGTAACTATTAAAATACTAATTGCTATAACCATTTGTCAACTTAAGAATGGAGATAACATATATTTTTTGAGTTCTTTTTCATGACCACACACTGTTATAAACAAATTTGTTATATGAATAACCATCCTTGATTTATGAAAACAGAACCATATTTTAATTTCTGTAATTAGGAAATCATGTTATTCTTAGAGCTATTAGTGTTAGAATATTTTAAACTGATCCCCATGCCCAAACTACAAACATTCTAAAAATTATACTCATTGGTGAGACAATTCTCAAATTTTCCTCATTTATTTGAGTAACAGTTCTTTATTCCTTTCAAAGTTAATCATATTTGCCTCTATAGATAATTTAACTTCCATTGAGCTGTTTTCATATTCAATTAAAATGTTGTAAAATTTACCTATAACTTATTTTTCACTATTTGGCTAGAAATACGAAGAGATAAACTGTAAGCCTGTAGACAGTTTTAGAAGCATGGTGTGAGAAAAAGAATCTTTTATTTGTGTCTCTCCATAAACAGCTGGTATAGAGCTGTAATCATTCTGCTTTTGAGGTTCTCAGCTAGTGTTCATGACCCATTATTTTTTCCAAATATTTGTAAGTGTGTTCCATGTACCTGGCATTTCATCATACAGTGGACATATTATAAAGGCAAGTCAATCAGGGCTTCTTCCTTTATTCAGCTTGTTCAAATTTACCTGAATGTAATTTTTAAAAGATAAAAATCTCTATTTCTTATTTAATTCTATCCCTAGAAAGTTCATAGAAGTTTTAAGTAGTACAAAGTAAAGATATGTTTTGATTACCCCTCTCTTATATTTAATTTGTGACTTAATGATTTTGTGTACTCCCTTTGAATGAGGTGTATATAATTTTGAAATCAAATGTGAGTACTTTTCTGTGATATGTTTTTGTTAGCAAGTACTAGGAGTAATTTCAACAAATCATTAGTTCTTCTATTTAATTATAGCCAGAAAAAGATGATTTAAGAATGATTACCTAGAAAAAAATTTTCAGTTATTAAACAAAAATTCCATATAGAGAACATATATCACTGTATTTCAGGAAGAGGTAAAATCATTCCACTTTCTAAGTAGTAAAAGTGAGAGCATATTCATATTTGAGTATTTTACTATGTGATGTAAGGCTGTGGTAGATAACTGGTTTGGAAATATTCTGCTCACATGTTGGTTTCAATGAAACATCAGTTCTATGAT
Organism: Callorhinus ursinus; assembly: GCF_003265705.2. Lineage (NCBI taxonomy): Eukaryota > Metazoa > Chordata > Mammalia > Carnivora > Otariidae > Callorhinus > Callorhinus ursinus. Next base: position 5,868,651 of record NW_027397090.1, read on the forward strand.
CATGTTGAAGTGGACCCAGAACTGATATCTTAAGTAAGATTTTGGCCCAACTAATTGGTCTTTTTTTGGCCCATATAAATTTCGGGACCATGATGACCATTCCTTCAGGCATGTGCTTTATTTTTATTTTTATTTTTATTTATATGCCCATTATTTTCATTCCTGGCCAGCAACCAAATCCCTTGCTTAGGATCTTAGGCAACAACACAAAATACCTGCATTCTGGATTTGTTGGAAAAACTACGACCTTGAAATATTTCCCATCTAATTCTTCTCCAAAATAGAGCTGTAAGGAATAATATTATGGAGGGTTGCCTAGGATAAGCCTGTGCATAGAGCATAATCTAGAGCAGTGTTTCCTAAATTCTAATAACTTTATCTACTAAGACATGGTTTTACTAAGTAATAAAAACAAGCACGCATGGTTCAACAATGAAGCAAACAAACAAAAAAAATTAATAAACTGTTGTATTAAACACAGTTAAATAAGTTGCTCAAAGAAAGGTATTTCAGAGCCCCACATATGCTAATGTGCACTCTGCAGCTTGAAAAAAAAGGTTGTAAAGAGCTGAGTTTCACAAACCAGTATGTGTGAACCATCTTATGATACTAGTGTTCTGTAGATTATGCTCTGGAAAGAGTTCTAGGTGTTCTAAATTATTCCCTTAGATTAAACCAGAATGACATTCATGGATCCCATTAATTTGAAGGTCATAAAATATACTTTTACTCAATTACACATCAGTATTCTTATTTCCTACCCCAGAGGATGTTGGAGTCACTTAAAGTTAATATTCATTAGCTAAAAATGTTCCAGTCACTGAGTTAAGTATTTCACTAAACTTAACCCATTTTTTCCTCCCAACAGCCTTATAAAATCATGCTGCTTTCCCTCACTTGACAGATAAAGCAATGAACTCTTAGTTGGCTAAGTACCTCAGTAGTTCTAAAGCCTGGGTTTAATTCTAAACATGATATCATGCATTCCGTCTTAACCATGCAAAATATGTGTTATGGGGGAAAAAAGGAACATCGAAGACATCATTCTTTTGCTTTGAATCTTGTAACTTTTCCTTTGTGCCTTGCCCTCCATGAACTTCAGAATCAAATTTAGAGTCCAATTTTATTAACTATATATTGTCTTACAATATACCTTTCCATGTAATAATCTTGCTTTTGCCTTTATTAATTTTCTCACATACTTTTAATTCCAATTTTCTCCTTATTTGTTCTCTTTTTAATCTACTTTGGTAAGTCTCAAATCTTAGATAACAAAGAAACTATAAACAAATATATACATGCATACATGTAATTAAAGTTCATGTTTGCATTCTCCATGTTATATTAAAACTCAATAGAAAGCATAAATAAACTTTAAAAAATTGCCACAAAACTTTGAGAATATAAACATTCAACTCAATTTCTTTTTTTTATTATTATGTTGTGTTAATCACCATACATTACATCATTAGTTTTTGATGTAGTGTTCCATGATTCATTGTTTGTGTATAACACCCAGTGCTCCATGAAGAACATGCCCTTTTTAATACCCATCACCAGGCTAACCCTTCCTCCCACCCCCCTCCCCTCTAGAACCCTCCGTTTGTTTCTCAGAGTCCATAGTCTCTCATGGTTCGTCTCAACTCAATTTCTATTTGAAAAAAACATTCAGACTTGAGAAAATGTGGTATGCTATGCACATTTCCAACATTTATAGTTGCAAGCTTATCAAATCAGGTAAACTAGCGGATCACTTACAGAGACAAATGCAAAATCTGGGTGTTCTGAGATATATCCTACAACATTTTGTGTTAAAAAAATATTTTTATGCTTCTTATACCTGCAAATGATTTGGATGCTGGGTAATTGCAAACAATTGCTGCTAACCCCTATGATTTCGATGACAGAGACAAAAATATCAGAGAACACAACAATCGTTTCAAATGAAAATGTCAAGATATCCATTAGAGAGGCATCGAGGGCACATGATAAATGTGAAAAGGTCAGTGTTCTACAAGGCTGTCATTGCATGTAATGCTGCTTTTCTTTAACTTTTGATGAGGTACATTTTATTTGCACAACCTGAAACATGCTCCAAAAGCAGACACCATAAAATATGGTTCATGAGTCATGGTAGATTGGAGAACACATCATATAACAGAGTTTACCACTTACTCAAACTGTGCCTTCAACATGCAAGGTCACAAGCTAAATCACCATGGAGTTTGATGTCAGGAATTAGTGTTTTCCCTTGGGATGACAAGGGCTTGATGTATTATCAGTGCATAACTAGCTAAATCCCCTAGTGCTGTGTTACAATGAATTTCACCACCTACAGCAAAAGGAAGTTTGCCTCACTTTCCTTACCATGTTTGTATGTCTGAAATGCCAGAAAACACTTTGATACCCTAATTTCAATATTACTGCTTCCAGAATGATATTATGGTCCGCCTTTTTGTTTTCTGTAATCAATGAATGCTTTGTGCCTTGTGAAAAAAAATGGGTTTAAAGAATTAAGATGTTGACGACAGATGAATGGATAAAGAAGATGTGGTATATATACACAATGGAATATTATGCAGCCATCAAAAGGAATGAGATCTTGCCATTTGCAACGACGTGGATGGAACTGGAGGGTGTTATGCTGAGTGAAATAAGTCAATCAGAGAAAGACATGTATCACATGACCTCACTGATATGAGGAACTCTTAATCTCAGGAAACAAACTGAGTGTTACTGGAGTGGTTGGGGGTGGGAGGGATGGGGTGGCTGGGTGATAGACATTGGGGAGGGTATGTGCTACGGTGAGCGCTGTGAATTGTGCAAGACTGTTGAATCACAGATCTGTACTTCTGAAACAAATAACACAACATATTTTAAGAAAAAAGAAAAAGAAGAAGATAACAGGAGAGGAAGGAAAGGGGAGTATGTCAGAGGGGGAGACGAACCATGAGAGATGATGGACTCTGAAAAACAAACTGAGGGTTCTAGAGGGGAGGGGGTAGGGGGATGGGTTAGCCTGGTGATGGGTATTGAGGAGGGCACGTTCTGCATGGAGCACTGGGTGTTATGAACAAACAATGAATCATGGAACACTGCACCAAAAACTAATGATGTAATATATGGTGATTAACATAACAATAAAAAATTAAAAAAAAAAGAATTAAGATGTTGAAAAGAGCTAATACAGTCCCCTCACCAACTGGTTTCAAATGTAAGAAACTCATTCTCTTAACTAGTAATTACTGAAAGAAAGACAAGAAAAAGTGAGAACTTCATTTTTACAGAAATCAAGTCAGCACAAATTCCTTCTCTGTTGTTAGTTTTATAAATGTATTATAAATGGCCACCATTAGTATAGTAACATGGAGCATGTTTTTAGTAGTAATACCAAAACAGACACACTAGTCTTTTTTTTTTCTTTAAGCATTGAAAAAGAAAAAAGTATATAGCTGCCAATTTTTGTTTTCTTCCTTTCATTTGAGGATAAATGGAAAATAAAATTATTTTTGAACTTAAATCCAATTGGTTTCAATATAAAATAAATCTGGGAGACCTTTCATGTAGTCTCAAATGTAAGTATTTATCATTAATTTGGTTATTATAATTGTGTGTTTTGACATTCGAGTTTAATTATATACAGATGTGGATGTATATCTACAGTAGTGACACTAATCATAATGGCATTATGTAATTATGTTTATATTATCTAACCTCTGATAGTAAAACATAGAAAATATTTTGGTTTACTGGGTATTTTCATATATGGAAATTTCTTCTTTTTTCTCAAGGGCCTAATTCGCTGTTCAGTCATTTTATTACATTTGACATTAAGCTCTGTAAACGTGGTGAGGTTTTTTAGACTCTGTCTCAGGTTTTCATGTGTAAAATGAGGCTATTATGAGTACCTGTATCAAAAGATTACAACAAGAGATAATATATGAATAGCATTTAATACGGTGATGGCACTTAAGTGCTCAATATATATTAACTATTATTATTATTGCTGTGTTTGGTATTAAATAAGAGCCACTAAAACTGAATAAATATTAGCTATTTGGAGATCAGATGATTTGCTCCCTGGTAACATTATACAGTTTATCCCTAAATCCATTGGATCACCATGGCCCCCAATTTGGTCCTCAGTTTGTAATCCTCAAATCTGGTTTTATTTCTTTGGTTCCCAAAATAGAATTTAAATTCTAGAAGCTAGAATCAATTAACCAAACTCAAAAGGGACTGATTTAAATATAAGAATGTCTAAATTACTTAAAATGACAGGAAAGTAGAAGGATCACTAGCACCAATTAATCGCTGTGGGCACTTACATCTTATGAATAAAATGACCTGTAAGATCAATACATGGATCAGAAAGCATCCTAGTTAAAACCAAAGTAGATCATTTAGAGATTGGGCTTCTTAAAATTCTAGTTCTATTAAGCTGGAGCATCTAGATTAATTGTTTCTTTTCATCTTCTGCACTGAAGAGGATTCTTATAACACAAATATGAATATATCATGTCCAGATCAAGAACACCTTTTTTCCTGCATAGTATTAAATGTTGGATAAATGCTGTCACTTTTTAATTTTCTATTCGATACCTTTAGTGGCATCAAAAGCACCATTACCTCTTGACAGACTGTGGTAGGCAGAATAATTTCCTCTAGAATATGTCCACATTCTAATCCCCAGGACCTATAAATATGTTACCTTATACAACTAAAGAGACTTTGTAGATGTGATTAAGTTAAAGGTCTTGACATGGAGAGACTATCCTTGATTACCTGGATGGGCTGCAGGTAATCAAAAGCGTCCTCATAAGAAGTAGGCAGGAGGGTCTGAAAGAGATTGGAAGATGCTACACTGTTGGCTTTGGAAGTGAAGCAGGGGGCTATGAGCAAAGCAATGAAGTCAGCCTCTAGAAGCTTGAGAAGGCAAATTAAGAGATTCTTCCTTGAGCTTCCAGAAGAAATGAATGCAACCTCTCCATTGCCTTGATTTTAACTAATAGGATCCATTTCAGATTTCTGGCCTCCAGAACTATAAGAAATAAATTTGTGTGTGTGTTTAAGTTACTAAATTTGGGGCAACTTGTTACAGCAGCAGTAAGTAAATAATACACGGGGGAAAAAAGTCAGTCCTCTGCTAAAAACACACTAATGGCTTTCTATATAATTCAAGGTAAAAGTAAAAAGGCTAAAAGCACCTATAAGGACCTATAAGGTCATATCTACTCTCTTCTTCATATCTCTCACCTCATTTATAACTCTTCTCCTTCTCACTTTCTCCGCTCCCTCTTTACTTTTCCTTGCAGATGCCAGGCACACTCCAGTCCTATCCCTCTGTCTGAACAGATCTGACTCCAGCTGCTTATATAGTTCATATCCTCCCTCAATTATTTCCAGTTGTATCACATTCACAAAGAGGCATTTTCTGACCTCAGTGAGCTATAATCTATCAGGGGAAAAAAATCTTAATTCACTACCCCTACTTTGCTCACCAAATCATCCCTCTCTGCTTTTCTTTTCTCAGTAGTGTATATTATATTCTAGCAGAGTAGTTTACTTATTTAGTTCATGCATTAAGTTGCTGAAATCTCTGATGGAGCAAGGGATTTTAATCTGTTTTATTTAATGCTATGTCTCCAGTCCTTGGCACACAATATGTACTAAGTAAATATTTGTTGAATGAATTAACACACTAGGATAGAGTTTTTACTGTGAATAATTGATGAATGAAATTCATCATGAATTTGATGAATGAAATTCAAAAATGAATAATTACATTAAATTACAGTTCTTCAAGACTGAATTGACCTGTATACCTTGATAGAGATGACATAAACAATATAATCTTATTAGCATCATATTTATAAACCATAGTTATATTTACATTTTTTAAAAGTTCTTTGGTACATTAAGTCCTTTGATCCTCAGAATAGACCTATAGAGGGGGTATTATCATTTTCCTCATTTTATTGTTCGAGAAATTGAATTTCAAAAAGTGTAAAATTCTCTCAGAGTTAAATAAGAGTATTATCTTAAACCAAAGTGACTTTTCCAATGGAGTCTGCTTTCTTTTTTTTTTTTAAGATTTTATTTACTTATTTGAGAGAGAGAGAATGAGAGAGAAAGAGCATGAGAGGGGGGAGGGTCAGAGGGAGAAGCAGACTCCTTGCCGAACGGGGAGCCCGATGCGGGACTCGGCCCCGGGACTCCAGGATCATGACCTGAGCCGAAGGCAGTTAACTTAACCAACTGAGCCACCCAGGCGCCCCCCTCCCTTTTTTTTAAAAAAGATTTTATGGACTCTGCTTTCTTTATCAGACATCTTTCAGTTTGGTTAACTCAGCATCTGGCCTAACTCATCTGTGCTACTGTGCCTTTATTAGCTTCCATTTCCCTGCTAACCAAGAAAATGTTCATGAGTTTCTAATAAGTTATGAGGTACTCATGTACCATGAAGAGTGACATTCCAGCAAGCCAAATTGGAGATATTTACCCAGAAGAAATGACACTATCTATTCATATGAAAATATGCACTTGCTACCCAGATGCCCATCAGCTGGCAAGTAGGTAAACACATTGTAATATATCTAAATAAAGGAATACTACTCAGTAAAAGGAATGGACTATTGCTACATCTTACAACATGCATTAATCTCAAAAGATTATGTGAAATAAACTGGATTTAAAAACCTATATATTGTCTATTTCCATTTAGATGGCATTTTGGAAAGGCCAAACTCTGAGGACAAAAAGTAGATCAATGATGGCCAGAGGCTGAGAGTCGGGAAAGGATATTGACTACGAATATATGAGAGAAATTTTGGTGGTGCTGCAAATGTTATTATATCTTGATCGTGGTGGAGGTCATACGAGTAACTAATTTTGCCAAAAACCCTGGCATTGTACTCCTAAAAAGGGAGTGTGTATGTGTATATATATATATATATATATATATATAGTTAATATTGTTAATATAATATAATATATATTGTTAATTGAGGTTATATATATATGCAGTGAAATTTATATATATATATGACCTCAATTAACAAAAAACATGTAAAAATAATTTTGTCCATTATGACAACAAATTAATTAATAGAATTGGAATTTGGGCCAGCACTGTTTGACACTTAATTATATATTAAAACACTTCTTTATAAATAATCCCTTTCCATTCCAAAGGTTTGTTTTATTTTGTTTTTACTCAAAGAAATTTTCCCATAATTGTATTTAGAGTAAATCCTAGAAGGTGTAGTTAGTGTTTATAAATTAACTTAGTTTACAGACTTCGTTTAGAAAATTCTGTATTTCAGCCTTTTGCTAGTTTTTGTCACCGTGGGAAAGTCACCTTGTTAATTGGTAAAATGAGAATATTAAACTATATGTCTAAGATTTCTTCTGTATTTCTGCTAGAAGCACCCTTGTCATTTGACTCAGACACTTAATTTATAGTCCCCCTTTGAAATATGTGATAAGATTTGTGAAGGTTAATTTTATGTGCCAACTTGACTGGACCACAGGGTATCTAGATATTTGGTTAAACATTATTCTGTGTGTTGTTTGAGGGTTTTCCTGGATGAGATTAACCTTTTAATTTGTGGACTAGGTAAAGCAGAATGTCCTCCCTAATGTGAGTGGGCCTAATCCAATCCATTGAAAGCCTGAATAGAGTAAAAACTTACAAAAAAAGAGTTATTTTGGGGTGCCTTGGTGGCTCAGTCGGTTAAGTGTCTGTCTTTGGCTCAGGTCATGATCCCAGGGTCCTGGGATCGAGCCCTGCATCGGTCCTCCTAGCTCAGAGGGGAGCCTGCTTCTCCCTCTCCCACTCCCCCTGTTTGTGTTCCCTCTCTCGCTGTCTCTCTCTGTCAAATAAATAAATAAAATCTTAAAAAAAATTATTTCTTGGGGCAGTATGTGGCTCAGTTGGCTAAGCATCTGACTTTGGCTAGGGTGGTGATCTCAAGGTCCTGGGATCACTCAGTGTCAGGCTCCACGCTGGGCGAAGAGTCTGCTTGTCCCTTAACTTACGTCCACAGACCGAGGACTGTACTGACTTCTTCAGTCTGATAAACTCATCTGTATCCACTTAAAGGGAAAATAAGCACAAAAACTTATTCTGTAAATGAATAAATATTTTTCAATAAATATCTAATATTGACGTCTGAGACAGTATTGAAAAATTATTTAGGAATAAAGTATTTTTGGGTGTCTTTAAAAGTCATACCACATTAATGAGCAGTTTTTCCTTAAACCACATCAAATACTCAATGATGAGAGTCAGTGATAATTTTGTAAGAATAAATAGGAGACATTGGAAAAAACTGTTTTGTAATGGAGTTCTTATAGTTAAAAAAAATCAAAGATTCAAGTTCCATTAAATTATTCATTTAAGATGAGCTATCCCAAGTGTAAGTTTACTTTTCTACCTTTAAAACATGATCTTCAAGAGGGATATTATCCCACAAGATCCTGAAAATTCAGTCACCTTCTCTCGTGGGTAGTGATCTTCTGCTTTCATCAGTAGCATTAGGAGTGTTTTCCATCTTCCTTTCATTCTAAAGTGTCTCTTTACCAAGAAGTGGCTGTTTTTATTCCTCAAAAACATTAAGAATGACTTATTTATTTAGCAGAGAATTCACCTTTTTACCACTGAAGTAGGTCTTCCTTTTCAGGGGTTCTTAGAGATGATTGTGCAGCAAAGACAGATCTTCTCATTCTTTTAGAAATTCTCCTAGTTTACCAATTGAATCTTGTAGTACCATTCCAAGGAATGCACAGTTTAGAATTTCAGATATGTAGGCATAACTCAAAATTGTTTTCTATTATGGTACATTAATTGTAGCACCTTAAGTAGTTCCTTACTGCCAGGATAATTGTATATCACTAAGATTTATTTCTTTATCTCAGGGTTTAATAATTCAGTTATTTTATTAGAAACTACTGTGGAACATGTGTTTTTTTAATATATCTATGTATAGATAGATAGATAGATAGATAGATAGATAGATAGATAGATAGATTTTTATTTAATTTTTTGACAGAGAGAGACAGTGAGAGAGGGAACACAGCTGGGGGAGTGGGAGAGGGAGAAGAAGGCTTCCCGCAGAGCAGGGAGCCTGGTACGGGGCTCAATCCCAGGAATCTGGGATCATGACCCGGTCCTGGGATCGAGCCCCGAGCCAAAGGCAGACACTTAAAAACTGAGCCACCCAGACGCCCCTTTAATCTATATTTCAAAAAGTTTACGCTTTTCACATTTTAAAATCACATATATGATAAGGAAGTATGTGTTGATGTTGCCTTTTTCCAAATATATTGAACTAAAAGTATTACCTTGATTGTTAATCATTTCCAAACACATACTTGAATAAAATTAAATTACAACATGCTGTGAATAGCTTGGCACTGGGTCTACATGTTGTTCATGTTTGGCTTCCTACCTTACAAGTGTTTAATGAGTTAATACCTTATTCGAATTTTTCAGTACATAACACAACTAACTCTAGATCATTAGAAGATTTTCTGAAGTCAGAAACAAGTGGACTAGAATAGCTGGAGTAGATATTCTCACTATTCTTTCATACAATCATGGCCTTCAAGAGCTCCTGGTCTCATGTCGGCATTAGATAAAATTTGCCATTCTTAGGACACGTATTTGACTAATATTTTGGTTTGAACTTATACTAGGATACATTTTAAAAATATGATTTTTTAATATATCTTTCTATGAAATAAAGTGTCATACCTTTTCTTTCTACAAAATTCTTAGGTCTTTATATACCATTATCCATAATTTTCTCAAAATATATCTTGAAGTTCTTTATCAATTTATTTCCTAGTTACATTAGAGATTTTTTAGCTGGATATGTGGGTGGATTATTGATTTATTTTCATTGTTGTTGTTATTATTACTATAAATTTTGTTGCTATGGCCATTCACATACACACCACATCTTTTTATGAACTTAAGTTTTTATGTTTCTTAAGTCAATACCTAAAAGTGGAATTGCTGGGTAATAAAGTAAATGTATGTTTAAATTTATAGGCTACTACCATGCTCTTTTCCAAAATTGCTCTACCATATTACATTTTTATCAGCAATGCGTGAGAGTTCTAATCTTCCTACCTCCTCACCAACACTTGATATTGTTCTTTCAAGCTTTGATCTTCTTTTGGGAATACAGTAATCACTCTGTGATTTTAATTTGTATTTCCCTCATGACTATGATGTCAAGGATCTTTCCATGTGCTTGTTGGCTATTCTTATGTCTGCATTTTGAAGTGTGTGTTCAAATATTTTGACTATTTTTTTTCTTGTTATTGAGTTGCAAGAGTTCTTTATACATTCTGGATACGAGCCCTATTAGATATGCTTACAAAAATCTTCTTCCTTACAACTTCCTTTTTATTAAAATATTACATCTTTTGAAAAGCAGAAGTTTATAATCTTGATCGTTTATTTTATCGTTTTTCTTTTATAGTTTCCTTTATTGTGTCATGTTTACATAAAATATTTTACTTAATTCAGTATCTCAGATTTCTTCTGTGCCTCTTCTATAAGTTTAATAATTTTAGCTCTAACATTTAAGTCTTTGACCCATTTTGACTTAATTTATGTATCTGTGAGATGGAGGTCAAGATTAATTTTCCCCATACCTATTATCAGTTGTTTTAGCACCATCTATTGAAAACCCTAGCTATTCCACATTGAATGACCTTAGCAACACTGGTGGGTCTATCTGGACTATCTGTTCTGTTGTATTGATTAATATGTCCATCCTTACACCAATAGTCACAGTAATAACTTTAATCTTTACAGTAAGTCTTGAGATCACATATTTTAAATCCTCCAACTTTGTGTTTTCTTCAAACTTGTTTCTGCTTTCCTACATCCCTTGCCTTTCTGTATAAATTTTAAGATTGACTTGTCAGTTTGTCAAAAATGTGTGTTAAGATTTTGATTTTGAGTGCATTGAATATATAAATCAATTTGTGTAGGATTGTCATTTTAAAAATATTGAGTCTTCCAAACCATGATCTTGGTCAGATTCCAAATGTATTTATATCTTCTTTAGTTTCCCTCTGTAATATTTTGTGTTTTTAAGCATATAGATCTTGAAAAACTTTGGTCACATTTATTCCTCAGTATTTTATTTTATGCTATTATAAATACTATAGTTTTTTTTAATGTTATTTGGGAAATGTTTATTGCTTGTATGAAATGCAATTGATTTGTGTAAAGACTTTGTATTCTGAGACATTGTTAAATTCATTGATTAGTTCTAATAGGTCTTTGGTACAGTCTTTTGGGTTTTCTGCATACATAATCATGTTGTCCGCAAATAATAAAGTTTAGTTCTTACTTTCCAATCTGTAAAATATTTTTTCTTGACTTATAGTACTTGATAGGATCTACAGCACGATGTTAGATAAAAGTAGTGAGAGCAGACATCTTTACATTTTTCCTACTCTTTAATTAGAAAGTATTAAGTTTTTCATGTTAAGAGTGAGGATAGCTGTAATTTTTTTTAGAAGTCTTTTATTGTGATGTTGATGTTCCCTTATTTTCTTAGTTTGCTCAGAGGTTTTTTGTTTATTTTTTTAAGTTTTTTTTTAATTCCAGTTAACATATGGTGTTAATATTAGTGTTTATTTTGTTCTTTGAGGTACCAACTATATGAAGTGGAGTTACCCATTTTATGTACAGTTCTGTGAGTTTTGACAAATGTAGAGGGGCTTTTAAGCACTACTACGTAAATATAACACCATTCCACTGCTATCACCTCTGCAACCCCCTACAGTTACCCCAAACTCTCGTATCCCTTTGTAGGCAGTCATTCCACAACTTGAGGCCCTGGCAACCACTCATCTGTTTTCTGGTCCAATAGTTTTAATTTGTAAAATGTCATGTAAAGGGGATTATACAATGGAGTTTTTAGTCTGACTTACTTCACCTAAATTTATATCTATATGCTATATATATACATATATACTGCATATGTCAGTACTGGACTTTATTCCACATGATTGCTCTGAGTATTATTTCGTTCCTTTTAGAGGAGAAGAAACGTAAGGTCAAATGTCTAAGTAACATTCTCAGGGACACACAGCTAGCAAGTGGACAAACAAAATATTTTAATTTTATCCTTAATTCCTTTCTATACTTTTTTCATTTTTAATATTAAGGATCCATTATTTTACTAACTCATTTATATGTGCACACGTGCATACACGTACTAAATATTATTTTAAAAGGCAATTCATTTTTCTCATTATTATAAATCACATATAGACAATAAATAAATTCCATTATCAAAAGCTAAAGTCTCTCCATATCAAGCCCTAACAAGTCTCTCCATATCAAGCCCTAAACATCCACTCCTAAATAGATATTTGATATTGCCTCATCAAAGAAAATGCATGGGTTCTGAAATATTAAAAATAAAAATGACTACTTTGATCCCCATTATGATCCCAAGCTAGCCACCTGTTTTAGACCCTTGAATAAAATGTGGTTTCTTTAGCTCTTAACAAAATTCATTTTTTAATCTGACTCATAATTCACTTTTTTTATGAAATGCTTTTGTAAAACCACGGTTGTTCTTTATTATGTCATGTTAAAGAATTATTTAACACAACCTATATAATTCATTCCCAATTCTTGGTATTTTTTGGTCCTCAAATACTAGTGAATATGCCCATTTTTATTTCCATTGCCATTATCACAGTGAAGCCACCATCCTTCCTCACCTGGATTGATTCCATAGTTTCTTAACTGTTATTTCCACTTTTACCCTGTGCTCACTCTGCTTCAGGCTTATATCACATAATATCCAGAGTCAATTATTTAAGCGACCACCCTTGCACTTAAAAGCTGGCAGTGGCTTCCCCTTGCATTAAGAATAAAATCCAAACTGTTAAATATACCTTCCAAGGACCTGTATGATCCAGCCAGTAGCACATTACCAATCCTATTATGGGGGTTTGTTTTCTTTTCCCCCCTTCCCTTCTCCAGCTGTGCTGGTCTTTGCTAATTTCAATGTTGTTAAATCTTTTCCTACTCCAGTGTTCTTGAAAACATGTTTTTCCTCCTGCCTTTAATGCTCAGTGTCTAGGCTCTTCATCTGACTGGCTCTGTCTCAAATTTCAGGCCTCACTGCCTTAATAAAGCTTTCCCTTACTACTTCTATAATTTGCTTCCCTTGACCACTATTTCTCATATCATCTTCAGGGTATAACACACATGGTAGTCTTATGTTTATCTCCTTATTTGTTATTTTTCCTAAACTTCAATGACGTACATTACTGAGGAGTGACGCCATATTTGTTGATTTACATATGTATATAAAGCATCTGATGCAGGGCTGCCATTTTATGCAGCTCTTCTCAAATACAGTGTAATCAATGTTCCCATATGACAGCTTCAGCACTTAGGGGCTTTGTGTGTGTGTGTATGTGTGTGTGTGTGTGTGCACGTGTGCACCTCTATATGTATACATTTACATTCATATATGTGTGTACATATAAGGTTTTTAATACATTTATATTGAATGTGTGCTTGAATGAACAGTAATGTGCCCATTACCAATTGATAGTAACATATATACTTAATTCTCTCATTTCTTAACTTATAGCTATGGACCTCATCATCAGCCACATAAATAGAAAGATTGTTTTTAAACTGCAGGGTTATATGTGGGAAATCTGTATAGGAAATGCTAGCACTTTTTTTCTTGCTGATTGTAGATATCATTTCATCCATAGAAAAATGTCAGAAATTCAAGGTTTATTGATTCCCAGAAACATTTCATCAAAGTGCCTGAAGTATTATCTGCCATATCATCTGGTTTGAAACCATAACATCAAAACAAGAATTCCTCTCAGATGTACATCCACTCTGTTCCAGCATCAGGATCCTTCTATTAAGCCAAGATAGAGAGTTTTTTAAACTAGCAGATTTGAGGATGAGTTGTACACATTGAAGAATATCCAGTTATTTTCAGAACTATTGGACATTGTCACATAATCCCATAGGCATGAAGGAGCATAGAGAGAGTAACTGTTGAATAAGCTTATAAGCTTATTCATGATCCATTCATAATAAAACATGAAAAATCAGAGGATATTAATTTCTCTGGTTTTATTGGATTTTTAAAATTGGCGTGCACATGCATGCACACACACACACCTGTGGAAGCCAAAGATGATATGGAAGCATGTATTTAAAGCATCTAGGAATTATAGTTGTTCATTTTCATCACAAGATAATCAATAACCATTGTCATAGGGTCAAAGGAAATCCTTTTATCTCCACTACCTGACCACAGGACACACTCAGCATTACATTCCTTTGTATCACTTATTTCTTCTGAAATTTCTACCAGTTCAAGCACTTTCAAGCTTCTCTATGAAATGCTGTCTCTACAAAGATTTTTCTAATAGAAGATATGCAATCAGCAGTTAGATCTACATTGAGAATAGTTCTATTGTCTGAGGCCAGGAACAATGGTGGATCCAAGTCTGAGACATTTTCTCACATTTAGGGCCCTAGGAATATCTCAAATTTTGAAATAGGTTCTGAATTGCATCATCAAATTTGTAAATGCAGGGTATAATATTTTATTATTGCCTAAAAGGAGGGGAGGGTTATTGCTGTGGTAGATCCCTAACAAATCCTGAGATAATTCCACACAAGGAAGATTCAGTAAAGGTGGGGGCTTTGTTTGCTTATTTAAAAATAGTTAACAAGTACTAAGTGTTTTATATGTGCCCAGATCTACTCTAAGCACTTTTATAGTGCTATATGTTTAGTTTATATATTTTGTCTTTTAATTTTAACAACAGACCTTTTAGGCACAAGAGAAAACTGAGGCCTAGGAGGTTATGTAATTTGTTCAATAGACAACCAGTTCACAAGTGGTAGTATGGCATCAAATATAGAAAATATGAGCCTACACCTTGGTCATCTTTGTATAAGATAAAAACATACATGTTCCAAAACCTGGGTATATGAAGATGAAAACAGTGTCTTCTAATTCAGTATTCTTCAAATGTGGAAGAGTGGGTAGAAAAAAAACCTGTGGATACACAAAATAAACATCCTTTCTACTGAATTTCTACAGTCATGATTCTTACTGAGCTTCTTAACAGTGAAGAGATACTGGTCTCTAACATGAAGAGAAGGAAGAGCCGAGGAAACTTAAAGTCGCCTTGCTAGAGGCATCTGTGCTGGAGGGTAAAACAAAGAGGACTAATGAAGTGAGAGAGGAAAATAAAAGTGGGTGGGTACGCCTGGGCGGCTCAGTCAGTTAGGTGTCTGACTCTTGGTTTCGGCTCAGGTCATGATCTCAGGGTCATGAGATGGAGCCCCCCCATTGGGCTCCACGCCTGCTTACCATTCTCTCTCTCCCTCTCTCTCTGCCCCTTCCCCTGCATGCGTGCATGCACTCTCTCACTCTCGCTCTCTCAAATAAATAAATCTTAAAAAAATGGGAGGAAAGTTTTAATAAGCACTACTCCAAAATTAAATAGCCTTCAGGACATACATAAGGTAAAACAGAATAAAATAAAATAAAATCTATATATATTAAACTTACAACAACAGGTTGGACTTGATATCATATATAGTTCCCACAACCCATGAGATCATGACCTGAGCTAAAACCAAGAGGTGGATGTTTAACAGATGGTGCCACCCAGACACCCCATAGTTGTAGTTATTTTTTTTGGTGCAGTGTTCCATGATTCATTGTTTGTTCATAACACCCAGTGCTCCATGCAGAACGTGCCCTCCTCAATACCCATCACCAGGATAACCCATCCCCCTTCCGCCCTCCCCTCTAGAACCCTCAGTTTGTTTTTCAGAGTCCATCATCTCTCATGGTTCGTCTCCCCCTCTGACATACTCCCCTTTTCTTCCTCTCCTGTTATCTTCTTCTTTTCCTTTTTTCTTAAAATATGTTGCGTTATTTGTTTCAGAAGTACAGATCTATGATTCAACCGTCTTGCACAATTCACAGCGCTCACCGTAGCACATACCCTCCCCAATGTCTATCACCCAGCCATCCCATCCCTCCCACCCCCAACCACTCCA
>NW_027397090.1:5889755-5943108 GCF_003265705.2 Callorhinus ursinus
ATGTGATCAATTCTGGAGAATGTTCCATGGGCACTAGAGAAGAATGTGTATTCCGTTGCTTTGGGATGGAATGTTCTGAATATGTCTGTGAAGTCCATTTGGTCCAGTGTGTCATTTAAAGTCTTTATTTCCTTGTTGATCTTTTGCTTAGATGATCTGTCCATTTCAGTCAGGGGGGTGTTAAAGTCCCCCACTATTATTGTATTGTTGTCAATGTGTTTCTTTGCTTTTGTTATTCATTGCCTTATATAATTGGCTGCTCCCATGTTAGGGGCATAGATATTTACAATTGTTAGATCTTCTTGTTGGATAGACCCTTTAAGTAGGATATAGTGTCCTTCCTCATTTCTTATTACAGTCTTTGTTTTAAAATCTAGTTTGTCTGCTATAAGGATTGCCACCCCAGCTTTCTTTTGGTGTTCATTAGCATGGTAAATGGTTTTCCACCCCCTCACTTTCAATCTGGGGGTGTCTTTGGGTCTAAAATGAGCCTCTTGCAGACAGCATATGGATGGGTCTTGTTTTTTAATCCAATCTGATAGCCTGTGTCTTTTGATTGGGGCATTGAGCCCATTTACATTCAGGGTAACTATTGATAGGTATGAATTTAGTGCCATTGTATTACCTGTAAGGTGACTGTTAACTGTCTGTTGTCTGTGTTCGTTTCTGCTCTTTGCTGCTTTTAGGTTCTCTCTTTGCTTAGAGGACCCCTCTCAATATTTCTTGGAGGGCTGGTTTCGTGTTTGCAAATTCCTTTAGTTTTTGTTTGTTCTGGAAGCTTTTTATCTCTCCTTCTATTTTCAATGATAGCTTAGCTGGATATAGTATTCTTGGCTGCATATTTTTCTCGTTTAGTGCTCTGAAGATATCTTGCCAGTCCTTTCTGGCCTGCCAGGTCTCTGTGGATAGGTCTGTTGCCAATCTAATGTTTCTACCATTGTAGGTTACATATCTCTTCTCCCGAGCTGCTTTCAGGATTTTCTCTTTGTCACTGAGACTCGTAAGTTTTACTATTAGATGTCGGGGTGTTGACCTATTATTATTGATTTTGAGAGGGGTTCTCTGTGCCTCCTGGATTTTAATGCCTGTTTCCTTCCTCACATTAGGGAAGTTCTCTGCTATAATTTGCTCCAATATACCTTCTGCCCCTCTCTCTCTCTCTCTTCTTCTTCTGGGATCCCAATTATTCTAATGTTGTTTCGTCTTATCGTATCGCTTATCTCTCGAATTCTGCCCTCGTGATCCTGTAGTTGTTTCTCTCTCTTTTTCTCAGCCTCTTTATTTTCCAACATTTGGTCTTCTATATTGCTGATTCTCTCTTCTGCCTCATTTATCCTAGCAGTTAGTGCCCCCATTTTGGATTGCACCTCATCAATAGCCTTTTTGATTTCGATTTGGTTAGATTTTAGTTCTTTTATTTCTCCAGAAAGGGTTTCTCTAATAACTTCCACGCTTTTTTCAAGCCCAGCTAGTATCTTTAAAGTCATGATTCTGAACTCTAGGTCCGACATCGTACTAATGTCCGTATTGAGTAGGTCCCTGGCTGATGGTACTACCTCTTGTTCTTTTTGCTGAGGTGATTTCTTTCGTCTTGTCATTTTGTCCAGAGGAGAATAGATGAATGAGAGAACAAAATGCTAACAGGTTTACAACGTCCCCAGCAAATATACTGTATACAAATCAGAAAAGACCTGAAACCAGGGGAAAAGAAAGGGAAAGAAAGAAAAAAGAAAGAGAAAAAAGAAAAAAAAAAGAAAAAAACAAAAACAAAACAATACAAAAATAGCAGAATATGATCAAATATGATCAGGCTAGTGCATAGATCAGTGCCACACACTAGATTTTGGGCGTATTTTGGTCTGTTAGAAAAAAGTGCCTCCTAAAATTTTAAAGGAAGAAAGACATATATGTACAAAATAAGGGTTGATACAATGAAGGGATGGAAGATGACTGTAAAGATGAAAATTATAAAAGATTTTATAAAAGGACTTGGTAAGATAAGTTGTTTGAAAAAAGAAAGAAGATTTAAGAAAGAAAAAAAAAAGGAAAAAGGGAGAGAATGTGATCAGGCAGGAGACTAGAACAAAGCCATACACTAGTGATTTAGGGTATATTTTGATCTGTTAGAAGAAACTGTACCCCAAAATTTTAAAGAGAGAACAACTTATATATATATGCCAAAAATAAGGGTAACTACTATGAAGGGATAAAATATGACTCTAAAAATGAAAAATAAAAAAAATTTTTTTTTTTAAAAGGGATTGATAAGATGTTGGTTGAAAAAGGGAAAAAGAAAAATAAAAAAAAAACAGTCAACAAAAATTAACTTTGATGAAATAATGGATCATGGTTAAAAAAAAAAAAAAAAAGCCATGAATCTATGTGCAGTATTCCCCTAGCGCTGGAGTTCTCCCATTCTCCTTGATCGATCAACTTGGTCTTGGCTTGCTGGCTGTTCGTGCTGATCTTCTGGGGGAGGGGTCTGTTGCTGTGGTTTCCAAATATCTTTGCCAGAGGCGGAATTGCCCCGCCCTTGTCGGTCCGGGCTAAGGAAGCTGCTCCGGTTTGTTCTCAGGAGCTTTTGTTCCCTGCGAGCTCTCGGTACAGCTTTGGAGGACCAGGGTGAAAATGGTGGCCTCCCAATCTCCACCCGGAGGAGCTGAGAACTCGGGGCCCCGCTCCTCAGTGTGTCCCCAGAGAAAAGCAGTCACTCCCCTGTCCCCGGTCTCCGGCCGCACTCCGTGCTCACCCGGCCTGTGATCGAGCGTTGCTATCTCTGGCACCCGACCCCGCACGGAGTCTCCAAACCCAGCAGATCCCTGCAGTGCGTTCCCGCACCGCTCCTCCCCGGGAAGGAAGGGGAGTCTCCCCGGATCTGCTGCTTGTTGGGTCCCTGCTGGGGGAGCCGTGCCCCGACTGGGCCGCGGATCACAGTTTATGGCCACCCCGAGCTGAGAGCCCGCGACTCTGCTCCGTCTCTGCAGCCGGCTTCCCCGCTCCGATCCCTGGGAGCTCTGCCGCACTCAGGCACCCCCGGTCTCTCCGTGACCCCAAGGGTCCTGAGACCACACTGTCCCGGGAGGATTCCACCCCCCGCTTAGCCACTGCAGCGACGTCCCTCCGCCGAGCCGACTTCTAAAAGGTCCGATTTTGTGCTCCGCGGCTCTAGCACTTGCCAGAAGCGGCCGACGGAGGCCCCTCCCCCGCCGTCTATCCTCCCGAATATCGCCTCGGATTCACTTCTCCGCACGTCCTACCTTCCAGAAAGTGGTCGCTTCTCTGTTCAGAGAGTTGTTGCTACTCTCCTGTTCGATCTCCTGTTGAGTTCGTAGGTGTTCAGAATGGCTTGATCCCTATTCAGCTGAATTCCTGAGACCAGACGAAATCTAGGTCTCCTACTCCTCCGCCACCTTGCTCCGCCCCCTAGTTGTAGTTATTTTTAATACTTTTGTATTTTAACCTTCATGCCAGAGTTATAAATGATTTACACATCACCATTCCAAAGGTGTTGGAGTGTTCTGAATTAAATTATGTGTATTATCTTTACCAGTGAGATTTATATTTATATGTTTTCCTGTAATGAAAGTGTCCTCTTGTTTCAGCCTGAAAAACTCCCATGAACATTTCTTTTAAGGCTTGTAGAGTGGTGATAGACACCCTCAACTATTGCTTGTCTGGAAAACTCTTTATCTCTCCTTCAATTCTGAAGGGCAACTTTGCCCAGTAGAGTGTTCTTGGTTGGCAGGTTTTTTTATTTGTTTGTTTCTGTTTTTGTTTTTGTTTTCCTTTCAGCACTTTGAATATATCATGCCATTCTCTTCTAGCCTGGGAAGTTTCTTCAGGAAAAAAAACCCTGATAAGTCTTATTGTGGTGGGGCAGGGGGATCCCTTGTATGTAACAAGTTGCTTTTCTCTTGTTGCCTTAAGATCATCTCTTTAACTATTTACATTTTGTTATAACATGTCTTAATGTGGGTCCCTTTGAATTCATCTTATTTGGAATTCTCTGCACTTCCTGAATATGGATGTCTGTTTCTTTCCCACGTTGGGAAGGTTTTCAACTGTCATTTCTTAGAATATGCTTTCTGCTTCTTTCTCTGTCTCTTCTCCTTTTGATACTTCTATAGTGTGTATACTGGTCTGTTTGATGTTGTCCATATGTTCTTTAAGCTATCTTTACTCTTTCTCATTTTTTTTTTCTGCTCTTCTGATTGGATGAATCCCACCATTCTACCTGGCAACCCACTAATCCTTTCTTCCATTTGACCCAGTCAGCTTTTGAAACTCTCCAATAATTTTTTTTCAGTCTATTTATTATATTCTTCAACGTTATGATTTCTGTTTGGTCCTTTTTTATATATTCTGTCTTTGTTGAAATTCTCACTTTATATATGCATTGTTCTCCTGACCTTGGTGAGCATCTTTATGAGTATTATTTTGATTTTTTTTATCATGTAAATCACTTATCTTACTTTTCTTAAGGTCAGTTTTAGAGTCTTATTGTGGTCTTTCATTTGGAAAATATTCCTCTGTTTATTCATCTTCTTTGACTCTCTGTGTAGGCTTCTATGCATTTCTCTCAGTCTTGATGGAGTTGTCTCCTGTAGGAGATTCTTTATCAATGAGCCTGGCTCAAGCTCTTGGTTACCTCTCAGATCTTTGTGATTGTCCCAGTTGCCTTCTTTGTTCCTAGTGGCTCTCAGTAGTTGAGCTTTTTTGCCAAAATATGCCAGTGTCCCAAAGTGGGGGAAAACCACAGTCAGCACCTATATGCAGGCTGGTAGAAGCCAGCCAGGTCCTCAGCCAACAGCTGGAAATGCATATAGTTAAGGCCTTTCCAAGGATAAACAGGGAAATGGGCTTCTTTGTCTTCTCCCTCTATGCTGGACCCGGGTATATAGCCATGAAGGTATATTTCTTCCCCCATTAATAACTGCTTCCTTGTTTGCTACAGTCCTGTGTGACTCATGGCTACATTGGCTCTCAGAGTCAGGCAAACTAGGGGACCATCCATTGTGTAGCAGCTGCAAACTTAGGGCACCAGACATGTGTACAAGCTCATTCTAGGGAGATAGTGGTGATTTTGAACAGACTTCAGTGAGAAGGCAGAGGTGGTATCTACTGGCTACACCAGTCTGTGGGAAGGACCACAGTCAGCCCCTACATGTGTGCTAAATTAGAAGCTTGATCCTCAATCAGCAGCTTCTGAAGTGTGCAAACAGACCTCTTTCAGAGAAGGACTGGCAGATCAGTGTTTCTATCTGCACCCTCTGCATTGAGCCTTGTTTCAATATGAATGATATGGGTATTTTCTCATTTATCCAAAGTGTTACAGTCAGTCAGCTAGTTTCTAGATTTCTTTCAGAGTGAATTTCCCCATGTGCAACTCTAGATTCAGTCTGTCCATGGAGGAGATGAGTTCAGGAGGCTCCTATGTTGTATAAGAACCTCTTACATTGTTATTTTTAAATGAATACTGTTTTGTCAAATATTTTCGACATTTGTGTTAAAATCTATAACTATACTAATGATAATTACTTGGACTTAACTGTCTATTTAAGAGTGTTCAGTCCTTCCAATTAATCACTTTTAAGTAAGTCTTCTCCACAAAATTATTAATCACAGTATATATTTTACTTGGTCAGAAGATGTTTATCTTCAAGTAACTTTTCCAAGAAAATATATAGATAATAGGTTTTTTTTTTAATTTCAGAATGTCCATAAATTCCTTTCTCACATAAATTACAATGTTTTCATTTTAAAATTCTTGGCTGTACAACACTTTTCTCATCAAAACTTCACAATTTCTGCTCTATTGTCATCTAGATATTTTTCTTCCTTAAGCTTTATTCTTTATTCTGGGATTCTTTCCTTTTAACTCACTTTATGTATTACTTTAAAAATATGGAAAATAGAAAATTAATTTAAAAAATACTTGTATCCCCACAATCAAGAGAGACTCAGTGGATAAGATCATTGTTTTTTAATGTTTATGTTTATATATTTAATTACTATTACACTATATAAACAGTTTATATAGTCACTTTTTCCTACTATTAGATTGTGTGGGTTTTTTTTTTTTTAGTTGTATAAATATTCCTTTAAAAACACAGTTTTTAATGATTTCCTAATTATTTATCCTATTGTATGATAATATATCTAAGCACTCCCATATTCTTAGATATTTAGAGTTTCATATTTGTGGTAACAAATCACCCAATGAATGTTTATGTATACATGTGTGGAGGCTTCTCTGTTTTCTTAGGGAAGATTCCTAGGAAATAATGTATTGACTCAAAGGATATGGACTCTTAAAATTTTTTTATACATCAGAGGGAGAGATGAACCATGAGAGACTATGGACTCTGAGAAACAAACTGAGGGTTCTAGAGAGGAGGGGGGTAGGGGGATGGGTTAGCCTGGTGATGGTATTAAAGAGGGCACGTTCTGCATGGAGCACTGGGTGTTATATGCAAACAATGAATCATGGAACACTACATCAAAAACTAATGATGTAATGTATGGTGATTAACATAACATAATAAAAAATATAAATAAATTTAAAAAAATACATAATACAATATTGGTTTTCTAAAAGATTATGCTAAATCATAACATCTTGAGCTTGCATAACTGCAATTTTTAACATCTCATAATTAATGGAAAGAACCTATCATTGCCAGTTTAACAGAGGGAACTTACATCATATGATTTGAATGTCTTTTTATTTATTTGATTATTGGAGAGAGAGAGGTTATGCACTTTTTCCTGTGTTGAGTGGCTAATTGTATTTCCTCTTTTATGAATTGCCTTTCCATATCTTATCTAGCACAGGGGGTTAACAACTCTGCCTTTTGAGAAGTACCAGAGATGTGCTTTGATTTACATTTAATCAATCAGAATATGTATTTTTTTATTTTCAAATAGCTTTAAAACAGGGCCTGAAATGTTTCTTTTTAACAGAAGGAGTCATAGTTGAAAAACAGTTTGTGACAGACTCTTTAAGCATTTAGCGTGATGGAGAAGAAATCTAGGAAGAATTAGATTATTATCATTTGGTAATTCACACTTTTTTCTACCTGAATGCCTGTAGTATGTTTTTGAATTTTCTGAATTTAATAAATCTGTCTAAAATATGTCTATATGTGGGTCTCTCTTCCATAATTTCATCTGGAAAAAGATAAGCCCTCTTACTGAACATATTCCATAGTACTATTCAGCTGATTTGCTTTTTCAACATATATTTTATTAATATGTTTATTTCACTTATTCATCCTCTCCTCTCTCTTTCTCTCTAACTCATATATACCTATAATTTTTAGGCATAGTTTTGTCCTCTTTCCTTCAATGAGTTATCATCTCATCATTGTTTTCCTCTTTCCATTTTCCTCTGCATTTAATACTCTCCATGTTTCATTTCTCCACTTCCATTTTGCTTTACTCTCAGTTATTTGTAGTTGCTCATTATGATGATTTTTTGTTTCCTATAATACTTCCTCAGAGTTGTGATCGGCAGAACAATGACCTCCCAAAGATGGCCATAGCCTACCCTCTTATTATACTACAGCAAAAAGGGCTGTGTGGGTGTGATTCGTTACGACTTCATATCCTGGTAATCCAGCTGAGGTGAGAGAGAGATGTGCTGATAGGAGAGGGGTCAGTATGAGATTTGATTTTGCTGACTTTGAAGATGAGGGAAGTGGGTGCCCACAAACCAAGAACTGTGGGCAACCCCTAGTTGTCGGCAAAGGCAAGGAAATAAATTCTCCCCTAGAGTCTCCAGAAAGAAATACAACACCTTGATTTTAGCCCACTGAAACTTGTACTACACTTCTAACCTACAGAACTCTAAGATAACTGTGTGTGTTGTTAAGCCACTGTTTGTAGTAATTTGTAATGCCAGTAATAGAAAACTATTACAAGAGGTATACCTTCAGAGTTATGGTTCTTTCTTACCTTTTTACAAACCAAATCCATATAATAATTCTTAAAGAATGAAAGTTTTCATATGTGGATTGAACTTGGCCTTATTCACTGTATACCTCTGTACTGTTTTTATACCTTTCTTAAATCTATAATCAGATGCATTTGATTAGATAACAGTCAAGCATACAGGATCTATTTATCCATGTATGGGTTATATGTTGGCATCTATATTTACATAGCTCTTTGGCATTCTGAGCTGATAGATTACATGGAAAAATCACAGTTATCTCTATATTTCTAACCTTAAACCTACATTAGTACTTTTGTTTCTTCTTGTTTTTATACCAGCTACAGTATTTCACTGTAGAGACTATGTAATCTAGGGTGTAATTTGCAATCACCAACTTTCTACTTAATTTTCTGAGATTTATAATCTATGCATCGAAATAGAAAGGAAAGTAGTGACGAACAGGATGATGAGGCAAAAGACAAGCAATATTTCTGAAAATTAAAAAACAAATTATTGGGCGCCTGGGTGGCTCAGTTGATTAAGCGACTGCTTTAGGCTCAGGTCATGATCCTGGAGTCCCGGGATCGAGTCCCACATCGGGCTCCCTCCTCGGCGGGGAGTCTGCTTCTCCCTCTGACCCTCCCCCCTCTCATGCTCTCTATCTCATTCTCTCTCTCAAATAAATAAATAAAATCTTTAAAAAAAATTAAAAAAATGATAACTGTTTAAAAAAACCAAATTATTCCATGAAGAATGTCAATGGCTTTTGTATTTTGTGAATGATAACAGACACGCATTACTTAAGCTAGAATATGTTTATTATAGAATAGTTAAAATTTTCAGAAAATTATAAAACACAAAATACAAATTATCTGATGTCTCAAAGGTGGCTGCTTCCTAATATAATATTGTATAACCTTTAAAACATTTTAAAATATTGAAATTATATGGTTTTAAAATCTCATTTGTCCACTTAATATATTAAATGTCTTTCCCCAAGTCATAAGTTTTACCTTGGATTATAGTGATTCTTCAATTACTTCTATTGTGTATATTATTTATATGGTGAGTGTGTATACATCCTCAAATCTTTTACGTGTGAGATGAGACAAGTCAGTAAAGTACACCTAATTTCTTTTAGATTTAGTAAGTTTTTGTCTCTTCAAGCTTTTAAGCATCCATAGACCACAGTGGTCATGCTTCCCAGATTTTTGCAGTAAGTTGACTGAATGACTTGTGGCCAAAACCTACAGTAGTAAAACAGGTTATTTCCTTTTTTCTTATTTAATATTTTGTTGTTTATATGTTTTTCCTTAGTTTGGAATTGAGAGAGATTGTACCTAAAATTAGTAAGCAGGTGTAATATTAAGCCTAAATTTGTGCAAGGTTCTTCTACTTATGCTCTTATCAGTTGATAGCAATGAAATCGATAATCATAATCACAGAAAAATAAAATTTAGAGCAAGGTGGCACATTAGAAATGACCAGTTTACCACTCTTATCTTAGATCTGAGTAAACTGAGGCCCAGAGAGGTGACATAAAGGAGTTCACAGAGCTATGTGTTAGTAATATCAAAACTAAAATTCAAATCACTTTTTCTTCTAGTACTTTAGCATCAGCAAGAAAACAACCACCACAATACACATATGACTTTCACTTATAGTTTCTTGCTTATCCATTTCTGTATGCATCTACCTCCTTTCTTATGGCATATTTCTAGATCTGTGAAATTTAGTGATGAGACTGGCCTCTGATCATCTTGACTGAGGAACTGTCAGACATCACTATCAAAGGGCCTTTTCTTTTTGGAAGGAGATACATGTATCCCCATCAGATTTATGCATGAGCTTTACTTCCCTTTTCAAATAGACCTCTTTGTTTCTGTTGCTCTATGTTCTCAAAATTGTATGTGGCCAGTGGAATTAGTTTTGCCCATGAGAAAAAATCCTACTTGTTTTTCATTATTATACTTTATTCTGTTTATCTATTCTATAGGTTGATGCAATATCCAATTTTGTTTTTTAAAGTTCAGTGTAATTTAAAATATGTTTGTTCTGATTTTTAATTTGGGAGATCATATCTCATTTTTTTGTTATTTATTTCATATTTGTGATCATTGAGACTTAAGTCATTAACTGCTGTTTTGTAAGAGTCATTTGATGTTGAAGAATTATTTTAATCCACTTAAAATAATTTTTTTAATTTTCTTCTAAAAACAGGAAATCAAATGTTGATGAAAGAAAAAAAACAAGTCAAAATAGGTTTGTCTCACTTTAGTTAAATTTTATAGCACCTTATTTCCTAAATCCTGTTTTGTCAACTTTTGTAACTTGTCAAAATACATCTAGGTCACAATGAAGTCTTGGTAAATGACATTATAAAATTCAGAGTAAAATGGAAAGAAGTGATTTAAAGGATGACAGATAGATGGTAGATAGATTGATTGATTGGTATAGATATTGATTTATTGACAGGTTGATTCTGTATTTCAAGAATAGGATTCCTTGCTTTCTTATCAATACATTTTCTTCAAACACCTCCATTCATGCTGTTTAGCAAAACTGTGTATCTTATTTTGCTTTTATTCAGGATTACACTAACTTACCAAATACCCCATAATAGGCATCTGGGATAAATTACTAATCTTTTACTCTGCTCATTTTCCCTGCAAAGATATTAGCAGGATTTGTCACAAACTGATGAAGTTATCATTTGGTTAAAACAGAAAATCATCTAAGGCCTTGCTACGCAAAGGTAGTTCAGTGACCAGAATCTTGACATTGGATATTCAGAAATGTACAGAAAGTATATAACATTTCCCATATACCCAACCACTAAGAAGATTCAGCAAATACTTACATTTGCTTCAAATATTATCTTAAAGGAATGAAACATTACAGATAGAGCCAAAGTCTTCTGGAAACTCCTGGCCCCTCTAACCTCTATCCTCCATATCCCGTATCGAAGTCTGTTAACACAATTCATTTTTTAAATTACATGTGTATGTTGATAGCCAATGTGTAGTGCTCTTTTCTGTATTTTAAATGTTTTGTATAAATGATGTGGTACTGTATTTACAATTCTATGACTTTTTTTAAGGGTAAAATAAAACATTTTATTTTTCTTTTCTTAATAACAGTTTTTCTCAAAGTATTTATAGTAAGTAACAATTAATTGTGTGACTGTAGCGTAGAGATAAACAAATGAATGACAGAAATTTTAGAAGGGATGGGAGGGAGGGATTGTGAATGCTCTAAAACCCTTGAAGAGTTATAGTGTATTTGAAGGTGGACTTGGATTACTCATAAACATAAATATATATTACACATTTAAATGACTTTGTTTCATTCAACATTAGTTTTGAAATTAACCATTTAAATGTTTCTATATTATAAACATTGTTTTCTTCTGTGAATTTTAAAGTTTTGGTCTTTCCACTTACATCTTTGCGCTTTACTTTTAGTCCATCTAGAATTTGTTTATGTAACCTGATGTAGGAAAAAAAATGTGATTTTTTAATGATTTTATTTAAATTCAAGTTATTAACATATAGTGTCTTATAGTTTCAGGGGTAGTAGAATTTAGTGATTCATCAGTTGCCTACAACACCCAGTGCTCATCACATCAAGTGTCCTCCTTAATGTCCATCACCCAGTACCCCACCACCCCCATCTCCCCTCCAGCAACATTCAACTTGGTATTTATATACTAAAAATGTCCATAAATTTGGAAGATCAAAGTTTTAAAAAACTGATAAAATGGTGCCTGTGAATGGCATGGCACAGATGTAAACAGGGGAGGCATGTTTTAATTGAATTTTGAGAAATAACTGGAGCCTAATGTAGTCCTAACTTAGCATATGCAAAAGGAAAATTTGATTTTGTGTCTTTAAATATACATATCTCTTGAAGGAGGAATCAAAATGGAGCATTTCTTAGAATATACCATAGATGAATACTTCAAAACTGTTTTATTGTCTTTGTTCCATGTCCAAACTTATAAAATAGAATCTGATTAGGTATTTGATTTCCCTAGGACTGTACATTTGGGAAGGTGTGCCTGGGATAACGAATGTATTTCATACACTGTAGAAAAATACCCAAATGTAAATGAACAAGATATTTTTTGATTAAAAAATTAATCTGGTGTGAATTTAGATCATGGTGATGCTGATCAACTCTGCATTACTAATTGAGCTGAAAAAACTGTTAGTTTCAATTAGGTTATCAGTTCTGATTTATTGGTAATGGCTGCTTGTGTTGATGAGTATTTTGAGGTCAGCCTCATCATATGAATGCAGTGATTTATTAGCAATGTAACAGTGAGATGGGAAAGAAAGATTGGCAGTATAAATATCACATATCTGCCATCCTTATTGTACTCATTTTTTAACCACTGAGGTAGAGTGTAAAAGCAGCCTAATCTAAAATAGTTATGTTTGCCTTGTCTTTCTACAATGATAACTATACTATAGCTTTCTATTAATCAAGAGCAGTTTAACAAGGGTGAATTTGTAGGTAGACCATAAGCAAAGATGCTACAGTAATGTAGAATCAATTGTCTCCCCATTACAGAAAATACATGGATAGTCACAAGTACACTGATAGTCTCCAATAGGGTAAAGTGCTCTAAAACTAATGCTGTAATAACTAGCTTCACTTAGATAATTTAACTGAACTAAACTGTCTTAACTCTATTTGAACAACATATTTTACGTATTTAATTTTTACTTTTTAAAGCTACTCTTCAAAAGCAATAGTATTTTACCCATTTTACATTCAAGGAAATTGAGGCTCAGAAATATTGACGAATTTGCCAAATGTCTAAAATAAGAAAATTGTTTAACTTAACCTGGTGAGTTACAATACTTACCTAAAGTCACAAAACTATTAGATAATACAGTCATAATATGAACCCCCTCAAAATGCCACCATAGTCCTCTCTTTCCAGTATGATATAATGTTATCAGATAGGCTTCTAGAAAGTCCTTATGCTTTCTTTGTTAGCATTCTACTATGCAAAGATATAGTAAAGCTTTTATTCACATATTTATTATAAAGGTCATAAATTCACATATGTTCAGAGATCATTAATATAGAGAGATGAATATAGAGCACTAAAAAGGTCATTCCCTTACCATGGGGTTTTCAAGGAGAGAATGTATACATGCATATGTATATATTTTTTTCAGTATGTATATTATATAATGTCGATATATAAGTAATATATATCTAAAATACTAATTCATTTAATTATTTATTTGGGGATTTGGGCTCATTTAAAATGTAAGTAAGAAATTAGAAAATCTAATAGCTCCACTTTTCTTCAGATCACTTGTATACTGAAAGCTACTCAAGAATAACTACTGTCTAATTCATCATTCTTTCCAGTACCTAGAAGGCTAATTGTACTGTAAAGAAAGATTTTTGATGAATAAATGAAGAAAACTTAAGGTTATCTATAGATTAGAAGTAATGGGACTTACTTTGCAAGAATATTGAAAATACTGAATGAGTGTGTGTAAAACACCTACATAGTGCCTAGAATGTGCATTTATTTTCAGGAGCAATTCCTAGTTGAATAAAAGAAATGTGGGATTTAAACTCTAAAATGAGGTTTTTCACATTTTCCTATGCTTAAGGACCTTGTGAGGAGATTGCCTTTGGTGAATATTCCCAAATACCTCAATTCAAGTGAGTAGCCCAAGAATCTATCTTTTAAACAAGCATAAAAGGTGATCTAGATGCACAAAGAGCATGGACAATACTTAGACAATATAGATCTAGAAAGCACTGTTAACTAGACTGAATTGTTTATTTACAGTTTCAGGAGTTGACACTTGACATAATAATTTTAAAAGCAATAACATTTAGAAATTTTAAAAGCATAATATTTAAAAAGCATATTGCGATATGTGTTCTTAAGTAGATAAGAACCCCATGGAGCTAGACGCAGAGCTCCTGAATTATTCCTGTTGATCTGTGACCATCTGGTAATGGGGATTAAGAACTAGTCCTCTCTCCATTAAATAATAATGCATTATCATTACATTCATCTTCCTTTCCTCCCACAGCACCTACAGCATGATAGAATAATCACTTTTCTCCCAGCTACAGTACACAAAATGTCTTTTGGAACATGATTTAGAAAATTTTAAGAAGGGACTTGTCCTCTTCTCAGATCTACCACTTACATCTAAAATAATAGTTTGTAAAGTTATAGAATATGTGAACCTCATGCAGAGTACATTTTGAAGCTCAGTGTTCACTTTCTAAGTTCAATAATGCTCCAGATCTCCAGACACTGCACAATGTACTTTTAAAATGTTCAAATCACTTTCCCAATGACGATTCCTAAGTGCCCTTTGAGTATGTGAGAATGGACACACTGGGAAGGAAAGAAGAGCAAGGAAATAGGGGGGAAAGGAAGGGTATAGAGAAAGCAATTACAATTTCAAATGACCGAAGGCATTATGAAATACCTAATAATTTTTAGAGTCATGGGAGCTTCTGATAGCAGTGCTGAAAGTAGAAAGATACCTGGTGCTGTGAACCTTTTCAGAACAAGAGCTCACACTCAGCTGTGCTATCTTCCTTAACACCACTCTGGTGGTCTCCTCTCTGGCTTCTCCCCGTTTATTACAATATCAAATTTCTCAGTCTGGACCCAAGCTAGGAATCTTTGTTTGCAAAGCCTTCTGTTTAGGGGAAACTTCTAGTTCCAGTGAAATAGAAAATAAATAGATGTATCTGGTTCTGCATGTTGTAAAAACTTGACAGTGGAACCATGCATTTTCTGTGCAGTAGGTTCAAAAGTGGGCTTTTCATGTAAACTCGAGTCACTTCCTTCATTTTTGAGGTCAGTTCAATCTTCCAAATATGCTTTACTTTAGGAATCACAGGTATTGGTGAGGTTTATACAAATTAACTCTGATGAGATTGGGAAAATATTATTCGTTTTCATATAACCATTTTTTACTATAACTTTCACTCTCTGACTTAAAACATATGCTCCTTTGGAAAATATTCATTAACCTTTCACATGATGTATAACTAGCTTTATCACAGTGGATTAAAAAAAAATCCCACTTAGAGTTTTGAAAGAGAGACCCAGTGGGAAATACACAAATGGTAAACTCTACCGAAGGACACAAAAAGGCCCATAAAACATCAGAAGGGTTATAGAGGTCTATGGATTTTAATTGCTGTGTGCCATTGGGCCTTTACAAAGCAATCAAGCAGGCAATCTCCAAAGACAGTCCTGCCATAATACATTTAACAATAGAGTTCTCACCCCATCGGCAGACTAGGGTTTATGAAGGTCCCAATAGCAATTAATGACCTTGTATGCTGAGAGAGAGGGAGAGAGAAAGAGAGAGACTTAAATTGACTCTCTTTTTGATGTATAAGTATAGAAATGATAATTTTAAGAGGGAGGAAGTAAAAGTTAGAGTTAAGGAATGCAATGACTTTATTAAGTGTACTTTGTATTTTCTTTCTTTCTACCTTTCCCCAAAGGTACAGAGAATTAGTGAAAAGAAGTGTGGTCACCAAAATGAATTATTACTTGAAAGGCAGTTTTATTTTGTTCATTTTCTGGTATGGGGAAAGTGAAAATGATAATTTATTTGTTGTTGACCATAACACAGTTTTACTCAATTATTTGAATATGATGGGATGATAATTGTAAACCCTAAGACACCCTGAATATCCAACTTTCATTGATCCCAACTCACTAAAACTAATAGTAATATTTATACTTCCTTGCATACCTGCTCTCTATCACACACTACACCTTATTTTATGTAATCCTAGGATTAAATGTTACTCTCTTTAACTGATAGAGTAGAGCAGGTAGAGAGATGACTCAAGGCCAGACTTCTAAGTGATGACACTGGGATTCAATCCTAGATATTTTAAGACCATGGACTCGACATCTTTCTACCATATGTAGAACAGTCTTTCATATGCCCCTGGAGCCAGTAACATACAGCTGTGTTATAGGAAGTGTGCTTTGCAACAACTTTCTTCAACTCTGGCCTAGGCTTCTGGAAGATTGAAGTGTTTGGATGTGATTAGATATACTCTCTGTCTTCCTTGAAATGTCCACTAAGCAAGACTCGGGAACTAGAGACATTGGCAGAGACTGTAAACAGTATAAAATCCTTCTGCCTAATATCCAGTGCCTTAACCTGACTAGACCTATTGGCCTCCAGAGAACACTGTTCAGTAGACTTCTCATTTAATTCCCATTATCTGCTGCCATTTTGTCACACTGGTGCTTGGGCCCAGTTCCCTAGTCTGAGTTTGTGTCTCCTGCTTCATACCATGGGAGGCAGGAGAGGGCAGGTCTGAAGAAATTTCAAGCAAAAACCAACCAAACAAAAATTTCATGTGAATTGCATTTATGGCTTCTTAGAACGTTCCCTTGTCCTTTGCTTTTTGTGGGTTGAAGGTAGTTATCTCTCTATACACATCTAACATTGAATTTAGAGTATACTCTTTTACCTCTCAGCACAGACCCTGGCTTAAGGGGAAATAAAATCTATCTCATTTTGTCCCAGACACTTTTCTTGGGAATTATCATTTAACTCTTGCTTCGCCCTTTCAACATACCTTACGTCAGCGGAAGAACAATTTGTGATAGAGGGAAGATATGATAGTACAATCACTGCCCCAAAACTTACCAAAAAAATAGTTCATAAAAAATTATCATCACATAAAACATTGTTCCCTTTATTTGTGTGTGTGTAGTTGATGTGTTAGTACCACAGGATGGCTCTCACACCAAGAGGGAGAAACTCTGATGATAGCAATAATTATAGCTGTCTTTATTTTAAGCTTCCTAGGAATGAAGCTCTTTGCAAAGTGTTTTACATATTTATTTTTACTTAACCAATGTTTAATTAGAACTTTACAGTTTCCAAAGATAATTTCACAAAAACAATCAATCTCATAACTGGATTTTTAATGTAAATGGCTCTATCCACCCCATTTTAATTTATGCCTGAAATTGGAAGAGAATAATGTGCAGTATACCTTGATGTAAATAAAACAATGTCTCTTTAATTCTTTCATATGCATACCTCCAGATTTTCCAAAAGATTATCTCATATTGAGTAAAAGTCCTTAAAATAAACCCACACAAGGTACAAGACCTGCTCTTCTTGCCTCTCTGATCTCTTCTCCTAACTCCCACCAGCTTTGACCCCAGCCACCCAGGCTTCTCCTCATCCTAGAACAGGCAACAGTTCTACTAACTCAAGGCCTTTCCTCTTGCTCTGCCCTCTTTCTGGATGATTCTTCTTCCTGATGTCTTTCTGGATTTCTCCCTCAATGTCACGACTTGCAGATAGGTCACCTTCTTGGTGAGGTTTTGGGGTTTTTGATATTCCCTTTTAGAATGTCTGCCCCAATCCCACACTTCCTATCTTTACTGATTTATTTTTCTTTTTAGCTAATTTATTACTCTCTGACATATACTTTACTAATTTAATTTTTCCCAGCTTTATTGAGATGTAACTGATGTAACATTATGTAAGTTTAACATATACAGTGTGATGATTTGGTGTACATATCTATTGTGAAATGATTACCGTAATAAGGTTAATTAACACATCCGTCACCTCACATCATTGTCTTTTTTTGTTGTTTTGCACTGAGAACATTTAAAATCTATTCACCTAGCAACTTTCAAGTACACAGTACAATATTGTTAACTATAGTCACCAAGCTGCACAATAATATGCCCAGAATTTATTCATATTCTAACTGTAAGTTTGTGCTTTTTGACCAACATCCTCCCATTTCTTCACCCTACAGGCCCTGGCAGCCACCAATCTACTCTTTGTTTCTATGAGTTTGGCTTTTTATAATTCCACATTAAAGTGAGATCATACAGTATTTATCTTTGCCTGATATATTTCACTTAGCATAATGTTCTCAGGGTTCATCCATGTTATCACAAACAGTAGGATTTTCTTCTTATTTATGGCTGAATATAATATATATATTGTGTGTGTATTTTTTTTCTTTATCCATTCATATGTCAATGGGCACTTAGGTTGTTTCCGTGTCTTGACTAATGTGAATAAAGCTGCATTGAACTTGGAATGCAGATATCTCTTTAAAATAGTGATTTCATTTCCTTTGAATATATACCCAGAAGTGGGACTTCTGGGTCATATGGTAGTTCTCTTAAAGATTTTAAGGAATCTCCATACTGTTTTCCATATTGGCTTTATCAATTTACATTCCTACAAAGGGTACACAAGGATTCCCTTTTTCTACATCTTTGCCAACACATGTTATCTCTTGTGCGGTTTTTGTTATTGTTGTTGTTGTTTTGCTTTATTTTATTTGAATTAGCAGGTGGGAAGTGATATCTCATGGTGGTTTTTACTTGCATTTCCCTCATGGTTAGTTAGTTGAGTATCCTTTCATATACCTGTTGGCCATTTGGATGCCTTCTTTGGGAAATGTCTATTCAGTTCCTTTACACACTTTTTAGTTGAATTGTTTTTATTTTTGTTTTGTTTTCTGTTGATTTTTATGAGTTCCTTATGTATTTTGGAAATTAACCTCTAATCAGATATGTGGTTTGCAAATACTTTCTCCCATTCTGTAGGTAGTCTTTTCATTTTGTTGATTGTTTCTTTTGCTGTACAGAAGCTTTTTAGTTTGGTATGGTCCCATTTATATATTTTACTTTTGTTGCTTGTGCTTTTAGTATCGTATCAAAAAAATCATTATGAAGACCAATGTCAAGGAGCTTATTCTTTAGGTTTTCTTGTAGGAGATTTATGGTTTTAGGTCTTACATTTAAGTCTAATCCATTTGAGTTACTTTTTGTGATTTTGGTTTAAGAATGGTGTCCAATTATCCAGTTTTTCCAACACCATTTATTGAGGAGACTTTCCTTTCCCAAAGCATTGAGTATTCTTGGCTCCCTTGTCAAATATTAGTTGACTGTATATGTATGAGTTTATTTCTGCACTCTTGATTTTGCTCCATTGAATATATTGTCTATGTTTCTGTTTTAATGTCAATACCATATTGTTTTGATTACTGTAGCTTTGTAATACAGTTTGAAATCAGAAAATATGACGTCTTTTTTTTCTTCTTTCTTAGATTGTTTTGGGTGTTCTGAGTCTTTTGTGGTTCCATATAAAGTTTAAGATTTTTTTTCTATTTCTGTGAAAAATACTATTAGATATTTTATAGGGATTGCATTGAATCTACAGATGGCTTTGGGTATTATGGATATTTTAACAATATCAATTCTTCTAATCCATGAGCATGGAATATCTTTCCATTTATTTGTATCTTCTTCAATTTCTTTTATCAATGTCTTAATATTTTTCAGTGTACAGATCTTTTACCTCATTGGTTAAATTTATTTCAGAGTTTTAATTTTTATTATTTTTATGCTATTATAAATGGGATTGTTTTCCTTATTTTTCAGATAGTCCAATCTATTGTTAGTGTATAGAAACAAACTGATTTTGTATGTTGATTTTTTAATCCTGTAACTTTAATGATTTTGTTTTATTAGTTGTAACAGTTTTTTGGTGGAGTCTTTAGGGTGTGTATGTATACACACACACACACACACACACACACACACACACCGGTATTTGTGTGTATATATACATATGATTATATATTATGTATGTATACATATTTTTTTATTATTATAACATCTGCAGACACAGTTTTACATCTTCTTTTATAATTTGGATTTATTTTTCTTGCCTAATTGCTCTGGCTAGGCCCTCCAGTACTATGCTGAATAATAGTGATGAAACCTTTTCTTGTTTCTGATCTTAGTGGGTAAGTTTTCAATCTTTAACTGTTGAATATAAGGTTTGTCATATATGGTTTTTATTATGATGATATGCATTCTTCTATGCCCAATTTGTTAAGTATTTTATAATGAAAGGATGTTGAATTTTGTCAGATGTTTTCTGCACCATTTGAGATAATAATATGATTTTTATCTTTCATATATTAATGTGATGTGTCACTTTCTTTGATTTATGGATATTGAACCATTTTTGCATTCCAGGGTTAATATTCCATTTGATCATGGTGGAAGGTTCCTTTTAATGTGCTGCTGAATTCAGTTTGCCAATACTTTTTTAAGAAATTTTGCATTTATTTTTTATCAGGAATATTGGCCTGTAGTTTTTTTGTAGTATCCTTAGATATTAGGGTAATGTTGACTTCATAAGGGGTTTGGGAGTGCTTTCTTCTCCTAAAATTATTGAAAGAGTTTGAGAATGGTTGGTGTTAATTTTTTTTTTTTTTAATGTTTGCAGAATTCACAAGTGAAACCATGTAGTCTTGGGCTTTTCTTTGTTGAGAGGTTTTTGATTGCTGATTTCAGTCTCCTTAGTCATTACTGATCTGTTTTATTTGTTTAATTAATGTCTCTCTATACATAAGCTCCTTGGAGAACAAGATTTGGGTCTACTTGTTTTACTACTGTATTTCCTGGGCCTAGAAAAATGTATGGCATTTAGTAGGACCTGTACAAATAATTGTCAAGTGAATGAATGATTGAATGAATGAACAGCCTCGTTCAACCCAGAATTTGTCTTTAAAGAAGCAGAGTTCAGATAGGTGGAGTGCAAAATGAATTCTACTTTTCACTGTCAGAAATTGACTCTCTAGAATACTGTAAAGGAAATTCCGTTTCTGCCATTTGACCTTCACCATGTTCCACTCCAAGTCTTACTTGAAACTGTTGCCTAATCTTTTTGTTACTATTACCTTCTAATCACAAAATTCTTGCCCCTAGCCTGTGTACTCTCTGTCCTTCTACCCTTTCTCTTTGCTCTTCTACCCCTCCCTCCCTTTTTGAGATTTAGCCCCTCAGAAAACCCAAGTCAATCTGGCAATAGCAGGACTGTCTTAAATGGATGGGGTCAAGATAAAGGAAACCCAAATCCTTTTCAGCAATGAGAGGAGAGAAATGATTGGGCAATATGCAAGTAATAAAAATGTATGTCCTTTCAAAAAATTATCAGTGTTTTTTGAAATTGTGGCCTGTTTTAAAATCAATGTCAAAACTCCCACCTTGCCACAATTGTCAATACCTGTCTACATGTGCTTAGCCATGTTAAAAATGTATCTGTTCATTCAGCAATCACCTTGGTAGTGCTATTTCTATTAGTATTATCACAGTAGATAATTTTTAACAGAAATTTGGATTCATAAGTATAGATTAAATTGTCTTCAAATGTATTAAATTATGACAGCATTGAAATGAATGCTCTGTATGGAAGAAGAGCAGTAGAGTAGAGTTTCAAAATACACATTTATAAATGAAGCTAATATCTGACACTGATGAAAACAGGTCACTTTCACATTTGCTGTAAAGCTTTTTGATCCTAACAGGGGAACATGGCAACAGATAAAGCTTTGTTTTATTTTGTCACCAAGATACATAAAACCAACATTTTTGCCTATCAAGTATTGAGCAATAAAATGAGGACAGCAAAGATTACACATTGCTCAGGGTGAATTATAAAATTCAGATTGGTTGTGTATGTGCGTGAGTGTGGGTGCTTACATCATGTTTTTCTAAAGGTCATTTAGGGACCAAATACTTATCATTCAAAATGATCCAATATTCATGTAAAACTGAAGTTTAGGAATACATAATCCAACTAAGGAAAACAAAATAACTCTGCAATTAACAAAATAGGAAATGCAGTCAAAACCTACGTATAAGCTGTTAAAAGATAAACTGAGGCATATTAAAATTTTTGGGAGTTTTATTTGAGCATTATCTTTGGAATAGGGCAGTACCACACTGGAATTTGTTAGGATTACTCCCCTAATAAGACCTAAGGGAAAGACTTACATAAAGTTAGAAAGGGAAGAAAGGCCATTTATTATTTGATTGGCTGTAGCTAAAACCCTAGTTGGCTCTCTATGATTAGTTGTCTTTAGTGTTTTGATTTGTAAATGACCTTGAGGCATTTATAGGCTTAGATTTTGGTTTGCTTACGTAGGCCACCATAGCATTAGAGCCACCTCAGTCTAATGACGTACTTGTTTAATAAATTTAACACTGCTATTAAATTTTACTAGAGGATGATATACTAGACTATCCACACATCAAAATATGCCATAATTCTTTACCACAATCTTTAACATACTGAAGAAATAATAAAGTTAAGCATAGACTATGAGCAGTGGATTATCATGTGACTATGCCAGAAACAACAGTCAAAATTGTTTCAGAAGAATCTGTATAGACTGCAAATGCATGCTGTAATTGATTATAATATTTGAAGATGTATTCTCTTGCCTTCCCTCTTCCACCCAGCCCAATGGGGAAAAGTACTTTTATTAAATATCTGCCAGTTTTTAAACAACTATAATAATAGTAAATATGGTATTTTTTAAATAAATAAATAACTCAAAGACAGTTCCTCTTCCTGATCTACATCCTCTTTCTCCTTGCAATTAGTAAATGTTGGTGTGTCGCATGGCTCAATCCTTGGGTCTGTTGTCTTCTTTCATACTTATTCTTTATGTGATCTCATTCAGTCCTATAGCATTAATTATTTCTGTATTATTCAGGATGAGCTAGGCTATGCTACAATAACAAATACCTCCCATATGTCAGGAGACTGAAACAAGAAGGCTGATTACTCATTCATGCTATGGCATTGTGAGTCACCTGGAAGTTATGCTACATGTTATCCTCATTTGGGGACCCAGATAGATGGAGCAGCCGCCCTCTGGAGAACTATCTGTAGATAATGGCAGAAAAGTTCTTAAGGCCCTCATGCTGAAGTTAAATGGTTTTGCCCAGAATAGCTTCTTCTCAAAGCTATTCCAAAACCCCAACTAACCACAAAGGAACTAAGAAACATAATTTTACCATATACCTGGAAAACAGAGGACTGGAAATGTCTGGCATCATCTGCTTCTTCCTGATGACTCGATAATTTTGTTCTTTAGAGGAAACCCTTTGCTGAATCCCACAGTCCTATATCCAACTGCTAAATCCACATTCTAATTTGAAAGCTTGGGACCATCTCAAATTTAACATGTCCAAAGAAGAATGATTGATTCCTCATGCCTACAAGCACCGCTCCTCCAAGCTGCCCTGTCTCGGGAAATCATTTACCAACTTACTCAGTCTCCACAACTTGGAATTGTTTTTGACTCTTCTATATCACATGTTCAGTCTGCCATCAAATTCCTTTATCTTAACTTGCACATATCCAAAACCAACCACTTTTCACTATACCCTCTTCCCACTATCTTATCCAAACCACTGTTTGCTCTTACTTGAGCCAGCGAAATGGTCCCCTAGTTGGTCTTCTTGTTTTTACTAAACACTATTATCCATACAGCACTGAAATGATCCTTTTAAATCATAAAGATTATTTCATACCTTGTTTATATGACTCCAATGGCTCCCAGCCACATTTATATTAAATTTCAGATGCCTTACCATGTTCTATTTTTTTTAAGATTTTTTATTTATTTGACAGAGAGATAGAGAACACAAGTAGGCAGAGAGGCAGGCAGAGGGGGAAGGAGAAGCAGGCTCTCTGCTGAGCAGGGACCCCTATGTGGGACTTGATCCCAGGACCCTGGGATCATGACCCGAGCCAAAGGCAGACACCCAACCAACTGAGCCACCCAGGCACCCTGCCTTACCATGTTCTGTAAGGTCCTACATAATCTGATGCATATTAAAAATTTATTTACCACCCAGTGGCTAGAATGATCCTTTTAAGGTGTATTTCCTATTATGACACATCCCCTCTCAAAGCACTCAGACTGTTTCCCACTTCACTTAGGTAAAATCCAAAGTTGTTACTGTCACTTAAAATGCCCTTATCATCTTGTCTCTGGCTCTCGCTACAACATCATCTTACCACAGTCTCCCTCACTAACTTCTTTATTGTTTTCCAAGCTCCTCTTGAACACCTTTGCCTTTGCTATTCCTTTGGCCTGGAGTTCTCCTACCTAATCATCTGCTTGTCATGATGCTCTATTTTACCATGGTTACTACTGAAACATCACCTATCACAGAAACCTTCCTTCCCTGGCTGCTATCTAAAATAGCATTTCTTCTCTCTTCCTCCACAACACTCCATCTCCTCACCTTGCTTTATTTCTCAGATGCCCAAACCATGGTTTTTGAGGAAGATTTAAGGCAAAATAAGAGCTCATGAGGAAAATAAAAGAATAGCTCTCTTATAAAAATAACATTAAAAATTAAATGCCATTTTGATTAAAGGATAGAGGATGTCCCATTCCTTGCTTTTGTGCTTTATCAAGAGCATCTCTGAGGCTGGCAAGAATTCTTAAGCCTGTGATTTGGGTTTTTCTTTAATACGATCTCTTCCTGCTCTTTTCTTTACCAGAAAACTTGTGAAAAGAGCAGTCTTTCCTTATTGTCTCTATGATCTCCTCTCATTTGATCCACTATTTCTATGTGTTTGCCTCACTCCTAATTCTGCTCACATTGCCCTGGTGAAAGTCAATGCCTGTTGAAGGAATAATTAAATAGGATTGGAAGTGTTGTAAAGTTCCTCTTTAACAAACACTTTTCCAAAAGGACAGGAACTTTTCTTTTTTTCTAATCAAATACAAGAGAATAAGAAAACAAATTTTAATCACAGCTACCATAGTTTCCTCACAGACTTAAAGAGATATTTCCAGAAAAACCAATTTGATTTGCATTCAAATTTCTTTTCCCTCAAGCTTATACTGCATAAACTTCAGTTTGGATTAATGTGATCTCCTTTACATAAAAGGCTTCTTCTTTTACATAACACTTCAAAATTATCATGCTATTAATAACCTCAAAATATGTTGATGAGGGTATGATGAGCACAAGAAACATTATATACAATTTGCAATAGATCTACATAGAGATTTTTGTAAATGAGACAGTGTGAACTTTGAAGACAACCATAAAAGTAGTGAAGCATCAAGGAGAGTACTTCAAAGTCTTGAAATTAAAGTTATCATCAGGTTCAGTAATTTCTAAGATTATTTAACCATTCTGAATAATCACAGTATCACAGAACCAAATAAAAAAGATTTGAGCAACTAAGAAGTAATGGGCTGAGGTCACATCCTAAAGGAGTCTAAATTCCTTACTTTAAGCTGTTAACCAATAGGATTATTATGTAATTGGTTGATTTGTTCTGGTAGCATTTATTGATTACTCAAAACACACTAATTATTAGTCTATCCAGTGCAAGTGTTAAGCAAGCACTGAAAATAGTAATTAAAAGCGTAGTCTCCAATCTCATCGTGTGTGCGTGTATGTGTGTGTGTGTGTGTATAACATAATATGTATATGAAGCACAATTACAAAAATCTGGGTTTTCCTAGAAAACATTTAGTATATAATATTTATAAGCTTAGTTAGCATGTTATTTTAACTGAGAAGATTAACAACCAGACAGTTGATAACAGTAATGATGATGGTGATAGAAACAGCTAACATTCATACCTCATTGGTGCCTTGGTGTAGTGTTTTGACATAAAAAATATAGTTAATATACTGTGAAAACAATTCTATAAGTGAATCTAATTCTAAATCTTTCAAATACACAACCCAGTTTTAATGCCATATCTGCTATGGCTTTGAGTTTACTTTTCCATTGCATTTTACTGACAGTATGCCTTTATTAGGCTGTTCTGCATAGTGATTGATAATGAGGGTTTTGGAGCTAAACCGCTTGAGTTTTTTGCTTCGGCTCTACCACTTACTAGCTGTTTGACTTTGAATAAATTACTTAGGCACTCTGTGCTTTTTCCTTTTATATACAGGAGATAATAATAGGACTTACCTCAAGGGATTACAAGGAGTATATGAATCAACCGTCTATAAAGCACTTCGGAAGAACGATGTCCAGCACCTAAGAAATATCTGTAACTGTTATCTATTATTATTACTTTCATTATTAATAATTTTCAAGCAGTTAGATACCACAAAACATTGCTTGGTATCTTATTAATTCTTGTACTGTCAGAAATGTTCTGTTAGCTTTCTCATTCATACACGACTATTTTTACTTCCAGACTTGAATTTTTCACATCATTATAAATCCATTACTTACATTCAGATTTTGCTAGGGGCAGGCATGGATATCCAGTATTTTGGTACTAGATCATAAAAACATCTTAACATAAATACATTCCTGTATTTTTCTATAATATTTATTTACAAAGATAATCTGTTCCCTTATTTTGCCTCTTTTGATCAAATTAAAGTGAAAACAAAAAATCCTAACTCATCTATCTAGGTAAAAACCATTTTCTTCACTGTCTCTTTATCCTCTCTTTTCTCATGATTAAAGTCACATGGAATATCTATAAAGTTTGGAAACTGTGATTTTTTTTCATTGTACCAAGAAACATTTCACTATTTTCTTCACCATAATACTAGAATTTTAACATATTTACAAATTTAACATATATGTAACAATTTTTACAGTTTCTCTCCATGGCCAAAACCATGTCTTTTCCTATAAGATGTACATATATTTTAAGTAGAACATGAACCCAAACTTCAAAATTCAGAGTGACATTTAATGACATTAATGTAGACATGAATATATATAAAGCACTTCTCACATTTGAGGCCTTTGTTTTA
Source organism: Callorhinus ursinus (assembly GCF_003265705.2). NCBI lineage: Eukaryota > Metazoa > Chordata > Mammalia > Carnivora > Otariidae > Callorhinus > Callorhinus ursinus. Next base: position 5,916,338 of record NW_027397090.1, read on the forward strand.
GTCTTCATATATCATTGTACTTTTAAGGTGTTGTTTAAGGTGTTGTACTTTTAAGGTATTACTAAAAAGTAAGATAGGAAAGTATCTCCATTTCACGGGTGAAAAACAGGTCCAAAGAGGTCGAATGAGTCAATCAGCTCACTTAAAGATTTGGTCAAAGCTAGAACTAAAAGGTAAGGCTCCAAATTCTCAGTTCTCTGGTCTTTTCCACAAAGAGTCAATAAATATTATAATTAAAGTCTGGTTCTAATGTTAGCATAGTTGGTGAAAACCAAATACAGATGAAATAATCTTTGAAATTTGTCTAAATGACCTTATAAAGTATAGGACAATGTGCATGAATCTGTGTGCACAACCCCCAGATATATCTTTCAGTTTGTTAGAAATTTAAACTGAAGTAGTAAGAGTAGATGAGATCCAGAATGAATTGTGAGACTGACCAGCCTATTGTCAGACTGATCAGCAGAAAAACAGATGAAAAAGAAAAATACAGTATAATACTTCAATAAATTATTATATTGAAGCTATACAAGACTCTAGGGTGGAAATTAGGAGAAAATTCCAGAGAAGACCATTAGGGGAGGCTGGGCTGAGGAGTCCCTAACACATGGAATGGGGTACCTACTTAGTAAAGGGTCTTCAGTGGGATTGTTCAAAGCTAATCAATGTCCTTTGCAGGATGAGGAACACAGGAGAGCAATGTTTGTCTTATGCTGAGAAATCTAAATGGCAAAGACAGGTTGACCGATGCAAGTCAAAGGAGAGGTGGCTGCATTGGGCTTGACCTGCATTTTCAGATTTTGTTTGGTCAAAGCGTGTATTAATGTTTCCTTTGGACCAAGAGTGAACTACAAGTATAGAGCATTAGTGAGGAAGTTGTATTATTTCCTGTCCCATAGGTATGCCTGTTCTGTAGCAGATGCCAGATCCTTACATTCCTAGCAGCTTTGAAAAGTGAGAAAGTAGAATTGTAGATGGTAGGTCCTCAGCAATGGGAAAATGATATTTTTGAACTTGGTCCATGGCGTGTCTATCAGACCATAAATTTCATCAGATGTTAATAGAAAGTTCACATAAAAAAGTTCTATCATCTTATAACTTTGGGGAAAAAATAGTTACTAAATCCCTTTTTAGCTATTTGTAATGCATATTAGCACATTAGAGATTCTGAAAAGTCTTGCAGTAAACACAACTTAATTTTGTTTAACCCATCATTCATAAATGATTTTTGTGAATATAGAGTTTTCTATATACCTATAAATACCATTCATTCATATAATAACTGGGAGCAGAATTTGCTACCCTAAAGAATGCCTTTTTGATATATTATTTTGGACTGATTATCTTTAAGAAACAGGCACAAAAGAAGTTCTAAAAACTGAGTAGAAGTTACCATTTATAAGAGTAATTGACAATTATAAGGGAGATCTCCACCTGTAAGGGTGTTTGCCTCTTTGTACCAAGAAGAAAATAACTCCATTTCTAGAAACTCTTATAAGAGGAGAGACCACTTACTTAAATCTGTGTAACAACCATACCCTTGTTCACTGTGTTTTACCTGGGAACCTCTCATAACTAACTCCCCCACCCAACATCTTTTGTCTTTAGCTGAAGATGGTATTTAATGGCTTGAGGCATTAAGAAGTTAAGTTGGCTAATTGAATTTCAATTAAAAAAAAAAGTTAAGATGGTGATGGCTTGAGCCATTTTGAAGAGTTACTCAGTTTTCCTGGGTATCTCCCATGTATAGAGGAGGTGTACATGTTCTTAACCTTCTGTTTGTTTTTCTCCTGTTAATCTGTCTTTTTTTATTACAAGAGACTCTCAACCAAGAAAGTAGAAGAGTAGAGGGAGAATTATTTTTTCTCCCCTTCAATAACATCTGTGTATATACATTGTTATATATTAATGTATAATATATATTTTATGTATGTATACATATATTATATACACATATATTCCATAAATACGTTATATATGTATATACACACATATAATGTATATATTCATTGGAACACAGATTGAGAAACCTTGCTCAGTATTCTCTTCCATACCTCCAAATATCAACATGTTTGCAAAAGAATAATTCTTTGCAAAAGTCGTTTCATAATGTATTAGTCACAGCCAGACTGACTCCATTTCCTGAAATCTCAATAAATTAACCCCTAAAAGATTTGTCTTTCTCTCATATCACAGTCTGATGCAGATCTCTTGGCTCTCTTCCATCTCCTAAGGATCTGCGTTGCTTCCATTTTTCCATTTTGTATTTCCACCATTTCACAATTCTTTTCTTCAAACTTCAAAGAAAGGCGAGAGGGAAATGGAGACACCATACCTGCTCTGACTTACCTCTACCAAGAAGTGGCATTATCACGTAACTACCTCTGATGTTCCCATTAGCAAGAAGTCACTATAAGGTCCCAACCCAATTGCAAGGGAGGCTGGAAATTGTAATCTTTCTTCAAGCCCCCAGAAGAAGAAATGCTGTGGTGGACAAATCACTTTTTTCTGGAATATATCACATGTATTTCCTTAAGAAGAGAAAAAAAAAAAAAAGGTAGCACAAAGGGTTTGTCATATGTGCCTACTGGCTATCCATAGCCACTTCCAATGTTTCCATTCATACTCAAGATACGTTCATTTATTCACTGATAAGTGTTTATTGGTTGTCTGCTATGTGATAGACAAGATGCAGGGACGCCTTGGTAAACATGAAAGACAAAATTCTGTCCTCATCAGTTTTAGAAACAGGCCATGAATAAGAAAATTTTCTTTTTCTGAACACTTGTTGCTTTCATCTGCAAAGCAGTGTATGAGGATAGCTATTACATATCTGTTACTGGGGTAAAAAATAGCATCTTGACTTTGATTTAGATCATAGACCTAAAAGAAAGATGATTAGAATTTAAATGAATATGTAATACATGGCTACATTTATCTTTAAAATCTTCTATTATGCTTTACAGCATGGTTTGTTTTTTTCCTTTTTGAAAAATTTCAAAAAAGCAGAAAAATCACAGTGATATAATAAGCACATATATACTAGAATGATTTTAATTTTTAATCATTTTACAATATTTGTTTCATTTTTTCTTATAGAATACTCTGGACATACAAAAAAATGGAAATTGGTTTATATAATTTCTGTCATATTTTATGTTTTCTTTTACATTTGTTTGTATTCACAAAGAATAGGTCATTGTTTTGTAATTTTTTAAAATATGCTTAAATTATACATTTCACAAAGATGAAGGTGATTATCTCTCTACTATGTAGTTAGCAGTTAATAAATATTTGTTGGTTGAATAAGGACACATGTACAGTATTCTCTAACTAATTTTTACATAACTAAAAAAAACATTTTTACCAGATTATAACAAATGTAAAAAAGAAGCCCACAATAATAGGTATTGTGATAGGCAGAATTCTAAAGATAGTCACCCAAGATTTCCATCTTCTGATCACCAATAAAATACTACTATTCTAGTCACCAGTGTGAAGGGGACTTTGCAAAACTAATTAATATTGCCAACTTTTAAATAGGGAGATTATTGTGGATTATCTGGGTGAACTCAATCTAATCATCTAAACCCTTAAAGACAGAGAAATGTCTCTAGCTGGAGTCACAGAGGTGCAGAGAAGAAGGTGAGGCAGGAGAAATGAGGGAAACTCCAAATGAGAAGAGGACTCAGTCAGCCATTGCTAGCTTTGAAGACGCAAGGGGCCACAGACCAGGGAAAGTAGGTAGCCCTTGGAGACCGAGAACAAACCCCAACCAGCAGCCAGCAAGGAAATTGAGACCTCAGTCCTACCACCACCTGGGACTAAGTTTTGTTAACAGCCTGAGTAAGCCTGGGTACAGATTATCCCCCAGAGTCTCAGAAAGGAATGCAGCCTGACCTTCACCTTGGCTTTAGCTTTATGAGCTAAACAACTTTAAACAACTGAACCATGCTGTGCCTGGACTTCTGACCAGTGAGATAATAAATGGGTGTTGTTTAAAGCCACTAATTTTGTTGTAATTAGTTACTATAACAATAGAAAAATAATATAGGTTCAGTTAATTATCACACAGCAAATACATTAGTATGGCCACCGTCCAGGTCAAGAAATAAAACCTGCCCAACCGCTAACCTCTTTCTTCTCCCCAATTATAAGCACAATCTTCACTTTTAACAATATAGATTAGTTTTGCCCAATTTTGGACGATATATTAATGAAATCAGAAGCACATATTATGTTGGATCTGGCTTCTTTGACTCAATGCTATATGTATATGATGTATCCATGACTGCATGTATACTTCTAGTTTGTCATTTATTGTTATATGACATTTCACAGCATGAATATATGTCACTGTTTACACAAAGATGGTCTCAAATTTCATCCTGGTCTTCATTTTTCTTCCCATGCCTTCAAATGTATTGAATTTGTGTAGCTTACTTTAAATAATAGTTCTTAGTGCAAATGTCAATGACCTCAGGAGAAGTAGAAGTAACACTAGGATAACATCTTCATATCAGGCCTATTAACAATGTGTGTCCCCTTCAAAGAACTCACAGCCTACCTGTTTCTTTGAGACAAATATTATTTCCTGAACCTCTCCTGCACTCCAATTTCCATCGTGGGCTGTTTTAGGGAAGGAAGGCACGGCAGTGATAAAGATGGTGCATCAGATATTGGGAACCAAGAAAGAAAGGAATGTTATAAAGGAAGTAGACTTGAAGGATATTACTATTTTGTGAAAAATGAAAAGCATGCATAGATTTTATTAGATTCACTTAAAGATCCTTAACAAAACATGTAAAATAGTAAGAGGAATACTAAATACTTAAATGTTAAAAACATGCAGAATGAAATAATAAACCATTAAGGAAAAGGAACAGGAAAAGTTTGCTGATAGAAGTGTGTTACATCAGATTTCAAAGAGTGGAGAGTGGAAAGGATTTCAGACTCAGAAAGGCTAGCACATCAGTTTCAGTGTATTTTCAAGAACTTTTTTTTTTTCTCCAAGAAATGTAAAGACGGGTTGGAAAGATGTACAAATAAGAGAGAGAGAGGGAGAGAGAGAAGTGGATAGAGAAGAACCTGTTAAAGGAGTAACTTTTATTTATTATATATTCTATTATTATATATATTAGTAACATATATAGCAATATAATTCAATCACAAGTAAGACAACCAAGATTGGAATCGCATATCTCTTCCTTAAGTCCAGCACCTGCAATGGAAATAATTCTTTGAGATTTTTCCCTACAGATATAGAGATTTTTTTTTCATTTTTTTTAGAGGTGACAAAATGGTTTCATCAACATAGACCAGGGTTTCTAAATCTGAAAACTGCTAGCATTTAGGGCCAGGTGATTTTTTGCTTGGGGGTCTATCTTGTTATTTTGGGTTATTTAGCAGTATTTCTGGTTTATACTCACTAGATTTTGGTAGTACTCCCTACCCTGAGTTGTATGTACTCTGGGAGACAAAATAGCCCTTATTTGAGAACCATTGGCCTAAACTATCAATAAAAAAAAAAAAAATGTGGAGATCACAGTAGACTCTTAGAATCTATTCTTCAAGTCACTATCACTACAGTAAATCTGTGAGCATATAAAATTTTAGAATTATGAGGGAATATAGTAATCTAATAGATTGTTGTGCAGGAAAAAAAATCAGACCACATAGCTCTTGCTCTTGAGGATGCTGAAACCCTGAAGTGTGTGTGTGTGTGTGTGTGTGTGTGTGTGTGTATAAAATGTTTGACTTGAAAACTTACACTCATCAAAGGATTCACTTAGAGACCACACTGGATGTGGTGTGGTCTAGCCACTCAGAAGCGCTGCGTGGAGCTCCCAAACATCTATCACTAGTTGTCCGTGGGAGTGTGGATTTGGGTTAGAGCATATCTACTCGACAATTTGAAAGGAAACTAAGCAGCAATTGAGTGTTCAATCCAAGGGGCCAGATCACTGCCTACTGTTTCCTCTTGGAGTGATTCCAGGTAATATTTGCACATTTTAACGATTTTGGATTTGACTAACTTAAATAATTAAAGGCTAGAGCCAACAGTGCAAAAATATTTTCCCAAAATGAACAATGCAAGCCTGTCATCTATTTAAGAAAGAATGTTTGTAGTTATGGCACATGGCTTCTTTCGTTGTTATAGAATAGGCTTATTCTCTGAATTGTGCTAAAGATTTAACTCCACAGTTTCTCATGCATAATATCAGACACCAGGGATTCCTTGTTCCTTCTCAACACAAAAATTTATGTAATAAGATAAGATGCCTCTATTGTGTTATTTTCCCAATTGCCATTCTTCACCAACGAGAGTAAACAGAGCACTAAATGAATTGCAGCTATTAATTTCTTTATGAAGGAATAATACTATAATGAGATCTGCACAATTTTATCATCTGAGATTTCTATTTTTGTTATATGTTCACATGCGTGCTCTCAAAATCCCTCATTTGGAAATGCTCATAAAAGAAGTATCAAATCTATCTCTACATCTAGAATGAAATATGTAAAACCAGACTGGTTCCTTCTCTTTCTTTTATACACTGATTTAAACATTATTTTCCGGGTATCTGCATATGCCTCTAAAATACCGTGCAACTGTTCAAATGTTGAAAGTAAATGAAATAATTATTCTTGTTAAAAAAAAAAAAACTAAAACAACCTTTAGACCAAACGTGATGCATTATATTGACATAATAAATGTGGACATTAATTAAAGAGCAGCAGAATCCAGCAGAGAAGTTTGCCCTCCATCTGCTTGACTTGAGGTAATGACAATGTTCCGTTAACCCAAACTGACAGATTTTCTACGGTTTGACTTGATCTCGAAAGTTGCTGCTCCTGGTATGAATAGCCATATGTGTGACATCATCCATGGCATGCCATGTGGAGTAAAATTAACTGTTTATTTATTTCTCGTTGTTTTTGGTTTTCAGTCTACCTTCCTTTTGAGCTCTGGGTTGTAGGTAACCCTTCACACTTTTCCTAGTTTACCACCCGTGCACTTTCCCATACAGAATAGCTAGTCCTAATGTGAAGTCCCAGGTTCCAATCACTCATATTTGCAGAAAGGACATGCCATACATTCACATTGTATCCTCACTGAGAAAACAAGTATGCTGGCAAAAGTGAAATATGGCATAGTAATCAATAGGGTTATTATCCAAGCTAAATATGAAAGCAGAAAGTGTGTTAAGCCCATCACATATTCTGTAAGAAAAGAACTTACAGAATTTTCTAAATAATAAATTAGTGGGATGAGGGCTCTTGTCCCAGAACTGAAACTTAAATCTTTGGATCTGTTCATATCTAGTATGTATTAGTTAACCAAGGGAACTGTTTTCTTCTTCCATCTCATTACAGATCAAACATCAAAAGCTTTCCACTAGAAGCCTGCACCCAGGAGGCATTTTGCTTTGTCACAATATAGTATTCACAGCCTCCCTGATAGGAGCGCTAACTCTCTTGGTAGCCTTAAAGAACAACAGCGTGGTTATTTGTTGTGCTTTTCCTCTCCTCCCCTGGAATTGTTGCTTTACTGTAATAAGTAACATTCCTTCCAATTATCTACGTTCCTCAAGTCCACAGAGCTGACCCCATGACTTTAGAACAGACTCACTGTTTAGAGTCATTAATCCGAGATTATAAACATGGAGGGAGATTCATGAGAAAGGGATGAACTCATGGTTCCTGAAGAAAGACAATGGCATGCAGTGTTTTCTCAGGGACTGTGTGTGTGTGTGTGTGTGTGTGTGTGTGTGTGTGTTCATTTTAAATCCTTTCCTGAGAGGATTTTCCCCCTCATCTTTTGAACATTCCTTATCCTCTGGCGTGTTCTTAGTTGTAGTGGTCAGCAACACCTATTACGGCTGGTGTATTGGAATGGTTTATTTTTCTCCAAATCTTTGCCTGGACGCAGATTCCAGAAGGCAGCAAACATCCTGATGGAGCAGTGTAATATTGGACAGATCAGACTTGTGAGCTTTTATCCACTTGCCAATGCCGGAATTCACTTGCAAATTGCTCACCTTTCTTGTAAACCTGTCTACTGTTTTTTAAAATTGGAAATAGCAATGAAGTACCATTGGTGACTCTGTATTAAGTCAGAACAACTGAGATATATTTATGTGAATTTAAGGCATTATACTTTAATTCTAGGGATCATCTTGAAGGTTTTGATGTTCTCTGGTCTTTCTTCTTGGTTCTATGAAGGAATTTTTTTTCTAAATCTCTGGAGGAAAAGAAGAAACTGCATAAAATAGACACCTATATTCTGTATCATTCTATTTAAAAGCTAATGTAGTAATTAGAAATCTTAAACTCTGTATGTGTGTGAACTTGATATGTATCCAAGTCTTTCATCTTCACCAGAGATCTGATTAAATCTTCTGAGATCTTTTTGGAAGCTGAAGAGAAATAATATTCTGAATCTGCATCATTTTGATACTACATTACATAGGAAATTAAAACATTCTTTTTGTTGCTGGAATTGGCTTTAGAACAGACAGCATGATTCCCCCCCTGGTCTGGAGCTCTGATGTCAATGTGAACTAAAATATTCTCCCATCCATCCCCAATCTCTGCTGTTTTTGCTGCCTCCTTATAAAGATTACACATACACTTAGCAAATGAAGAAAGGAATTAGTGATGCTCTCTCATTTCCTGTCTTCCCACAGATGGTGATAAATTCAAATTCAGACTCCATTAAACCAGAGTAGAGAAACCCAGCAGGTGGCTGTACTAATGGAAAATCCTGGCTTTGGAATAATGGGAATTACAACGGACAGCTCTTCTACACCACAAAAAAGATGATGTATCCTTATTGACAGTGTCGCATTTGAGTCCAGAAGGCTGATCTGATAGTTCATTCCTGGCACAACGGAAGCTAAAAGCCCCCTGGGTGTTTTCTTGGCCACACCACTGTAATTTTTGTCATATGAACTTTCTATTACAATTCATTTTACAAACCTCATATAAGTTGAAGAGAGCAAGAGGAATAACAGGGAGGGGCAAAGAAACGGGGACCTTCATTTTGCCTACAGGCACACTTTTATTCTTTTTTCTTGGTTTAAAGGACAAATAAAGGTTGACATACAACAGTATTTCCAGCCAATTCAGTATTTTTAATGCTGACATGCTTGGCCCAAGTTCTTTCAAAGGTCCTAGACAAGCTCATCTAAGGGAGTTTCTGTTTAAAAGATGCATAGATTGCCCTGAAGGTATAATGCCTTATATTCCACTATAATTCTTGCAGGAATCCTTCATTGCTATGTATTTTTTTTTCTTCCTTTTCTCTTAGCTCCACCCTCCTTTTTAAACTCCAACATGTTGTTTGCAAAAAAAAAAAAAAAAGGATTTGGTCAAAACTATCTGAAAAAGCATCTGCGTGTTCAAATATTTAGAACCTCATATTTTCAATAAGCCTCCAAGTCTCTGAAAATATAACAAGGAGTTATCAAAATATTTCATTGTATTCACCATCTGGCAGCAGTTTAAAAATATTATATTAAGATTAATAATCATACATTGCACTTACTCAATATAGCATGCTTCCTCTCAAGAACTGTGAGTGCTTTACAAAACTAAACTGAGTCATTGACACTTTTTCCCCCGCAAACACTCTTCGGGGTAAAAACAAAAACAAAAATGTGGGAGAAAAATTCAAAGGACAGGTAAAGGTTGGAGATGGCCTGGAGAGGTTAACTTTTCATTCAAGGCAGAATTTTCTTCTTCAGTCAGTCAATCTCAGTCACTTCTCATTTTGCCACTTGTTGAGTAGGAGCTTTGTTCTACGCAGGTAAAGAGCTTGGCCATCCAGCTTTCATTGCCCCCAAGTTCAAAGTTTAGAAATTGGCCTGTAACTGAAAAACAGACCTACGAGCCTAGAAACTTGCAGGTCACGGAGAGCGATCTTTGGATCTTGGGGAAGAGGAATACAGACTTGATGAGGCCATAGCAGAGAGGGATATGGTAATGATGGACTTACTTCTATTTTCTCAACAAGGATGAACTGGAAAGTGATGTAAGTACTTCCCTGTAACATCTGTGTGTGTGTGTGTGTGTGTGTGTAAATATATATCTTTTAACACGTGTATGTATAGAGTTCCCATTGCCTGTGGGTTTCATCGTTTCTAATTAGCTTGTTTTTGTTATGATGTTCTGAATTAAATAACTGTCCAGATATTTGTTTTATGCAGATATCCCCAGCTGAAAGGCCAACCATGACTCCCCATCACACCAAAGAAGGGGCAAGTCACAGCCAGAGAGCAACTCACAGTGGATGTTACTGGAGGAACAATTATTTGTACCCGAGCATGCTAGAAAAACAAAATGCCAAATCAGAGGGTCTATGAAATACTGTTATCTTCAAATGGTTTCATCATGTGAAAGCGCAAACTCCCATGCACAGATTGTCAACAAAATCAAGGAAATCTCACATGAAGACTGGTAATTGAGTTCCCTGTTCATATTTTAGAGTCTACCACTGTTGTCTACAGACATAAATTGCTAGGGAGACAGACATGGAAAACCTAAAATATCTGATGATATGAAAATACTATCAATTTGCATTTAAACGATTGTAGTGATTTTATTGACTGCTTAGCATGTGCTGGGCTCTGTTCATTATATTATTTAAGACTTGCGATTGCCTTTTAATATTCCCATTTTACAGAAGAGCAAGCAGAGACTCTTACAATTTAGGTCATTTTACCTAGGTCACTTTGCTTGGATGGGGTATGAGAGAGTTATAATTCAGGTCTCACTGGCTCCAATAGCATCGAAATCTCAGTCGTGTAAGGCAGTGGTTCTTAAGCAACATCAACATTACCTAAAAACTTGTCAGAAATGCAAGTTCTCAGGCCCCAACCCAGACTTATTAAAAAACCCTGGTTCTAGGTCTCAGAAATCGGTGTTTCTAAAAATCTTCCAGGGTATTCTGATGTGCACTAATGTTTAAGAACCACGGTTGTGTATTGGTAAGGATGTGGAAGAAGGAGAACCTTTGTACACTGATGGCAGGAATGCAAATTGGTACAATTTTGGAAAACAGTGAAGAGGCTCCTCAAGAATTTAAAAATAGAACTGCCAGATGGTTCAGTAATCCAACTTCTGGGTATATGCTGAAAGGAAATGAAATCAGTATCTCGTAGGGATGTCTGCATTCCCATGTTCACTGCAGCATTATTCACAATAGCCAGGATGTACACACAACCTCAAAACGCGCCCTTTGATAGAAGAATGAATAAAGAAGAATGGATAAAGAGATAGGAATATGGGGGCGCCTGGGGTGTTCAGTCAGTTAAACAGCTGCCTTCGGCTCAGGTCATGATCCCAGGGTCCTAGGATCGAGCCCTGCTTTGGGCTCCCTGCTCAGTGGAGAGTCTGCTTCTCCCTCTCCCTCTGCCTGCCACTCTGCCTACTCTCTCTCTCTCTCTCTCTCTGTCAAATAAATAAAAAAACCTTAAAAAAATTTTTAAAAAGAATATGATCAATCATGACATAGAAGAAAATCCTGCCATTTGCAACAACATGCATGAAGCTAGAAGTCACTATGCTAAGTGAAATAAGGTAGACAGAAAAAGGTAAACACCATATGATCTCCTTTATATACAGAATACATATAAAGAAAAAGTTGAACTCGTAGAAACAGAACATGAATAATGGTTACCATGGGCTGGGGTTGAGGAGATGGGGAGATGCTAGTCAAAGGATATAAGCCTTCAGTTATAAGTTCTGAGTATATAATACATAGCTCGGTGACTGTAGTTAATACTATTATATACTTGAAATTAACTGAGATTAGAGCTTAGGGTTCTCACCACACATATATACACACATAGCTAAATGATTAACCCGATTGTGGTGGTTACTTCACAAAGAATATGTATATCAAAGCATCACACTGTACACTACCAATTATACATCAATAAAGCTGGGGAAAAATGTTTTTAAGTGAAAAATATAAAAGAATCACAATTATGGGCTGTCTTAGAATCGCTTAGAATTACTTGGTGACCCTCCAGTTCTAGCCTTGCCCCAGGTCCCAGCAACAAATCTCCTTTTTGCCTAAGCTTGAGAGTGCCTCTCTTTTCTTGCAACCAGAATCAATACCAAGTCCAGAATAAAAAAGTTCGTCTCCGGAGCATCAATATTCAGACCCCAAATCTATGATTTGTTCAAACAATTTGTTCAATATTTTTAGAGAAGAATGAGTGTATATTTTTTAACATTGTTTCATTTTTGGGTTTCTGTTCGATATTTGTTCTTTTAAAAAAAAACTTTATTTTTTAAATCTTTTTATTTAAATTCATTTAGCCAACATACAGTACATCATTAGTTTCAGATGTAGAGTTCAGTAATGCATCAGTTGCATATAACACCCAGTGCTCATCACATCACGTGCCCTCCTTAATGTCCATCACCCAATTATCCCATCCCCCCCACCCACCTCCCCTCCAGCGACCCTCAATTGGTTTCCTATAGGTAAGAGTCTCTCATGGTTTGTCTCCCTCTCTGATGACTTCCCATTCAGTCTTCCCTCCCTTCCCCTATGATCCTCTGTGCTATTTCTTACATTCCACATATGAGTGGAACCATAAGACAATTGTCCTTCTCTGATTGACTTATTTTGCTCAGCATAATACCCTCCAGTTCAATCCATGCCGATGTAAACGGTTAAGTATTCATCTTTTCTTATGGCTGAGTAATATTCCATTGTGTATATATATTGTTTGGTGTTTGTTTTCTTCTGGCTTGGGGTTGAAGGCTACTATGACTTTGCAGGTGAGGGTTTGGAAGGGGTTGGTGCTAAAGTCAGGCTCTTCCCTTTACCTTATTACTCACCCCTGGTCTCATTGTACCTGCTCACTCTGAGACCAGTGCCTCACCAGTGGGCGAACTGACCAGCAGACCCCAGGACCTCTTCAGGGCCCTGAAGTTTTCTGGGCTGAGACTTCCTTGGCCCATTTCATTCATCAATGTGTTCTTGGCTCCGCATCATGCAGAAATTTGTTGCAGTATTTAATTTTTGAATCTTATCCAATTATACCCCTGGTTTTCTTCACTGTTATGTTTTATTTATTTCTGAACTTTTATACTTTTATTTCAGTGGTACCTCTGGAAGCCAGGCAGAAAACGGTGGGTCATCTGGAATAGACTAAAGGAGAGACAGTGACAGTGTACTGAATTTACAAGTTGGCTTCAATTCAGAAGAGGTAAGTTTAAGCAAAATTGATTTTGCAACTCACTGTGTATACTGAAACACTGAAAATAAAATATAAATATAAATCTTAATTTGGGAGGAAGAAGAAAATATCTATTTTCCAATATTCTCAATATGAAGCTTGCTTTCTTTTCTTTCTTGAACTTTAACCAAACAGATGTGTGAGAGAGCCCATAGCTTTCTCCTGAAAAACAAAAGAAAGATAAAATATTTTAAATGAGTTTAAAATATTTTAATTTACTCAAATTATACATCAAGACCAATTAGTGAGTCATAAAATCATTTAAGTGGTAGCAATCAGCACTAGAAAAGACTAAATAAAATGAAATAGACTAGACTGGAATAGAAAATAAAATATCAGTTTATCATATAAAAATATTGTTTTGTGAAACTTTTGTTTCTACTTTACACTTCATGATGTGCACACATGCACACACATGCATGCAGATATGAGTTTGTGTGTGTGTGTTCCAAACTTTTTGAATTGTGCTACAAAATATTGTGTTAAAAAATGAAAAATGCATTCCCTACTATGGATTCTGGGTCATGGCAAAGAGTTTGAAAAATACTTCCTTGGTCTCTACAGTAGGAAGAGAGAAAGAAATTAAATATTTACTGGTTGACTACTATGGGTCCAACATGGTGCTCACATATGTTATCTTATTAACAACTCCCAATCTACGTGTGAATTAAATATTTTTATCCTGGTGTAGTGCTGGCAATGGCCAGCAATCCCCGTACCGATGGATGAAAGATTACTCCAGACTTCGCTGTGAAAGAGAGGAGAAGTCAAGGGGGTCAACGCTCAGAGATGAAGACCCTTTGCTCTTCTTTACTCTCACCTTTATTCGTAGTTCGGGATAATCATAAATCTTTATTACTCTGTTTCTCAAGCAAGTGATGTGTGGAAAGGGGTCTTACAGAAAATAGAAGTCTGATTATGGGAAAGATACAACACACTGATCAGCTTGTTCTACGAGTTCTGCTAAACATAGCTTTAGGGGACAATGTGTACATCTCTTAGCTCAAGGGGCAACTGTTTGGGCTAAGAAAGCTTCGGGGAAGGTAACTCCCCGCGGCATTCCTACCGCAGAGTGGTCCGCAGGCCTTAGCATTCCAAAGGCCTATGCCCTTCTCCAAAACCTTCCATCACCCCCAGCGGCCTCCATGTTACATTTTAGCAAGCCAGGTATTATGGCTGATTTCACGCTCTACATTAACCTCAACTTCGTAGAAACCTGAAGAGGCTTGAAGACACATGGGCTGATCCTAAGAATGCAAGTAAGTAGCAGTTCTAGACTTAAACTGAATATGTACTGATAACAAAACCTGGTATTTTCGTTATATTTGTCCCATTATATTTTGTCTGCTTCTATTAGGCCATTTTTTTAACCCAAAAAAAAGATAAGTTTAAAACATTCAGATTATGGAGTAATGTGTAGTAACTTACTATTAAATAGCAAGGTATTTTTGTTTGTTTGTTATCACAATGATTAATTCTAGAATAGATAAGCCAGAGTAAAGAATATGAAAGGAAGTCATGTATATTGATATATTCCTGTTTTGTTTTTCAAAATTCATTGAAATATTTTAAGTATATTTTGTTTTTAAATAAACCTAAATGTGATTCTACTTTTTGTGAACTCTCCTGGGCCTTACGTCGATATGTTAATGCATTTTTCACCTTAAAAATTTTTATTAGGTATCTTTTCCCAAAATCCGTGGGAAATCACCCAGATATTTAAGACTGAAAATGGCAATACTAGATCTGTATTTTATAAAGTTAATTTTGTAGTATTGTGGATAATGTAGTGGGAAAAAGGAAGAAAGGGGATGGTAGACTAGTTAGCAAGTTTGATAAACTCGAGAGAGATGATGATTGTAGACTTGGTCAGTGGAAGTGATGATGTAAAATAAAAGATGAATCCTAGAGATTTTTATTTTAAACATAGAGAAGTAGGTATGGGGATCTCAAGCCTTCAGCAATAGGGGTAAGAATAATAAAGGAAGAAGTTGATGGAAATTTCCAGCAGGAAATTAAGAAGGGTTGAAATCTCATTAGTCAGTGTTGTCCAGAGAAACAGAACCAGTAAGATGGATAGATGGATGGATGAATGGATGGATGGATGGTTGGATGGATGGATGGATGGATGCATGGGTGGTTGGATGGATGGATGCATGCATGGATGCATGGATGGATGCATGGGTGGTTGGACGGATGGATGGACAGATGATAGATAGATAGATAGATAGATAGATAGATAGATAGATAATAGATAGATTTTAAGGAATTGGCTCATATCCTTGTGGAGGCTGACAAGTCCAAAAGACTCATATTAGACCAGCAGACTGGAGACCCACAAGGTGGTTGATTGTGCAATTAAAGTCTGAAGATAGTCTGGAGACAGAATCCCCTCTTCTTCAGGGGACCCCGATCTGTTTTCTCTTAAAGCCTTCAACTTACTGGATGAGGACCACCCATATTATGGAGGGTAACCTGCTTTACTCAGAGTCTACTGATTTAAATACTAATCTTACCTAAAAAATACCTTCACAGAGACATCCTGGCTGGTGTTTGAACAAATATCTGGGTACAGTGGCCTAGCCACACTGACACATAACATTAACCATCATAAATTAGAAATAAATTTATTGTCAGGTGAGTAATCCCATGCTTTGCATAGACTAAACACTCAATAAATGTAATTGTGATTGCCAGCAGGTCCAAGAAAAGGAGATAGGTACCTTGCTGAAGAGAAGTGATAAAATATAGAGGTTATTATTGAGAAGGGGCATGCCAAGCACGGACTGATTTTCTCTATGGCCAATTCTTCCTGAGCTTCTGTTCCCGCTGCCAACACTTTTCAGGCTTATTTCAGTCCTCAATAAACCCCCAAAGAGGCAAGAGTATTGTAACCATTTTTTCATGCTCTTTTTTCCCTCCTTTTTCAATAGGACTCAGAATAAAATTGTCCTTCATGACAAGGAACAGCATATAATCAAAATTACAAAAGGCCTGAATTCCTGATAATCTTCAGGATACATTTTGAAATTAAATCATTGAGACCAGAATAAGAATAATAGCAGATGAGTGTTTTTTATTTGGCTGTATATATTTATAATTTTAAATTGATTTTCAAGAATTTATACTTCTTAAAAAACAAATGTGTAA
Source organism: Callorhinus ursinus (assembly GCF_003265705.2). Taxonomy (NCBI): domain Eukaryota; kingdom Metazoa; phylum Chordata; class Mammalia; order Carnivora; family Otariidae; genus Callorhinus; species Callorhinus ursinus. The sequence continues at coordinate 5,932,747 of NW_027397090.1, forward strand.
TTTTTATTTCAGATTTCAGCTTTATCTTGAAACTTACATTAGCCTAAACAGACTGTCAAAACATGAGATGGGTATTTTGATAATCTGTTCTACATGTGATTCCTCCAGCCAAAGTCTTCAATTTTTGAACTGTTAGAGAACAATATTTTTTACTAAGTAAGGAATCACATTCTCTGAAAAATTTAAACTTTATTCTTAGAGGGCTGAGTAAGAGAAATTAATAAATCTGAAAGTAATAAACCCACTCAAACATATAATTTAGGAAGGTTTTAGAATATGTTAGATTATTTGGAGTATATTAGTATCAATTTCTGTTATAAAACATTGTTTAAAAGAAAACAATGAAAAAGTAGAACAAAGTTGAATAACTATGCTATCTGATTTCAGGATTCACAATAAAGCTATACTAATCAAGCCAGTATGTATTGGCATAAGGATAGATACAGAGATCAAAGCATCAGAATAGAGAACCAGATCAGACCTACAAACATATGGGCAATTGTTTTTTTGACAAAGATGGAAAGGGAGGAAAGGGAGTCTTGTCAATTGTAAAAAAAAAAAAAAAAAAAAAAAAAAAAAATTGAACCTTGAGTCATACACAAAATGAACTCAGAATGGATTATAGCATATATGTAAAAGCTGGAAAGTATAAATTCCTAGAAAAAAACATAGGAGAAACTTTTTGTGACCTGGGGTTAGGCCAAGTTTCTTAGGACAGAAAACCCACAAACCATTAAAAAAAATGATAAAGTAGACCCCATCAAAATTCAAATCTTTTACTTTTCTTGAAGACACAATAAAAAAAATTTTTTTTAAATGGCCAAAACACCAGCAACATCAAATCCTGGCAAGAATGTGAAGCAATAGGAACTTTCGTTCATAACTATCGGGAATGCAACATTGTACAGCTACTTTAGAAAACAATTTGGCACTTTCTTACAGATCAAATGTACTTTTACCATGTAATCTAGCAATTGTACTCCTTGATATTTACCCAAAGGACTGAAAACTTTTGTCCATGCAGAAACCTGCACGCAGACATTTATAGCAGCTTCATTCATAATTATCAAAACTTGAAAGCAACCAAGATGTCCTTCAGTAGGTGAATGGGTAAATAACATTCCAGAAAGTGGAATATTATTCAGCACTAAATAGAAATGAACTATCAAGTCATTAAAAGACATGGCAAAACCTTAAATGCCTGTTAGTAAGTGAAATAAGCCAATCCAAAAGGTGACATATAAGATTCCAACTATATGGCATTCTGGAAAAGGCAAACCTATGAAGAGAGTAAAAAAAAAAAAAAAAATCAGCGGTTAACCACAGCTTTCAGGTGGAGGGATGAACAAATAGATCATAGAGTCAATGAAAATACCATCTGATACTACAATGATGACTACATGTCCTAATACATTTCCCTAAACCTCTAGAACTTACAACGCCAAGAGCAAACCCAAATGTAAAGCATGGACTTTGGGTGATTGTGATGTGTCAGTGTAGATCCATCACTTGTAACAAATGTACCTTCTGATGCAAGATGGTGTTAGTGGAAGAATCTATGCACGTGTGGGGCATGGGATTTGTGGGGCGTCTCCATACCAGCCTCTCAGTTTTGCTGGTAAAACTTCTTAGAACTGTTTTTTTAAAAAGTAAGCAGTAAAAAATACAGACAGGGAGAATATTTGGAAAACATATATTTGATACAATATTTGCATACAGAATATATTTTAAAAATTACCATTACAAGAAAACAAGTAGCCCAAATTTTTAAAAAGCCAGAAGATTTGAAAAGATACTTCACCAAAGACAAATGACAAAGCCCAGAAAAAGATGCTCAATTTCACTATTCACTAGGGGAATACAAGTGGCAACAATGGGATTCCCCCACACATCTGTTAAAATGGATGATGAGGTTGGAGCTCTCCTACATTGCCCATGAGAATGCACAATATCCCAGTCACTTTGGAAAACAGCCTGGCAGTTTCTGATAAAAATGAAACATACACAACAAACATACTTATGACTCAATAATCTTACACCTAGGTATTTATGCAAGAGAAATGAAAATACATGTCCACACACATACCTGTATATAAATGGTCGTAGTAACTTTATTCATAATTGTTAAAAACTGTACACAATCCAAATGCCCATTACAGTGAGTATTTCTTACTCTACTCCTTACTTCACACGGAAGTACTTCTGTATGGTGGAATACTGCTCATCAATTTATCAGTATATCAGTATCAAGTTGTCACTTTATCAATAAAAAAGAATTAACATGCACAAATGAAGATGGATCTTAAACTGTTATGCTGAGTGAAAGAAGGCCACACAAAAGTCCACATACTGTATGATCCCATTTTTATGACATTTTAGCAAACACAATCTTATAGGGACAGAAATCAGATCAGTAGAAGCCAGGATCTGAGGTTAGGGGAAACAGACTGATTATAAAGAATAATGAGGGAAGACATTTTAGGGCAGTGAAAATATTTTATATGTTGATTGTGGTTGTGGTTACACACTTAGTCGGTTTGTTAAAACTCACAAAACTGTCTTTTCATGTATTTAAATTATACCTCAGTGAACCTTTAAAAAAAAAAACCATAGGTTTTGATTTAGAAAGAGCTAGATTGATATCTTATTACAGAAGATGCTGACTTTGTAACCTTGGACAAGTTTCTTAACTTTGAAATGCTAGTGTACCTCTCTTGATATTGGAAATTATAGTAGTCCATACAAAGTATTGGGCACAGAGCCTCCTTCTGAGTTTCAGTTACTACAAAAAGGATGGGGAAGATCATTACACCACATAGTGAGCAGAGTGGGAAGTAGGGGTTGGATAGAGGTGATGGGTACAAAGTAACTCTTTTCTAGGATGAACAAGAAAAACCCATGCACCCCACCACTTCTGAATCCAAGCTTATCTTACCAAGTAAATTCTTACAGCTTACAGAAAGTAATTTAAAAAGTTTCGTTGCCAACACAGGAAAAATATAAACTATAAATATATGTGTGTGTATCATATACAGTTTGTTAATTGGAGTGTGAATGCAGTAGAAAGAGGGTATGAGTAATAGGTGGCTTAAGCCAAATTTAGTCTAGTCATATCCTTGTTCTGCCAATATACCTCAAGCTTAAATGGTATCACTGAAGCTGTTTCAGACTTGAATTGCTCCAGAGCATTATCCTGGTGCCAACTAGGCTGAAATATGGTGGTAGTACACTTCTACAGCCAGATAGGCAGTATCTTTTATGTTTTATTTATTTACAGCAGCACTAAGCCATGCATAACTTTATAAGCACTTATAAAGCTAAACTCAATTTGTGAGGCAAACGTATGCTGGGAAATAAGCAGTTTACAATATGAAATATATTTTTATATTGGGAAGGTTATTGGAGATTGTGTGGTTAATTAAACAGTCAAGGTAATTGATCACCACGTGGAGCTACTAACACGAGAGTCTTAACCACTTTTGGTGACTTTTTGTTTCAAATTTGACTCCGTGATTAGATGAATCTACCTCCCTGCTGCACCTAAGGAAAAGTGAGCATTTCCTCTTCCTTTCCCAGAATCTAATAACAGAAAAGAAATTCTATTTATTGACCACCTGTTTAAGAAACAGATTTGGAAAAAAAAGAAAAAAGAAAAGAAAAAAGAAACAGATTTGGGGTACAGACCTAGATTCTCTATGTCTCCCAAATTTATGTTGTTTGTTTTTGATTATACCTTGACACCTCTCTTTCATATACTTCTCCTGTTTAGGAGAGGGGTAGTGCATGTTTGAGGGGGTAATTATAATTGTTTTTTAAAAATAAGTCCAAGGATTTGAATGTTTAAATGCTAGATGTGTCTATTGTCTATGCATATACAAATATGTGTTTATAAATTAGCATTTAACGGCAATGAATTAACAGCTGAGTGCCTGTGGTGTGCCCACTCTTGTCCATAAATCATAGACAACTTGACCTAAGGCTAAACAGTGGTTGGTTTGAAATTTCACATTAAGACCAACTGTTCATTACAAATCAAAAGTGAACTCACTCACACAGTTCTGACGTTCTGAAGCAACTCAATAGAGAGACATTATTAAAATTATAAAAATAAGCTATCCGTTCATATTTTCAGTAGTTTTAACCATGAAAGCAACATAAGCACATTATAGAGGAAACAGTTACCCATAATATCATTTTCCTAAGAAAGCCATTATTGTTTTATAGCCTTCTTCATATCACGTGACTTTTGCAGTGTGTGTCTCTTAAAAAAACAAGACTTACCTGAATTTCTAAAGATTTTTTTTTTTTGACAGAGAGAGAGAGACAGCGAGAGCAGGAACACAAGCAGGGGGAGTGGGAGAGGGAGAAGCAGGCTTCCCGTGGAGCGGGGAGCCGGATGTGGGACTCGATCCCAGGACCCCGGGATCATGACCTGAGCCGAAGGCAGACGCCTAACCGACTGAGCCACCCAGGTGCCCGACATACCTGAATTTCTAAAGGAGGAGTTCGCAAACTCTGACCTAAGGGCCAAATTCAGCCAGCTGCCTATTTTTATACAAACTGCAAGCTAAGAATGGTTTTTATGATATTAAATGGTTGAAAATCAAAAGAAGAAAGAATATTTCATAACCTGCGAAAATTATATAAAGTTCAAATTACAGCATTGATCAATAAAATTTCCTTGAAATACAGCCATGCTGATTTCTTTATGTATTGTGTGTGGCTGCTTTTTAACTTCACAGGGCTGGAAGTGGGTTAAGACGAGTAAGGCATTCATGTTGGGCACACAATTTAAGGGGGTGCCCAAAAACTTGGTAATAAAGATAATATCTTAATGCAATATTGTAAAACTCAAAGTTGATGCCAAAAATTCATGATAAACGAAATATCAAAATTTTATACAAGGCTGCATCAGTACTATAACAGCAGAGCTGAGTGGTTATAACCAGGTCTGTGGCCTGTAACACCTAAAATAGCAACTCTCTGGGTTTTACCAAAAGATTTCGCCAACTCCTGCTCTCCAGCATTTAGGCCCTAGTGTTGTTTTCCTGTTTCCACCAAGGTTTTCTTCTTTAGTATAAGACACAGACAGATCAATAACATTTGTGACAAAGACATTCCTTGCCAAGGCTCTTTGTCAATCAGAAGAGAGGGAATAAACCAAATGAAATACATTTGATTAGCAATATGACAGGCATGAACTCTCCTCATTGTGATTGTGGTTTTCTTAAAATAAAGAGAAGGAGGAGGAATTATGCCATGTGACCCAGACAAAATTCTGTGTGAAAGGCTGACTCGAACATAATACCAAATAAGATGGGGGGCAGGGGGCATAAACTTACAAAGACAGCCATTCATCCAGATGTTACCAAATACTGATTGTTTAAAAAAAAGGAGTTGTTAGTTCATGTTTGGTACCAGGTTATTCTGCACCATAATTTCACTCTGAGGTGGTTTAGGATACCAGCCACCAAGCCTTAGATATTATTTAAATTTTGAAGAGGAGGGGAATAGACCCTGCCAAGGATCAGCCTACACTTTTCATTTTCAAGAGCTGGTTGCCTAATAATGTTGGCTAAGACAGTAAACCAAGTGCTAAGTATTAGAGATGAAATGCCATGTAATGAGATTAAATATCAGGGAGGTCTCAAAACCTGATTTCTACAGATTTTTTTTTTAATTTTCACTTGTTCTGAACTGTTTTTCCACCTGTTGGTTTTTATAAGCAGTTTGTTTCTTAACACTGTTAAGGTGAATGACAGGTTTTCATACTTACCCAAAGAAATCTTTGATACGAAATTGCCAGAACTCTTTTCTTACTATTGAGAGTCTTGAAAAAATCTTCATGAGGGCACACTCGAATTTCCTGTACCTTAGGAGTCATTCTGCTTTGCAAAGATTTTTGTCCTGCAACAAGGATACATGCATTTATTACCTGTGCAAAGTTTCATTTTGCCCGTTTTTCTAAACCTTGTGCTAAGAACATCTGAGGTTTTAATTTTTGTTCTTAATAAATATACAAGCTTAAAAATTATATTCCCAAATATCCGCTTATTAAATATTTGAAGAGATATCCAATTTGTGTAAAGTCATTTTGGACACAAATATAAATCTTTCAAATATACGGGAGTCTTACATATTTTTAAAAATACCCTTTTTAACAAAGATGTTTGATTATACAGGCTTGCAACAAATTAAGAAAGGTAGATTTTTTTGAGGACTATGGTATGGTCTTTATATTATTAAATGGTAAATATACTTTATTTCCGCAACTTATGGTTAACACTGGTGATTATGACATTTATTTGTGCTTTTTAAAATTTGGTTGTCAGATATTCTGAGTGGTGAGATTTATAAACTCTCAATTATAGACAGTTTCAATTCTGATCCATCAACTCAATTACCTAGGATGGATGAACCATATAGCAACTTATTAGAACTTCTATCTTTGTAGTTTGTCACCAGGAATTCATCATTTATGAAAACAAAATACTTAACAAATTCCAAAATTGAAAAATTCCAAAAATTAGAAAAAAATATGTCAAGTTTAACATTGTAAGATTACTCAGATATATGCCATAAGAAAAGTATGACATCTCTGTTAGGTAGAATGATTACGAAGTGCTGAGTGTCTAGCTCACCATTTTGCTGTTTATGCAGTGAATTGCATATAGCACTCATTTAATGATGATTCATTGAATAAATCAACTCAATGGATTGAACAAACACTGATAAAACCATGTTAACGCATGCTATCATTGTGGACCTTGACAAAGTCTCATCAAGCATTTTTTAAAAAGTCTTTATTAAAACTAGAGTCTAGGGGAGCCTGGGTGGCTCAGTCAGTTAAGCATCTGCCTTCGGCTCAGGTCATGATCCCAGGGTCCTGGGATCAAGCCCTGCATCGGGCTCCCTGCTCAGCAGGGAATCTGTTTCTCCCTTTCCCTCTGCCCCCTCCCCCCTGCTTGTGCTCTCTCTCTCTCACTCTCTCTCTCTCTCTCTCTCAAATAAATAAAATCTTAAAAAAATAAAAACTAAAACTAGAGCCTATGTTAGAAATGTGGATAGATAGATAAATAATATACATATAGAGACTGTATAATAACTCTGTAAGTAAACTTAGGTCCATGCCTAAAAAAGTCAGGAGTTTTTTTTTTAAAAGGCTTTATGTCTAAGGGGGGCTGTAACAATATCGGTCTTTTCTATTTCAATGGCAGTTTGGAATCAGAGTAAAATTTAAAGTGGAATCTCTTAAGGATGAAATAAATATCCATTGTATTGAGGGCCATCACTCTGCTTGGTCGCTGGTGAAATGTAGGCTCTGTTCTGTGATTATATTAAAGATTTCGATGGCTTCCATGCATAATGTCTACTCCGTGTAAGTCATTGGCGAAAAGTGGTCCTGTTAATAACTCCTGAAACCAAAGGATTGACCAATGGATACCATTTATTGAGTACTAAAGAAAGAACAATATATGAGGTTCTTCAGAATCTTGAATAGATTTAATTCTACCTATACCATTGAGAATATTTTCTCTTTGGTCGGGGACATGACACACACCTGGGGATATAAAGAAGAGTTTATTTTAAAGAATCCAAAAGATCTGTTGTAATGAAGTACTTGAGGTGCTGCTAAAAAACAAAAAAAAAGAAAGAAAAGAAAAGAAAGAAAACATTCATCTGGGAGTCAGAATATGTGGATTTTGTCTCAGCTGTGCTAATAAGCAGCTGTGCAACTCTGGACAAGTCATTTCAACTTGCAAGCCCTTAATTTTTTCATCTCTTCAGTGAAAGATATCACAAAGGGATTTGATGATCCTAAGCCCTGAGTCTAAATCCTAGTGGATTCCATAGAAAGTAATCAAGGCAGCAGAGTATGGAAGAGGCACCTGAGTTCTGTTTGTAATGAAAGAAGTTGGGCATCAAAAGTTGGGATGCAAGAAGAGCTCAGGGTCCACAGGCCATACACTGTTTCCTGCTCCACGGAAAGCTGCCTTCTCTCACACAATTTGCAGCTCAGTTATTTTGTTTTTTTCTGATTCTTATCCACGGGACACTGCAATCACTTGCTAGTTTGTGTTGTATTTGCTCAGAGTAATCATATTACCTCCAGCAACTTATGGTGTGGTCCTAGGACGTGGCAGCATTTCAGCTGCAGGAAAGAAAAGGATCAATCTGAGCATTCTTGAGAAAAATTGCAAAACTGCTTTTAGTTCACATGCTGTATTTCTCGTGTGAGATTTCTTTTAATGGGGAAAAAGCGATTTTTAAAAGGAGGAACTCGGATGTTTCCTAAAGCAACATTCAAAGCAATTAAATGGAGCTTTTTAAGCAACATGATCTTTTTCACTCTCTCAATCTCCTCTTTAGCCTTAAGTAAAAACCAAAAGAGACCTTTGAAAAATGATGATTTTTTTATATTTAATATGTGATCTTTTCATGTTTCTGCTGTTGTATGCTTTTGAGCTGTCTAACAACTATAGCTATGTAGCCAGAAGAAGGGCAGACTTGTTTTATATCCTGTGAAGAGGTGACTACCTGAAGTGTGACAATGAAAGAAAACATAAGAATTCTATGAAAGGGTTGACTACAGAGAATATGGGGCCAAGACCTTCATCTAACCCTGGATACACATTATTCTTAATAATGCATACCGGTATCTCTCTCTCTCTCTCTCTCTCTTTTTTTTTTTTTTGGCCGACTTTAAGTAGTGAGCTTACGAAAATTGATGATATTTTACAGAAACAAAATTTTTTTTAAAAAAGCATAGTTCTGTTTCCTGTATCTTTCACAGTTCTTTAATTTGAGACATATCACTTTTATCTCATCTGCCTTAACACCAGATTTGGTTTAATTAAATTTATGTCAAATGAACACATGAAATGAAAGAAAAATCAGAAAGCCTGCAGTTGCCCATTAGTGAGTCAGTGAGTGCAGTGAAAGGCTTTTGAAGCCTGGCTTACTGCCAGGACAAGCTTGCAATGATGCTCGGAGATACCCATGATGCTTTGAAGGGAAGGACTTAGCTGACCTGAGCCTGCTCAGTGGAATCAGTCAAAATCCTCATGGGCTGGATGTAAAATCTATAATACGTCTTCTGTCTTCAACCATTTACCTGTCAAAGGAAAAGAGTAAGGGGTGTAAAACCACAATCCATATAGAAAATTAATTGTACTAGACCCACTCATTATTATTATTATTATTAATTATTATTATTGATTATGTGGGTGGTTTTGTTCATCTGTTTTGAAAGCAACATGCCAAGCCTTTTGAAAAGTAGTGCCATACTGTCAGTCTCCAGAGATACTCTATCAAAATGGTATTTAACTTAGGTTCTTCTAATTGAAATAACTGTCATTGAGTCAAATAATGTATGCTGTTAGAGAATATAAAAAGAATAACCTTTAGGAACTAATATTTAGAGCTTTGCAAATGTGTCACTGTTAAAACACCTAAGTTTAAAAATAAGCAAAGCCCCAAATGTTTTGACACTCCTCTCAAAATGCAAAATAAAGTATCACGTCTCATTGCTTCTGATACCACATGTTCTTTGTATTTTTATATTTGAACACATTTAATACATCCAGCCCCAGCACCCCCATATAAAAATATACTAAATGACCCTACAAATCAAATATAATGTTTATTTGATTTTTGCATTCAGACTTTTTTTATTATTATGTTATGTTAATCACCATACATTACATCATTAGTTTTTGATGTAGTGTTCCACGATTCATTGTTTGCATATAACACCCAGTGCTCCATGCAGAACGTGCCCTCTTTAATACCCATCACCAGGCTAACCCATCCCCCCACCCCCCTCCCCTCTAGAACCCTCAGTTTGTTTTTCAGAGTCAGACTTTTTTTTAAGGGGTATATATTACTGTGTTGATTCTCTTTGCTTATCAGAATCTGACCCAGAGGTTCATTTGCATTTTATACTTTCGTATTATAGACATTAAAGTCTTTAAATTTTTTTTTTAGATTTTATTTATTTACTTGAGAGAGAATGAGAGAGAAAACACAAGCTGGGGGAGGGGCAGCCCCCTCACTGAGCAGAGAGCCCAAGGACACGGGGCTCAATCCCAGGACCCCAAGATCACAACCTGAGCCAAGGGCAGATGCTTAACCAACTCACCCAGGCGCCCATAGACATTAAAGTCTTGACACAACTTTCAACAATAAAATAAATAAATCATTATGCAGCAGGGGGGTACACCAAGCATTAGTAAAACAAGACATGTAACAGCAAGCTTGGTGAACATCCAGAAATATCAGAGGGACTAAGAAAGGCAAAATCAGGCTCTTGGTGTCTTTTTCTTTTTCTTTCTTTCTTTCTTTCTTTCTTTCTTTCTTTCT
>NW_027397090.1:5943208-5957506 GCF_003265705.2 Callorhinus ursinus
TCTTTCTTTCTTTCTTTCTTTCTTTCTTTCTTTCTTTCTTTCTTTCTGTTTTCTGGTCCTATTTGAAAATAATTGAAACAAAGAAAAATCTGAATGTTCCCAAAGTCAAATCAATATTATCCGAGGGGCTTCAACAATCCAGAAGTCCCAAGAATCATCAATGTCCTTATTCAATTCCTAATTCACTGCTTTGCTGGTCTTCCACAGTTGTACCATCTCATATTTTCTACTTATTTAGGGCCTGCTTTTTTTTTTCTTCTGTTTTCTATTTCATTTATAACTATGAAAAGAAAAGTAAAGCAAACAAGAAGTAGAAAATTCCCCCAAGAGTCTCATCTGTACCCTTTGAACAGTTTCCATTTACAGATCCAGTGTGTCTTGGTAGGTTGTGGAGTGTGTGTCTGCACCGGAACACCACACTAAGAGGTGCCCTTTGGTAGAATATCATTTTGAGAAGAGAAAGGATTTCTGTCTAGAGCTGAATATGAGACATCATATCTTGGCCAATAGCAAAGTCCTTAATTTTGTGGAATTTGTGAAATGTGTTCAGCTGGATTCTGCCACTTGCCTCTAGTTGGATGTTAGTAGTCTTTTCATTTTCATGAGATCAAATAAGATATAAAAATATTCAGTGTTTTCAAATTCCATAGGATATAGTACAATCCTAGTAATATAAGAAAAAAAGATGGGTTTAATTTGCATTCACATTACCTGTGATGAGTTTAAAAATGTGAGTTTATATTCAAATAATTCACTCCTTAAAACTCATGTCTTTCTTTGTTCTCAACATACATTTAACGTTTAAAATATTTTATAACACCAACACAAACTTCTCAAAAAACTTCAATTATAATTAAAAAGGAAGAACTTCATGTTGATGAAATAATCTTTAATTATTCAATATTTATTCGAGTTCTTACTGCCACATGTATTTTTTTATGAAAAACTTGTCAGTTCCTTCAATAATTTTGTTTAGTAAAAGGTAAATTAAATTATCTGTTACAAATTGCACATGATCATGATAATTGAGAAGAATCTTAAAATGCTGTAAGATCTACTTAATAATAAAAGTTTTAAGAAATTGAATATATTTGTGAATATGGTTAATAGCCTTGTTTACTTGTTTTTGATTATATTAAGATATTATTAGATGTCTGTTTTGTTTTATTCGTGAAGACTTTTTCAAGGAGTTACAGGAGAAAAATAAGCAGGCATTCAAAACTCTTAGAGATTGCTCAGAAATAGTTATTTCCTCCTTCAAAACGTTTGTCCAATAAGCTTTTTTAAACCAGAATACATAATGACCTGACCACAGTACTGAGGCAAATTTTTACTATTTTTTTTTAATTTTGAATTATTCTAGTTATTGTGTAATGCAGCTTTTCCCCATGGCACTACCGATCTAGCCTCTTTATTCCACATCTTAAAACCAAATTGCCAGAAGTGTCTGAAAGGCTATACTTCAGAAAAAAAGAGAAAGAAAGAAAGAAAAAAAAAAGCACTTCAGGGCCAAGCTTTTGCTAACACACCGAGCATTAAGAGATGAATCAAGGGCGTAACAGAATGCTGAGAGCACCTTTCGCTCAGGAATCAAAGGCACGCCAGGAGGAGTCAACATTTTGCCTGAAGTTGCTCTCTCTGTCTCTCCTCTTGCCTGTAATGAAGTAGCTAAAAGGACATTTGGGACAATCCTGGGCCAAGCAGAGCTGTCTCAGATCCACCTAAAGAATCATAGCCAAAAGAAAAAAAAATGATTCTGAGAAATATCTCAATCCAGTGCTCTGTATTTGTCCACAGAGAGTAAAATGTGTGAAGGCATGGCCCATGTAACTGGGAGTAGAATCTGAGATACAGTAAGTTGCTCCCGAAATAGTCTCCAATAAATTGCCACCCACTTGAACTCTGCCTTCATTGTGATCCAGCTGATGCGAATTTAGGAGTGTGTGTTTCATTAGGATGCAAATTCCCCAGTTTTGTGTTTTAGGGTTTCCTCCGTTACTCAAAGTGGAAGGGTTAGGATGGAATGATGAGAAAGAAAAAGAGGAACAAACCATTTAAAAATGATCCAAGAAGACATTTTAGCCACATGCTCCTTCTATCAACAGTAAGACTCTCTGACAGGCGGGCATTCCTACAGATACTTTTCCAGCTCAAAGTAAGGATTAATACAGAAGTCCTGAAATTCTGATTATATCAATGCCCTGCAAAGTGCCTTCCAGATAACACTTCCAAAAGAAAATTGCTTACACATGCCACTTATTAATTTATGTTCATGCAAGGAAGCAAATAGACCAATAAATGGATATGAAGCATTTGGAGTATTGGGGAAGCCAAACTTTATTACACCAATTTTTTGTCATATAACCAATTGCATCCCTAGTTTTAGACAGACGCTAAATTGCAAAGGCAGCCCGAAATTCCCGGCACCTTTTCCATAAATTCTTTTTTAAGAATTAAAAGCATTAGGTCTGTTTTAATATTATCCTCTAAATAAATGAATAAATATATATTTTTTTCTTTTTTAGGTTAAATAAATAGTTTCTCTCGGGTACTATTGAGAACAGAGGGTGAAAGGCAAGAAAATGTATTTTAAATATGACGTTAAGAGACATGACTATCCCTCGTATAAAATACAAATATTTAAGTGAAATAAGGTGTATTATTTATGCAGTTTGAACTTAAACCTCAAAAGAAAGTGTACTTCACTTGAAGATAGCATTTTTTTCGTTACTGTAACTGTCCACAGGAGAGCCCACATCACTTTTATTTTTTAGAACAGTAACTTGTTTTATCTGTTGTCAACACTGGTACATAAAATGCTTGGAGCATATTTTAGAAATCACAGAGTTCTGTCTTTGAGTTCTGTCCTTACAGATCCCCCAGTTCTAACAATATCATCAGAGAATATTAAAATATTCACAGCAAAGGGACACACAAGTTTGAAGGTTCTAAACTGATTATACAAAGCGATAACACCAGGGTTGTCCCAACATAAAAGCTGACAAGTCAAAAGGGGACGTAACGTGCGTTTTCACTGGCAAATGGTAAAGATCCAGTGCAGCAAGATAGCTGCCTTCCCCTTCCCGTGATCAGAGCCATTACGGAAAGAAAGAATTTTGATTAAGACCGTTAACTTTGCACAGAGGCAAATTTGAAAGAAACAATAAGGGAGAATGTGCCCAGTGCACATCTAAAATATTAACTAATAGACCTCCAGAAAGATGAGCACTTACGTTTTCTTACACAGGCAGGGTGAATTCATGAACTTAGTTCAACGTTCCCCCTTGCACAGTGATGGGGTTCAAAAAAAGGCAGCAATGAAGTCACTTACAGTTTGCAATTCAGCAGTCATGTGGAAGTCTGAAGTAGGTATGAGCAAAATATACAGTGAAGAATAGGTGGCTCGATATTATACAGCAAAACCGAACTTTGCAACTGCTTATGCATAATTAACTATCTGGGACTAGCCTGCTCTGGTGTACCACTTTATAGAGCAATAAAAAATTAAACTAAAATACAGACTCCTAGGTGACTGTGGTCACAGTAAAACTCTGTCTTCCTTTGCAAGCTTATTATTTCCTGAAGCTGTGGCTGACAGCTTCTATGAACACACATTTTTGCATATATTTTGTTTATGTGCAAGTCTTGGCATTTCAGCCATCTCCTGCTGAGGCCCCTTCCTACCATATGCTTCTGTTTTTCTTCATTAGGTGATGTGATCCCTTTTGACTGTTGCCTGCATATTAAAGAACAGTGGGCTTGGGGGAGAGAAGAAACCCTGCTTTAAGAGAGTGCCCGTCAGTTGGCCTTCAGCCGTTTGGCGCTGATTGCCTCTGACAAGTGTTGTAGCTACTCGTCCTAATGGATGTCTCTGCTTTAGCCGAGAAGAGGTGAAAAGGATGTGATTTCCAGTGAAAGAAAGCAACGTGAACTATTATTTAATTACTGCCTAATATAAAACTCCCTAGGAGTCCCTGTTGATTTATAGTTCATGCTTCCCCCTTTCTTTATTAATGAACAATCTAGTCTTTTAATGCAATGCACTTAAGTCACACCTGTTATTGATAGGGACTTTCCCAAACAGAACAAGGCAAACAATCCATTTTACTACTCTAAGCATATCTAAGCATATATGCTTCTGAAGTGCTTTATTTTCTGAAACATAGAACATGCTCTTTCATCCTGTAAAAACAAAACAAAACAAAACAAACAAAACAACATTTGCATTAGTGTTACCCAGGTTTATTTTTTTTTCCACTGGTGGAAGATTTATTTTTTTTCTTTTTTTCATTTATTTATTTATTTATTTATTTATTTATTTATTTATTTATTTTTATTGCTCTGGCTCCTGAACTTTTCAACTCTCTGGCTTCTAAGAATCAATTAAAATCCTCTTCTCCCCCTCCCTCCTTCAGTCCTCACACCGATAGGGTGCTGAGTTAAGGAGACATGGTTTTTGTTTTGTTTCTTAACCTCATGCAATTTCTGAATATGCTGAAGCCTATGTTCGTCAGCAATCCATCTTCTACACAGAATTCACTGTCCTGCCAGGGAGCTGCAACTTCCAAATCCGAGAGGAAGTAGTAATGCAAATCTGTTCTTCATTGTCAAATGATGGGGTATTTTGCAATCAAGTTGCTTCTATTCATTTCTTTCACTGGGGAAACAGTGCAGGCACAAATATGGTCATGCGATGTTTTGGAATGAATTCTGTTTACATAGCATATTACCAGGGCATGGCCATTTAAAAGATACCGGACTGATTTAAGTAGTAGCTGGCTTCTGTTCACCTATTAAGTACATAGTAATAAGAGTATATATTTTTTTCTTCTATCCATAGTTCATAAGAATTATATTGGTGAAGTTTCTTATGTTTTCTTTCTTTTTTTTTTTTGCTACTACTTATATTTGCCTTATCCAGTTTTGCTGAAGAATTATTCTTGCAGTATCTAGACATATAGTAGTTTATATCATTCATGCAAATTCTAGGTCCAACATTTCACAAAAAGACACATATTAACTTTATGAAAACACATTGTGTTTGTGCCATAATCTCATATGGAGAATAAAACTTCCTCTATTCTATATAGTCCATTTGTTTACTTCAATCATTTTTAGCAGCTATTAATTTTTAAGTATTTGTCTTTCATTTTGCTATATCCATATGTAGTCTGGTAAAACCTTGAAAATTGTGGTTTCCTTTTAAATGTAGCCAATTTGCTGATTTGGATATTATCAGAAAACAGGTCATACAGTAATGCTACACCCTGATGTTTTTCTACTCTACATTTTTGTGTTCCTAAGAAATATTCACATCTGCCTCATTTAAGTATATATAATATAGAAACAGATACTCTACAAATGACAAAAATACAATTTTATGTTAAAAGCTTATAGATTCTGTTCAGGGTTTTCCCAAAGCTAAATCTCTGACCTTTGATACAGATTCTAATGTTGTACTTTACAGTAATGTAAAGAAATATATTTTTTTCCAATGACTGTCATAAACATAGACCTGTGACTTATATAGAAAGAGTGTTAATGGGTGTGGATGCTATTGTTTATTCACTTTAGAAAATTCTGTTACTTTGAAGCAGAGTGTGAGTGTATAATTTTTATAAGTGATCCACTTCTTTTTTATTTACTTGCATTGCCATAAATCAAGTATTGACCATCCTGGAGGAAGAAAGGCTATTTATGTGGCAGTTTCCAAAATGAAATGGTAGTAGTGCCAAATTGAACAGTTTATGCTCTGCATGCCAATTAAGCATTTTGACTCCTGATATAAAATTTGATAGTTTGACACCAAGTGCTAAAAATGGGGAGTAGAATTCACCAAATTTTGTGAAGGTAAAATTTTACTTTCAACTGTGCTGTACAATAAAAGAATGTTCTTTCTCTTTGTTAGAATTGTTATTACTATGTGTGAATTACTCTAAAAGCAACACACAAGTGTTTCCTTTTCTTGTAGTCCCTCAAGAAAAGATGAAAAGAATTAGAAATTGAATTCTAAGGTTTTTAATGTAAAATCAATTAAGCTTCATATAGTTCCTGATAATACATTAATACTCCTTCCTCGTTTCTTTATAAGTATTTGTAGAGGGTGAAGCAAAAACATGATTATTAGAAAAGTAACTGTTTCCTTGTCTCATTTTACAAAAACAAAAAATCTCCACAATGAGGAACTGGGAGACTTCATGCTATAGTGCAGCATAGAGTAAGAACTGCTGATTACATTCAAGGTCTAAACTCCATCAATAATAGAACTACAACAAAACATTTTTAAAGTTGGGTCTTTTTCCCAAGATAAGTATCTTAATATTAATTAATCTGGCTTGGGGAGCAAGAGATAGAATATTTAAAGGTGCTGCATTTGCTATAGAATTGATCATCTTCTACTTTAAGAATTTTTTGCATGGTGTATGGCATTTTACATGTTTAAAAGAAGAATGAATAATGAAATTCTCCTGTGAGGTTGAATACAAAACTGTCCAAATCTTACACCTTTGCTAATACAGAAGAAAGTTTAGTGCATAGTTCTAGAAGGAAGAAATTTCCCTTAGGTGTTGGGAAATGTTCATATTCTTTTTGCCTCTACTTTTTAAAAAAAATTTTTTTTCATGAAAGAAACACATACACACACACACACACACACACACACACACAACACAAAAATAAGATTACTGCAACTGAATTTTAACAGGCTGCATTTGGTCCTGAGGCCAAACCCCTTAGTTTTAGTAACTAATGTGATTCTAATAAGGAAATTATTACAGAAAAACTTAAAAACCTCTTATTAGATAAAATACGTTTTTAAAAAAATTGTTTCGTCTCTCATCCTCATAAACAACAGTAACATAATCAGTACATAACATTTTAGGAAAGTAGGTGACTTAAATTAGGTTTTAAGTCTAGGGAGCTCAGAGCGAGTCATCTTAACTCAGTAAATCCTTGACATTATTTTAATTTCTTCAAAGCAAGTTCACATTTCTTCATGAGCACTGTATAAATGATGCAAGGACTCACCTGAAGACAAACATATAACACATGTCTAATTATCAAAGAATCTTCATGCAACCAAACATATCTTGCTCTCATCTCTGTAAAGAGATTTATAAACCAAGAGAATTCGAACCCCACAAATGTTAAACGAACATTTAAAAAAGGTAAAAGTACATTTCTAGCGATACGCCAAATGGGACTTGAGTAGCAGCTAAAATAAAACGTTAGGTCTCCAAATGTCTATTTCAATTTGATCGAATAACCAGAAAGAATACTGCTGCTCAGAAATTCTGGCGGCAGTTCTTCCAGAGACACAACATGCATTAAATGTCCATGGATGGAGAGGTAGTGGACATTTTAAGAGAAGAGACTCCACTTGGAAATACGGGTACTTCGCAAATCAACAACTGAGGTTCTGTCTCCCGTTTTCAGAGAGAAGCGCTCACTCTAGGATGGCTCCATAAACCCTGGGCGCTGCAGACGCAATCCCAAATCCAAAGGAAAACCGTTGAGGTTTACAAACTACTTTTCTTAATCATCAAAAGTACAGGGGGTGGTATTCTTGCTTCATTTGTGGGTCCACTCCCAACTCCAAACAGATCTGAAGCCATTACAACGCATGGCAGTTGGTCGATAGTGTGGAAAAACCTCATTTACTGACTGGCCAGACAGTTTTAAAACCTTCAGATTTTTCTAAGTCTAGGTTATTAACTGTCTGACTGTAATCACATCTTCACCATAGGGAGCTTCAAAAGCTTTTCATTTGCATTGAATCAGTTGCCTTCCTCCCTGTCTTTTTTTCCCCCTGGAAATAAGCTTAAATAATTCAACAAACTACACACATGGCTAGTGATTATTGAACCATTCTAAGACACTCGAGGCAAATGGACCATTATGTGGTGGGAATTAAAACTTTCTTCCCAGTCACGGGGAGGGTATGTATTCATATATACAAATATATGTCTCTGCAGCGCTTCTTCATACTTTCCATTCTCCTAAAATAATGTGAAAAAACACCTACGGTTGTGCCGTAACTTTTATTCCCCAATGCTTTTTCAGCAGTTATTAGGTCAGATAAAGAGCCTTTAGGTGTGCACGTATATTCAAGATTTCTTTGCCCAAGTGTGGAGACTAAGTTACTTTAAAAGAAAATACAACACTTTTGAGAGTCACACTACAGATGAATACGAATAAATTATTTTAATCATTCTAAATTTAGTTCACGATACTTAGATCACAATATGATTCAGTGTGTTTGGCAACTTGATTTGACTTAGCCTTAATTATAAATATTTATATTTTGATAGGTCTCTGTGTAAAAGTATTTGTGGATATTTTGCATTTACAGCCACACAGACTTTTGAATTATCCCAAACTTGGAGAAATATTTTGTAATTTATCTTACCATCTGTTTCTGTAGATGTTTGATGAATGAAGATAAAAACTCCAGGCATTGTCACCCTAAGGTAGAAACTAGGATTTTATGGTAGATTTTGACAAAGAAAAAAATTAATTTCAAGACATAAATAATTTTTATTGATATAGTGCTTTTATTTCTCTAAGCAGATAGAAATAAAAAAAACAAAGAATAAAAGGCAGAAAAATCACATATTTTCGTAACAACAATAAATCTTCAATGTAAAATATCATAGAACATTGAGTAATTGTCTTTGACTGCAGAGTGGAAAATTTATTGGGACTAGAGTTATTTTTTTCTTTAAACATTAGCTTTGAAGTCTTAAAGAATGAGTCATACTTCGTTGCATAAGACTAATTCAAGTAATTTTTTTAGTAAAGCAGTAGTATCAGATATGGTATGCATCCTGACACCAACATTAAGGATATGCCTACACTAGCAATTTCATTTAAACATCTGTTGTGATTATATTGTGATTATATATGTTCTTTATAAATAATTTCAATTTTTGTGATTTAGTGTTTATATAGCTTTGCATCCACTTTCCAGTACTGTACAGCATCTGTCAAATTTACGATACATTTGTCAAATTATGATGCATTCAAAAATATATGGGTGCAACAAAAAGATTCATGTGTGTAAAATGAGTGATCAGGGGCACCATTTGTTGTTCTATTTCTTGTATCCTTTGATTCTCTGATATCTTTTCCCTAATTCTCTAGGACAGAATGAGCCAGATGCATAACTGGCTCTTAACAAATACTTGCTGTTGAATGAACTCATGTACTTTATTCCTTCTAGGCTGGTATAACATCAAGCAGTTAACAGCAATACAGAATTTTATTTTGTATATATTTTACTGATTACAGTATTTTTATTTAAATATAGGTTTTTTGATTATATATTTTATGCTATTATGTCTTTGATACTTTATCCCTTTGCTTGCTAATTCTTCCAAACAATTACTCCAACAGCTTGAGCATCCTAACTATTCTGGCATTATTATCTCTCTTCAAGACAGAGATTCATATACCTTTTTGAGAGGTGGTGGTGGTGAGAAATGGGTTATAGACAGCTTTCAGAATCGGATTTTATTTATGTATCCTTTTCCTGAAACATTTTATTTATTTTTTAAAGATTTATTTATTTTTGGGGGTGCCTGGGTCACTCAGTTGTTAAGTGTCTGCCTTTGGCTCAGGTCATGATCCCAGGGTCCTGGGATCGAGTCCCGCATCAGGCTCCCTGCTCAGTGGGAAGCCTGCTTTGCTTCTCCCTCCCCCACGCCCCCTGCTTGTGTTCCCTCTCTTGCCGTGTCTCTCTGTCAAATAAATAAATAAAATCTTTAAAAAAAATTTTTTTTAAATGTATTTATTTTAGAGAGAGAGAGAGAGAGAAAGCATGCACAAAGCAGGGGAGGGGCAAAGGGAGAGGTAGAGAGAGAAACTCAAGCAGACTCTGCACTGAATGCAGAGCCTGACATGGGGTTCAATTTCACAACCCTGAGATCATGATATGAGCAGAAACCAAGAGTCCAACGCTTAACCAACTGAGACATCCAGCCGCCCCTTCCCGAATCATTTTTGATAGTTTTTTCAGAGTTCATAGACCCACTGAAATCAACGCATGGAAAACAGGTTAAGCATACCTAATTTAAGGGGATTTGTGCACAATGGAGCATTGATTTAAGACAAGTGATGTGACACTATCAACTCTAATGGCAAGATCAGGAGGGGGCAAACTGACCCTCAAGCCAAATCTGACTGCCACTTTTTTTTAATAAATAAAGTTTTATTAGAACAAATTCAGTCTATTCATTTACGTATTTTATCTGGTTGTTTTCATGCTCAATAGCATTGTTGAATAGCTGCAACAGAGAGCATATGACTGAAGTCTACAATAATTATTGTATGGCCCTTTACAGAAAACAGTTTGCTGAATAGTGGACTAAAATTGTAATCTAAATACAGTGAATTTTTTGTGTTATTCAGGAAGACAAGACTCAAATTTAATGTGAATTATGAAGATGAATGGATAAAGATGTGGTATATATATACAATGGAGTATTACTCAGAAAGGATGAATACTTACCATTTACATCGACGTGGATGGAACTGGAGGGTATTATACTGGGCGAAGTAAGTCAATCAGAGAAAGGCAAGTGTCATATGGTTTCACTCATATGTGGAATATGAAAAACAGTGCAGAGGATCATAGGGGAAGGGAGGGAAAACTGAATGGGAAGAAATCAGGGAGGGAGACAAACCATGAGAGACTTTTAACCACAGAAAACAAACTGAGGGTTGCTGGAGGGGAAGTGGGTGGGGGGACGGGGTCACTGGGTGATGGGCATTAAAGAGGGCACATGATGTGATGAGCACTGGGTGTTATAGGCAAGTGATGAGTTACTGACCTCTACATCTGAAACTAATAATGTACTGTATGTTGGCCAATTGAATTTAAAAATTTTAAAAAGTCCAAAGTGTTGTATAAACATAACAGATGATCCCACAAGGATGAGGGGTACCTCAAATAAAATCATTACAAGTTATCTTGACTTAAAGTATTTTGAAATTAAAAAAAAAGAGTATTAGTATAAATTGCTGTCTATAAAATACAAGTGATTTTGACTTTATAAAAGTTAAAAAAAATAAAAATAACAAGAATAATGGTATGATGGTACTACTTTACCAGGGACATCTAAACAATATCATATAGTTCTGGGTATCACATTTGAGCTGAGGTAACAAAATTATGTTTTGTTTTGTTTTTCCCAGGGAATGAGACCAAGATGATGAGAATATATTAAACAATAATCGAGAAGGAACAGTTAGGAAAACAAGGATGTTTAGCCTGGAAAAGAAGAGGTGGGGGCGCCTGGGTGGCTCAATGGTTAAGCGTCTGCCTTCGGCTCAGGTCATGATCCCAGGGTCCTGGGATCGAGTCCTGTATCGGGCTCCCTGCTCAGCGGGGAGCCTGCTTCTCCCTCTGCCTCTCTCTCTCTCTCTCTCTCTCTCTGTGTGTCTCTCATGAATAAATAAATAAAATCTTTAAAAAAAAGAAAAGAAGAGGTGGGAGGGTAATAGAGGAGAGGTAGAGGGGAATGATAACTGTTCTCAAATATTTTAGTCATCTTTGTAGAAGGTGGAGTTTAATTTATGTTACCCCGAAGGCAATGGTATGTAGGCAGACTGGTTCTTCAAAGAAAAATAGCCCTGTTTGTATGTTTCCCAATTTTTGTGGTACAAGCATTCCCACCACAGCTGATTCCAGCCACCAATAGGAAGTCACTGAATGAAGAGCTGAGAAGAGATGCATTCAACTGGCTTTTCCAAGCACCTCAGGACCAGCTCCAGCACACCATCGCAGAAGGCAAAGTAAAGCATATGGCTTAAAACTACAGGAGGAAACATAGCTCACCATAGGAAACTTGGGATTTGCACTGGACTTCCTCGGGAGACCGTAAATTCCTTTTCTGAGAAAGTGTTTAACAGAGGCCGTGCATGTGCCTTATGAGTATACTAATTAACAAAAGCACAGAAGAAGAATGTGTGTTTCTTAAATCCCATGCAATTATTTATGATTCTGTGATATTTGAAGATATGTTAAATATGCTATTAAGGACTTCTGCCATTTTCATTCTGAGATGAAGTTTCAGGTATTATAATCTCATGAGAATAAGGCAGATATCTGTTGATTTCAAACCTTATATGAAAGTCTACAAAATACTAATTTGATAATAGACTTCTTACACATAGATATATTCAAACTTGCCGAAAAACATGAGTTTTACAGTTATCTTTGTATAAACTTCTCATTTTATCTCAGGTTGACTCTCTCAAGATAGCAAAATCGCATTTATTTCCTTTTGTTGCAAGCATCTTTTTGATATGGAAGGTGTTGTTTATAAAACCAAAGGAGATAATTGGAGGTAGTATCTTATACTTGTTTGCTTGTGGCTTCTTGAGGGAAGGCTTTTCAGGAAAATTTCCCCAGACATGCCTGAGATGTTGTGGAAGAATGCCTAAATATATCCATAGGATCAGCCTTCTTAGGTGACGGAAGAAAAAAAAAAGGCTCAAGGTCACTTTTCTCTCAAAAATCCAATTCTACAAAATAAAAAATTAACATAATAATACCTAGTTCTCACCAAGTTGAAATGTTAAAAGTGAGGGCAGGTCTTCACTGATTTTGTTGGTTAACTACCCAACAGCTAATTCCTACACCTTCAGAACTGTACTTTTATTAGGATAGTATGTTGAGGAGGATCTGGACTCCCGTACAGCCTTAGTGGGGAAACGTTAGTAACTGTCTCCTTATTAATGACTGTTTGGAGGGAGTATATACTATAACCCAAGCCAACGGGCAATGGGAAAAATTTTCTCTTGGTATTCACGGAAAGAAACAAAAAGACATTCTCTTTTCAGGTGTTCTGAAATAGAAGTATGAGATTCTTTGGGCTGATCCAGGCATACTATGATTATGAGTAGGCAACTCAAGAAACATCATTTCTAGGTGGAAGAGCATAAGATAGAAGAAACTAGATGCTGGATGATGCTGTTAAATCCCTGGTTTAATCATTCCTGGCAACATGCTGCTTCTGAACATCTTTTTGTGTAAAATAAGAAGGAAGATGACATAAAGACTTTTACAAACAAGAGCAGAGAAAATTGTTCCAGAATAGAAACACTATAAGAAATATCAGAAAAAGTTCTGCAGGCAAGTGTATGATACCAGCTAAAAATTTTGATCTAAACAAGAAATGAAGATATGAGAATTTGTACAATAAGAGCAAACACATGAAATTTTTATTGTTTTTAATTTCTGTAAAAGATCATTAAGTGTCTTTAAAGGAAAACAAGAGTATGGATGTATTGTTTGCTTTATAACCTATAGAGAAATAACATCTGACAATAATATCAAAGGATGGGAGAGAAGAAATTTAAGTATACAATTTTAAAGTTCATATACTACATGTGAAGTGATATAGTATCATTTGATGATTAGCCTTGATAAGTTAAAGATGTACCTTGTATATCTTTAAGCAATCACTGAAAAATTAAAAAGAGATATAACAAAATAAGCCAATTATGGAATCATTTAAAAATGCTCAAGACAGACAGCAACCTCTTCGACCTCAGCCACAGAAACTTCTTCCTAGAAACATCGCCAAAGGCAAGGGAAGCAAGGGTAAAAATGAACTCTTGGGACTTCATCAAGATAAAAAGCTTTTGCACAGCAAAAGAAATGGTCAACAAAACCAAAAGACAACCAACAGAATGGGAGAAGATATTTGCAAATGATATATCAGATAAAGGGCTAGTATCCAAAATCTATAAAGAACTTACCAAACTCAACACCCAAAGAACAAATAATCCAATCAAGAAATGGGCAGAAGACATGAACAGACATTTTTCCAAAGAAGACATCCAAATGGCCAACAGACACGTGAAAAAGTGCTCAACATCGCTCGGCATCAGGGAAATCCAAATCAAAACCTCAGTGAGAAACCACCTCACACCAGTCAGAATGGCTAAAATGAACAAGTCAGGAAACGACAGATGTTGGCGGGGATGCGGAGAAAGGGGAACCCTCCTACACTGTTGGTGGGAATGCAAGCTGGTGCAGCCATTCTGGAAAACAGTATGGAGGTTCCTCAAACAGTTGAAAATAGAGCTAACATATGATCCAGCAATTGCACTACTGGGTGTTCACCCCAAAGATACAAATGTAGGGACCCGAAGGGGTATGCCCCCTGATGTTTATAGCAGCAATGTCCACAATAGCCAAACTGTGGAAAGAGCCAAGATGTCCAACGACAGAAGAATGGATAAAGAAGATGTGGTATATATATATATATATATATATATATATATATATAT
>NW_027397090.1:5957606-5972279 GCF_003265705.2 Callorhinus ursinus
GGGGGGGAAATTGGAGAGGGAGACAAACCATGAGAGACGATGGACTCTGAAAAACAAACTGAGGATTCTATAGGGGAGGGGGGTGGGAGGATGGGTTAGCCTGGTGATGGGTATTAAAGAGGGCATGTTCTGTATGGAGCACTGGGTGTTATGCACAAACAATGAATCATGGAACACTACATCAAAAACTAATGATGTAATGTATGGTGATTAACAATAAAAATTTAAAAACATGCTCAAGAAACCCAAAAGTAAAAGATAAAGAAAAAGGAAACCAAAAAGATCAGACAAATAGAAAACAACTAGAATGAATCCAACCATGTCAATAAATATACATAATCTAAATAACCCTAAATTAAAAGACAAAGATTGATAAATCTGATAAAACAGTAAGAATCACCTATGTATGTCTATAATAAAATGACTTTAGCGACACAGATGGATTAAAGTAAAAGGATAAAAAGAAGATATACCATAAAAATCCTAATCAAAAATAAGTTTAGGGGCACCTGGGTGGCTCAGTCGTTAAGCATCTGCCTTGGGCTCAGGTCATGATCCCGGTGTCCTGGGATGGAGCCCCTCATCCGGCTCCCTGTTCAGAGGGAGGCCTGCTTCTCCCTTTCCCACTACCCCCTGCTTGTGTTCCCTCTCTCACTCTCTATCAAATAAATAAATATAATCTTAATAAAAAATAAGTTTAGAGTGGCTACATTAATATTAGAGAAAGTGGGTATTAAAACAAGCAATATTATCAGTGATAAAGAGAAATATTACATGAAGATCAGTTAATCAAGAATCTATAATATTCTAGAGGGGAGGGGGTGGGGGGATGGGTTAGCCTGGTGATGGGTATTAAAGAGGGCACATTCTGCATGGAGCACTGGGTGTCATATGCAAACAATCAATCATGGAACACGACATCAAAAATTAATGATGTAATGTTGGTGATTAACATAATAAAAAAATCTATAATAATCCTAAATTTATATATATTTAATAATAGGCTTCTAATTATGAAATCAACATTTCTTAAGAACAATCCCATTTGGGACATAGTTCTTTGCTTCAGAAATATCTTTTATTACACAAGAAATCATCATATCCTACACATCCACTAACATAAGTAAAGATCTTAGTTTATATTTGGTGAAATACATTTCTAAAATAGGAAATAATATGAATAACTAGTGAGTTTTTTTTCTCTTTTCTCTGGTTTTGGCAGTTTTACAGCTTTGAGAGCAGAGGTATTCAGAGTTATGTCTTTCAGAATGGTTGGGTTCTGAGATGGGTCTTGAATTTGTTTCTTAGAATTCTGAATCTGAAAACTTAGGCGGAATTAAGAAAACTCAATCTGCAAAATATGTGAATTAGGGGATCAGTCTTATTCAACAAAACAAATCTCTGGTAGGCATTAGGTTTAGCAGGATTTCTTTCCCTTACATATCCCTTCTCCTATTCAAATTAATATTCTAATTTTAGCTTGGGATATTGCTTATGCAGTTTGATAAAGAAGAATTAATCAGATTAAAAGTAGAATCGACCTGAGTAATTACTTTTTTTTAAACTAAAACAGATTTACATTTGTCTCTGTCAGTTTCTGCCATTTTATTTTTCGCTATTTGTTCAATTAGATTTTATTACATTTCTAACATTTAATACTAAGATGCTTCTCCAATCTTCACTGCATGTCAGAGCATAGATCTTTTTAAAAAGCTTACATTTAGAACAACTTCTCTGCAAATATTTTCATATGCCTTTAATGATTTCCTCCTCATGAATATAAAAGATTAAATGATTTTTCTAAATTGTTCAGAATCTGAACCATGTTTTTTATCGAAAGGACGATTTCCAAAACCATCACTTTCACAATACTCCCATCCTGGTAAATAAACCTACAAAAATGTGATTAATTGTTTTAGAAAAAAATATTGTGGGTTTTTGTGTTTTTTGTTTTTTGTTTTTTGTTTTTTTCAAAACCAAATGTAGATGTCAGGCAAGAAACTTTCATTCCTTTAGTCGATCAGTTAACATATATTGATTGAGTTTGTGCTAGCTACTGTTCCAAACACAGGGATACTCATGGGTGTAAAAACTCACATTGGTCCCTGTCCTAAGAAGCTTACTACAGGGGACAGAAACGTTCACTTCAAATACAGAGAAATTTCATCTTTGCAAAGTGCTCTAATAAAGATAATCCAAGAGCGACTATTAAAGGAGGAGTTAGTCTGGAGAAGGGATCCTTTATCTGAGATTGGAAGAATGAGTTAGATAACTAGACAGAAAGGCACGGGAGGAGGGTCCAGGCAGAGACCTCAGGGTATGCAAAATCCCTGTGGTGGGAAGGAACATGATAAAAGGACCAAGAGAAAGTAATTTTGATTGAAATGCAGAGAGTGAAGAAAATCTGGTGGAAGATGTAACCAGAGAAGTGGATAAGGCCAGAAGATGTTGTAGTTCCTATAAAAATTCATTTACTTTTTCCACTTCAACAATAATGGGAAGCAAAAGTAGAGATTAATTTAGGGAAAAAAATAATGATCAAAGTTGTACTTGAGAAGTTTCCTCCAGCATTAAAGATTGGAATAGAGATGGGTCAGGATTCATTTTGGTATGACTTGCTTGGCAACTGTGGTATGGAGAATTCTATGATGCTCCCTGAAGTCCTCACTTTCTCATGTATATACCCTTCATGATACCTTCCCCTTGAATAGGAGTAACATTTATGAATATAACAGGACTTAACTATCATGATTGGGCTATGTTATATGAGAAAGGTGAAGGGATTTTACAGATATAATTAAGGTCTGTAATCAGTTGACTTTGAGATCAACAAAGGAGAGATTATCCTGGGTTTAACCTGGATTAAAAAAAACCCTGTAAAAAGGGTTCAGTTTTCTGAAAAAAAAAAAAAAAGATTCAAAGGAGGAAAGATTATCCTGCTAGCTTTGAAGAAACAGACACCCATATTTTGAATTGTCTGTGGACATAGCCACTTGGTAAGGACCTGACAGAAGGCTCCAGAGGTTGAGAGCATTGCCTGACCAACAGCTACTGAGATAACGGGGTCTTCATTCCTATAGTCACAAGGAACTGAATTCTGCCAGCAACCCAGATAAGGTTGGGATAAGACCCTGAGCTCCAAAGGAGAACACAGCCTGGGCCAACACTTTGTATGAGCCTTGTGAGACATTGAACAGAGAGTCCTGTCTGAACTCCTCATCTACAGAAACTATGAGATAATAAATGCATATTGTTTAAGCTGCTAATTTTGTGGTAATTTATTACAAAGCATAGAAATCTAATACACCAATTATCAGTGGACCAGCTAAAAGATGATGGTACATTGGCCTAAGGTAATGGTGGCAGAATTAGAGAGAATTAGACATATTTAAGAGATTAAGGAAATAGAATCATTAGTACTTGATATATATTGGGTATAAAGTGTGAAAGAAGAGTGTTAAGGATGCCACCAAACTTTCTAGTTTGATCAGCTGGATCCATGAGGGTACCAATTGCTGAGTTAAAGAACACCAAAAGAGTGGCTGATGGGGAATTTGGATTTCAGAACTTGGATTTAAGGGGTAGAGGTTTTGGAAATATTTGGATGTAAATGTTTCAAAGTGGTTTTGAAAATTAAATGGCATATCATACCGTTTGGCCCAGAGTGAGCATGAATCGGGAAAGAGAACAGCCAAAGTTTTAAAGAAAATAGAGGGAATTTGAAATTGTCGGGGAAGGCGTGAATGTGAGTTGACCAGAAACACAGTAGTAGAATTAACGGTAGATAATTAATGGTAATTAATTGGTCTGTAGGAATTCATGGTGAAATTAATAAGCCTGTTTTGAGACCCCAGTAGGCAACTTTAAGCTCTCCCAAATGAGCTCTGGGAAAGGGGACAGTAGGGTTCATTAATAGATAAACTTCTGCAAGATTAAAGATAAGAAAAAAAAGATAAGATTAAAAAAAAAAAAGTGGAGTAAAGGCCCTAATAGGAATAGGGAGGAAAAGTAAAGCAACCAGGAAAAAATGAAAAAAAAGGGGGGGGGGGGGGGAGTTAAAAGGTGAGGCTAAATTATTTAAAGGAAAGCAAATAAACGTAAGTCAATACAATTAAATAAATACCCTGAAATGTATTTAATATGTAGCTCATTCAGTTTTGAGTTTTGTCATTCACAGCAATTATTTTATTAGGAAATCCACAGGAAAGTGGTACTGCCATATTTAAAGGAAGCATTTTATAACAGTTATTTTATTGTACCCCTTTCCTCTTGAAAATTGAAAAGAAAAAACAAAAACCAGACAGTCAGATATTAGGTAAAATACAAGTTAAAAAGCCTTATGTGTAAATTCTATATTTTGTTTATTTATATATAGAAACAACCTTAGTGAACTTTGCATACAGATAATACATAGAATAGTGGTTAACAGATTGTTCTGAGTATGGCTAGCTGCGTTTAAATGCATCTACTAATGGTGTGGTGTGACCTTGGGCAAGTTACTTAGTTGAATTTCCATTTCATCGTCTCTAAAGTGGGGATAATAACAGTACACAATTAATGCGGTTTTTATGATGATTAAAAGATAGAAGGCACTGAGCACAGAACTTGACAAGTATTAACCATGAAACAAAACTATGTGTTTTTAAATTTAACTTGCTTTAAGGTTCATGTGTTTCAAAAGTGAAGAGTAAAATGATGGAATACGATTCTAGAACAATAAAAGTAGTTATTATTGGGAGAAGACATTATGTAGAATGACTGGTCTACAATATTATACATTTTTTGAAGTGGCTGGAGTCCCAATATGAATTGGCACAGTGATAGTAAGTAGGGGTATACGTAGTAGATGTTCAATAAATCTTTAGTAAATAAATAAAGAGTGTGATACTATGCTGGTTGTTATTATATGAAAACAACTGTCTAACATTTAAGCAATCACAATATTGCATTTAAATACATGGCACCATTAAAAAATACAACATGATGCAGGTGTTCTTTAAGTATAACCTTGTCCTACATTATATAGTGGGAAACTAAAACGAAATAAACAAAAACAAAGAAAAACACAATCAGTTCTTTCCTTTAATAATTGGCCAGTTAGAAATTGCTCTCTTCTCATGTTACGTACAAAATAATTAGAGTGTTAAGCAATTTGAGTTTGTTAGACAGTGTGATTGTGTAAATCAGAGCAATAATTCATAGGGCACAAGGGTTACTGAATTAGTTATTCAGCAAATGCACCTTTTATAGCACCCAGGGGGCCTGATTTCCCATTTTTTATTTATTTTCTGTGTGCACCTGTTTAGCTGTTAGATTTCTTCCCTCCCCTGTTACAGCCTCTTGCTCCATTTCACATTGCACTGCACACACAGCAATATTGTAAATTAAAGAAATACAGAGGATAACGGGGGAAGAAAAGAGTTTTCAAGAGAAGGAAAGGTGAAAGTGACATCAGAGACTAAGTACATAGAGTGATTTAATGTGCTACATTACTATAAAAATAATCTCTTCAGAAGATAGGCCACTTTTTGTAAATATGTTTTGTCAAATTTTACTTTGACTTTTTTTAATAAAAAATTAAACATGCACTTACCATTGAGCAAGATGTGTAACAATAATCTATTCCACTTTCTTCTAAAACTCTTGCAATAACTTTTCCTGTGCCATAAGCAATGAGTCATATACACTGTTCTCTAACACATGAATTTGCATTGTGAAGTTAGGTTATGGTATGCAATAGGCTCATTTTTTTTCCTCCTGGTAACGTCAGCAAAGTACATTGATGGGAAATCTACCTTGATCTGTTTCATCTAGAACAAACTTGCTATAATACCATCCTATTGACCCAGAATAATCTCAACCCAAAAAATCCTCTGAACAACAAGAAATGAAATCAGACAGACTACTGGTCTACCAAACCCAAATAAGGCTCTGCGTGAAAAATATAAAATCTAGAAATACCTAGGTGAACATCCTTGAGTTTCTTCAAATTTTTATTTCTCTGAAGCCACATTCCACCCTTAATAATTCATTATTCAGAAGTTATGTTCTCCCTCTTACTGTTTTTGGGGTTTTTTTCTTTTTTTTTCTGAGCATAATGGAAAATTAGCTTTAATTAACATTCTATGTGAAGGTCTGAGAGCCTTGTCCAGGTCAGAAATAAATAAGCAAGCAAACAATATAACATCAAAAAGTTTTCCCTATCTACATAGGATATTAAGGCATTTAAGAATGAATAAATTATAATTGGAAATTAAAATGACATCAGTTTTTCCTTTATTTGGTTCTTGTTTTTCAGTTGATTTGACACCATGTTTATCCGGAATCAAATTTGTGTTTATACTTAAATAGAATTTTTCTTTAATATTATTGAATCCTATATTCATCACAAGCAAGCTGTCCTAATAAAGCCAAAGGTTGTATTTTTTTAATTCATTCATTGCTTTTTTTTTTAAGTCCGTATTCTATTCTACCATGAATTCCTTGTGTTTTGTCTCCATTAGAGACAGGAAAGGAATATAACATTCTGAGAATGAAGCACATGCTTCATTTGGTCCAACTTTATAATTTACTTTTAGTGATTTTTTTGGTCATTTATTTTTTGAACAAATTATTTATTATATTTTATCAAAACTAGAAAGCCAGATTCCTACTTTATTTACAAAATACTT
This sequence comes from Callorhinus ursinus, assembly GCF_003265705.2. Lineage (NCBI taxonomy): Eukaryota > Metazoa > Chordata > Mammalia > Carnivora > Otariidae > Callorhinus > Callorhinus ursinus. The sequence goes on from NW_027397090.1 coordinate 5,964,278, forward strand.
GATCAAACAAGCAGTTCTCTTTCAATCACTATAAATGTCAAGGTAAAATTATATAGAACTTTGTGAGAATTTGACAACTGTAGAAAACCAAGGCTCGAAAAAGGTAATAATCGTGTCAGGTTCATCAAACAATGAAAAAATATTCCTGATTGAAAGATCTTAAAGGATTGGTTCAACATAGTTCATGGCATATAAAAAGTGCTAAATTAATGTTTGAAGAACTTAGTGGGTTTTAATGGAGGAGGGCTTTTGGATTGGTAGGGAGCATAACTTCCAGTTTTCTTTTTACAGAGCTGCATAGATTAGATTGAGCACGTTACTTAATTTTTTATGTATCAGTTGTCATCTACAATATAGTATTTAAAGTAATAGTAGTAAATAACTCATTAAATACATATACACATGTATATCCTAGCACAGTAAATGATACTTCTATCACTTTCTGTAGGGAGAGCATGGTTTTTAATCAAATAAGCTCTGAAACCTATTGACTAGTTTAAATTCCATCTCAGTAACTTACTAGGTAATAGATGCTGGGAGAGCTGCCCATCTTGGTTTGTTCTGGCTGCTATAACAAAATACTACAGACTGGTTAGCTAATAAACAATAGAAATTCATCACAGTTCTGGAGGCTGGGAAGTCTTCGATCAAGACAGTAGCATGGTCAGATTTCAGTGAGGGCCCCTGTCTGGTTCACCTTATTTCTGTGTCTTCACATGGTGAAAGGGGCTAGGGAGCTCTGTGGGGTCTCTTTTACAGAAACATTCATCCCACTCATGAGGGCTCCCACCTGTATAACCTAATCATCCCCCAAAGGCCGCACCTTCTAATACCATCACATTGAACATTGGGATATCAACATATGACTTTGAGGGAACACAGACATTCAGACCATAGCAGTACCTGCATTCCAAACCACACTTTCTCCATATGGAACTTGTATAGTAATGCACTTCTCTCACTGAGTTGTAAGGAGTCAATATGGAAAATTGATAAGACACAATACAGTGCTTAGCCTGCTGCAAGTACTTAAATATCAGTTGCAAGTGTTATGGTATTTTTTTAAAGATTTGTATTTGTTTGAGAGAGAGAGAGCAGGGGGAGGGGCAGAGGGAGAGGGAGAAGCAGGTTTCCCGTGGAGCAGGGAGCTTGATGTGGGGCTCGATCCCAGGACCCAGAGCTCGTGACCTGAGCCAAAGGCAGTCACTTAACCGACTGAGCCACCCAGGCAATTGTTATAGTATCTTTATATCACATTGCGAAGTAATGATCCAGTTATTCTTCATATTTGGTCATTATTTGGTTTTGGAAGTTTTGTCTTATTTCCTACTTTTGGCAATTGAAAAGTGAAATGCTATTTTTTAGTTTAAGATCAGAAATACATGAAAGTCGCTTCCTAACCATAACCAACGCAATAGCCTAAAACAATTCAGTCATGTTTCTGATTTGGCATCTAGATCTTCAAGACAAATAAAGAGTTTTTTAAGATAAATGGTTTCATGTTTGTGATGAAAACTCATATCCAAAGTGTACTTGTTGCCCCATAGGTAAGCCAAAGGAAATACCACGTATAACAGGCAGTCAGTTTACCAAGCAATCATCTTGAAAAAATAAATAACATATATGGGGGTAAAGGGGTCAGACCACAGGGATTAAAATGCTAGCTCCTCTTCTAATTATTTATGTGACTATTTCTAGGGAAATGCAGCTCTGTACTTTAAAAAATAATACCTTGAAAAAAACCCGGAATTATGTCAATGGAGTTTTGCTTCATAATTGTAAATGATAATTTTAAAAACTGTGGGAATGTGGTAATGAACTATAATACAGACAACTCATTGAATATGAGCTTTTGTGAATATTCAATTTATACAGAATACCACATATTTAAAACCAATAGGTCTGGATAAGCAACAACTATATGGGCCTTTTGATTGTCAAGGGTGTTTTGTGCATCTTTTATAAATGATAGAATATTTGGCTGACGACTTTAAATTTGAAGCCATGGAATGGACTTTTAAAAATAGTATTTTTTTCTTTCAAATAACGTGTTAAAACCAGCAAATTAGTTTTGTTTTCCAACCTTTCCAAAATTTGTTGATTAATTTTATAATATGATAAGATTTGATGCTGTGCTTTTGCTCAAAAACCAGTGAAAGTATTGCTTTTCTATTTGTAATGGCAGCCATTTGTAATAATAGACAGTGTTATTGCACTATCAATATGTTGGAAAATACCTCTGAAGTTGTCTTTTCTAATTTTTTTAAGTTAGTGAAGAAATATGGAAAATGACCTGAATTGTGAATTTTCATTTTTTTCCTGCAGTACTCTCACTGCCATCATAGCCACTAATGCCCAGCAATAGTACTATGTATCACACCATTTTGTATTTTGACCTTATAGAATAATTACCAAAGATGACAATGATTCATACAAATATGTCAATCTTTTAAATATTAGCAGACAGAACTTTCTTGCTGCCATCTGAAATTTCCACTTGCTTTGTAGCCAAAATGAAAATGTTCCATGAAGACAAAATATCAGAGCATTTGAGAACCAATGGACCTCACCATTGAGAACAAATCTCCACAATTCTGTAAAGGTACGAGAACAATTGTGGAACATCACTTGCTTGATTTTGAGTTTGGTAACGCATGGAGTTGCCTCTCAAAATTTTCTCAAGCTACGTAATGATATTAAAATACAGTGATATCTTTGAAGTTTGAAAGACTAAGACACGTGGATTTATATGAAAGGGTAGTTTATAATGTACATAAACTGCCAGCACTATGTAAACTGATTTTTTAAAAAAGTAATCTGTCCTTTGGCAAATGAATAAAGCAGAACAATCACACATTTGCAATAAGCAAACCAAAGCAAAGTGAATAGAAATACAAAACAAAATAGCTTAGGTAGATTGAGCACTTGCCCCAGAATCAGAACATTAGGGTTCTAATCTCAGTCCTGATAAAAGCCAACTCAGCACCTGAGGCAGGGGATTGGATTGGGTCATCACTATAGGTTTTCCAGTAATAGGAAAAAAGGAAGGAAAGAAGGGAGGGAGGGAAGAATGGAAGGAAAATGCTTAAAGTCAAATGACAATGATACCTGGTTATAAGCCAGAGCATAAGGAATCTTTGGGCAACCAAAAGTAAACAAAGACACAAAAGCAAAACAAAGAAATATAAAATAAATGAAACAAAATAACAACCAGTTTTAATGAAAACAACAAAAACCCAAAACAGCAACATATATGAAAGGAAAGAGTGAAAGTGCATGATTTTTTTTAAGTTGATACAAGAGTGAAAAATTATTGATTTGAACTTTTTGTTGTTTTCATCAGAAACTGTTATGTGGTTTAGACTGGATCCTTGGTGTGTCCATTGTGGGAAAAATATTTTGATAATGTGTTGTATTTAAACAACACGATATAAATGGATTTTGTGGAGTTGCATAGTCCCAAGTTGAAATACTGTATGTCTAATACTATATGTCTTATCTCAGGGATAGCGTAGAGATCATACTTCTCACCACCAGAAATAGTGGGTTGACCAACTGGGGGAACTGAATGAGAAAATGCTCAGCATAATACCTGGCTCAAAGCAGGCACATAAATATTAAATCTTCCTTAGTACCATTGCTAATTTTAAAAACTGACAATAAAACAATTTGGAAATTAAATAATCTAAACAATATTCTTCACTCAGATAAATTTCATCTAAACTATGTGACACTGTAGCTTTATTTAAGATGATAAATAATGAAAATATTCATAATTTCAAAGGAAGTGAATAAAGAAAAGCATGGAAGTGCAGAAATGCATAATTTCCAGGTATACAGAGTATGTCCAAAGAGGGAAGATACCTTATACAACTAGGAAAAAAAAATCTGCATTACTTAATAGAGCAGGGAACCAATTAAGAACAGTCCCCTATCCAGTTTAATTAGGCTAACTACAGGTAAGGGAATCCTATGGTACAGGGAGAAGCATTAGGTGGTGAATTCTCACTGCATCTCTTTCATCTATGACCCCTCCACTGTGACAATTTTGAAGATATGTAGTGCTTGACTTTCACCCAGGATTGCCCTCTTAATGTGGAATTTAAATAAATTAACACTTCAACATTACTAGAAACTGAACTCCAAATATACTTCAGTGCTGTAAAAAGTAACAAATTACTTGTTCTTTTATTTTCCCCCAGATTACCACCAGATTATAGCATATCAATGTCTAATTTCAGCTTTAGTAAATTTGCTATCTTACAAAAAATCTGTGATCGATGAAAAAAGAATATTCAACACATTAATCATGCAGTATCAAGACTTAATTTTAAAATACTGCCGAAAGACGAAATCAGAAGTTGAAAAGAATAACTTTAGTTTTCTTTCTGTGTGGTTTAGCTGCAACTCTGACTTATTCTTAACTTGTTCTACTTTCAGTGTTTCAAAAACACACTCTAGATAAAAACTGGATCTTGTTTGGTTCCCTTTCACGTACTGATTTTAGTAATGAAGCAATAATAAAAATCCACCAGGGGGCAGGAACCTAAAAAGAGAAAGAGAGAGAGAAAAGAAAAAGAAAAAAAAGTCTTCTAGTCTGGTCAAATATATATGTGTGTGTGTGTGCGTGTGTGTGTGTGTGCGCGCGTGCGCACATGTATACGTGTGTGTGTGTGTGTGTATAAATATACATATACACATATTTTTTTTTCTGGAGTACAAAACATAAAAGAACTAACTGTGCAAATTCAACTCAACTTGTTTAAGTCAGAGCTGGTGAGGTTAGAAGATAGGTTTTTTACCTGAACTTAGTAAAGATGCTTTTGTCAGGCAAATATTTGAAAACTTAAGACCTGGGAAGAATATACTCTTTCTCTTTGGTAGTTTTAACTTACATTGAATTTCCTTATTGATGTACACTTTTCTATTTTTTTTAAACTGATTTGCCCATCTTTAATGTGAGAGAGTTTAAAAAGAAGAAATTATTTTCTAGATCACTGGGAGATTTCAGGAGCAGTAACACAGGACACTGTAGGGATTGAGGAGATTTTGCTGTGGGAAATACCAACGTGAAAGGTGAAAAACTCAGGTTATGTTCTTGCTGTTGCTCTGCTTTTTAAACAACGTTTAATCTCTTGCCTTGGTGCATACAGCTGAAGCGCAGGAATTATAAACTCTATATCAAGACTCTTAGGGGAAATAATTACTACATATTAATATCAAAATCATAAATATGTTTATGTGTATAGATCCTAATATTTATATCGTAAAATTCTCTATAACTTTACCTATAGCCAGCTACTTACCTATCTAGCTCTTTAAAACATCTCTTTGGTTTTTTTATGAATATGCAGTAAAGTTATGATAATACTAGCAAAGATTAAAAAAAAGAATGTGTCTTAGAATTTAGGATCATGGGAGTGAAATCAGAAGAGGAAAAAAAGTACCAAACTTCCTCACTGGCTTCTGAATGCTCATTTTTACTTGGCCATATAAATTGACATTCTCCTGGGCACTTGTTTTTTTCTATTCACATCACTTCCGTGAGTCTTACAGTCCATAGTAGCTACCATTTCACTGGTTAAATAATTTTGTCCACTGATTTCAGAATGAAAAACATATTTAGGATTAAATGTTGTGATTCTTATCTGTATGTGAATGCAAAATTTCAACATCAAGGCAACAAGAGATTATGATTTTATAGTCTCTCAAGTATTCTCTGATGTGAATTTGGAATGTCTTTGTATCTAATAGTACAATGAATGAAACTCCATGGTTAGACATTAAGCATAATATAATAATACATGTATTACTTCATGTAAGTATATTTTGAAAGCATTCATTTAAAGCAATTTAGCTTTTCATATTACTTTGCATGTGGAGAGCAATATTGCTGACATCCATTCATAAATTCATTCAAAAAACATTTATTGAGCATCCACTCTATGTACTTAAAATATGCTAGGCATTTTGAAAGGATGCAGAAAATGTAAGACATATTTATGTTTCCGAAGAAGAAACCGAAATTTAGCATAATTTTACATATTATTACTGAGTGATCCAGGGCAAATTCAACACCAAGATTTGTGTGATTTGTCTAATAATGTATGGTTGGGTCTCTGGGCTTTTCTATATTGAATACCAAATGAGAAATCTGAGATATATTCTCGATCAGCTGTGATTGTCCAATTGACTCATGTAATGCAAATGTCGGAAGCTCTCCAGTTGTGAGCTATATTTAAACCACTTTATACACTTAATACATACAAATTACTAGAAACACGGGTTGGGGATTTATATTGGAAGAAAATAGTAATCCTTAATACAACATAAACTAAATTTTGTAGAGAAAGTGATGGACGGATTTTCTTGCAATATTGTAATTATTGATAGCAGAATTGCTTGAAATGCATAATGTGAAATTTAGAAGGGTAGCTGTGCATTGAAAACACATGAAACAAAAGATAAAAGTTCATTTATAAAGTAGAAAGAGAAGGGAAAATGTCTTACTAGGAAAGTCTACGGTCCTACTGAAGGGAACACTGCAAACATATCATTATCTACATTGAGTCATAATAATAGGCCTTTTAAATTTTAATAAAAAAGACTTGGAGGCATATAAACAACGTTCGACATTTAAGGAGTGTGGTAAATCAGATTGTATTCCTTTTGAAAAGGCTTTATGACGCAGTTGTTTATTCAGCAAAACAAAACTGTTCCCTGTGTCCGTTAATGAGCTTGGCTTTGTGCGACACAGACTTCCGCAGGGCTGACTCCTGTTTGGAGCCATTTCACACTAATTAGAAATAAGAGAAAAGGCGGTGTTCATAAGCGCCATGGCTCTGGGCCTCTTTGAACAGTTCTCTCCCAAAATTAACTCGGTTGTAACCCTGCGTGAATAATAGCTTTGCAGCAACAGTTTAGAGAAATATATTGTTAATAATTGCCATCTTGCTGAGCAAAATGCTAGGGCAAATTTTACATAACAGCACAAGATGAAATCAAAAGGTGAGTTTGGGAAGCTTTGAAAGACACCGTTTGCAGTTCAGTTTTATTTGAGACTCCTCTTATAATGATTCTGAAGAACATCACAAATAGGTAAGAGGGAAAAAAATCAGTGGCAATAAACAGTTGTTTAATTTAAAAAAAATTATACCAAAAATGTTACTTGTGTATTGATACCAATCTTATAGAATTCACTATCAATAGGCAGTTTCTTTCTCAAATAACACACATATGAAACAAAAACATTGCATTTTAACTTGATATGCATAAATCACTAAAGAAAAATGTAGGTGGTATTTAGAGTTAATAAGTAGCAGAAATTTTATAAAGTTTCTGAAGTGAAATAGGCCTTAGAATTCATGTAACTTTGTTCATAGCAGAGAGATAGAAAAAAAAAGGAATTTTTTGAGAAAGAAAAATGTAAAATAGAATCTAGGGCTTGATCTAGCATCAACAAGCTGTCAGATAAAGGCAAAAAAAATTATAAGAAGGATCTCAACCTTTGAAACAAATAATTTATACCATGTGCGTATCAGTTTCCCTTATGAAGCCAGGTTTCTAAAGATTAATGGTGTGGACTGTGTGGGGGACTATATACATTTTCCCATTCCCAAAAATCATCTTTCAAAAAAACCCACAAAGATCTAGGAAAAAAATGAAAATTGACAATATAATTAGAAAACCTGTGCAAGCCACAAAAGAAGTCTTATTGGCTACAGGGTTGTCTTCCAATCCAAGGCAAGGCAGAGAAAGAAGTTGGGTTCTGATCGCTAATATAGCTATGAAATTGATTGAGGTCAACAGTATAGATAGGCTCTTTGCCACAGATTCTTCCAGCCCTTTAACCAAAGAACTTTTCATGACAATCAGGTTCCAGTTTCTCAATATACAAAAATGAGTAAGTATAACCCATGCCCACAAGCAGCAAACATTCTTTGTTAAAGAAAGAAAAAGAAAGAAAGAAAGAAAGAAAGAAAGAAAGAAAGAAAGAAAGAAA
>NW_027397090.1:5972289-6036863 GCF_003265705.2 Callorhinus ursinus
AGAAAGAAAGAAAGAAAGAAAGAAAGAAAGAAAGAAAGAAAGAAAGACAAAGAAAAAGGACAATGAATAATTTATACTGTGGGATAATAATGTACTGTGGGAACACAAAGGAGATCCATTCTGGCAGTGGAGGGAAGGCAGAATGGCATTAGGAAAAGCATCATAGAGAAGGTGAACTTGAGATGGGTCTTGTGATAGAGGAGTGTTTTATTTATATATATATATATATATATATATATATATATGCATCTTCAAAAGTATTTCAAAAACAGACTTATTTCCTAAGAAACTTCAACAAAAGATTAATATGAGTAGGACATAAGTGCACCAAAAACAAAAGAAAGCCTTGGTGAGGAAGAGGCATTATATTTTACTCCACAATCATTTCATATTCTATAGATTATCAAATTTTCAAACTCAATTCAGTTCAGATAGTTGTTAATAACATAAGTGATGCTTTATTCTATTAAAAAGGTATACACAGGGGCGCCTGGGTGGCTCAGTCAGCTAAGCGTCTGCCTTCAGCTCAGGTCATGATCCCAGGGTCCTGGGATTTAGCTTGCTTCTCCCTCCCCCTCTGCTCCCCCTGCTCCTGCTCTCTCTCTCTCTCTCTCTCTCTGTCAAATAAATAAATAAAAATCTTTTTAAAAAAAGGTATACACAAATGTATTGGAAATTGAACCTAAAAGCTTATGATTAAGTCACAAAAATAGCCCAATGCATGCTAAATAGAGGAAGATTTAAAAGATTGGAAATCTGCAAATGAAGCTAAATTTTATTTTAATGAGGGATCAAGATGTTATTAAGAAAATGTCAAACTTCAGTTTATCAAGTCATGGAGGTATAAGTATATTTAAAGGTAAAAAGATAAAATTTTCAAAATGAAAAAGGAAAGGCCATTGGGGAAGACCTGTTAGTATTCTCCCAGGCATTGAAAGACATCATAGTTGGAAGTCAGTAAATGAGAAGCAAAAACAAAGTATGAATCATTAAAATCACCTAGGTTGGGGAAGGTGCATTCAAACAATAGCATTGACAGAGTTTTATCGTAGAAGATTCTGATTTATTTTGCCTTGGATAAAATCACATCATTAATATATATATATATATATATTTTTTTTTTTCTTTAAATACTCCCTGTGATTTTAATGTGTAGCCAGGATTGAGAACAAGTTGACTATAATCATTATGGGTCCAATCCTAAAAATGTTAAGAGAAAACCTATTTCCCCAAAACAATATAATTTATAAACACTTTAGATAAATCTAATGTGAATTTATTAAAAACACACTGAAATATTACAAACATCATTACTCCCTTTGTACCACCCCATTAAAATTTAAAAATGTGTTGTTTATAAGATATTAATACAGAGAAAGCATTCCCCTTTTTAAGAGGTTAGTCTCTTATTTCCTTTTCTTCTATGCAATTAGTACTTCAAATACTGCATTTACATTAAACACTGCCTAGAATTTAACAGTATTCAAAGTAACTTAACTTTTTAAAAGAAACAATGTTTTCTATTAGCACATTTCACTCTGATTTTCATCTGAAACTGTAATTATGCTGGCAAGTTATTTGGATTGATGGATTTCAACTCAATTGAATGCTCCTGTTTTGAGGCGGAGAGTTGAGCCAAATGATGAAGGACTCCTCCAGCTCTAAATTTTTCAAGACCAAGAGCCTCCTTCAAGCTCTGGAATATATAGCGAAGCAACCAAGTAAAGGTCATAATTGAGGTTCATTAACAGATATTTGCAAATTTAAGGCAAGGAAACCCTTATCTTGACCTTAAACCTTAACAGCGCATAGCACACTTATAAAACTAGGTCACAGCTCTTTAAAAGAATCCTATAGGTTTCCCTGCCATTTTAACAAGTTCATGATAATCCCATTCTTAGGCTAACGAAAAAGACAAAGATTTCAAAATGCTGGAAGGCAGGTCAGTACATTTTAACACATTAAAACTGTCAAAAAGGTGTCTTCCAAACTTAGTCCTGTTAGTGAAGGGAAGGTCTACATTACTTAGTATCCCCAAAAGGTAAGGCTGTTCTTATATGTTTGTTAAAGAAGGCAGAGTTGCCTGGTGGAAGGTGTGCAAACTCTTGAGACAGATTGCCTGGGTTCAAATTTTGCCTTCTTACTTACTGACATTTTGAGCAGGTAAGTTAGCAACTAAGTCTGTTTCTTCACCTTTAATTTGGGCTTTATATAAAGCTTCTAATTCACATAGAATAATAGTGTAAGAAATAATACATAGTGTCCAGCATCAAAGCAATTTATATGTATTAGCTGTAATCTCATAACCCAGCATGAAAAAAAGAATTCATGTAAAGCTCATTTTAAGCAAATTTTCCCAAGATCTGGTTAAGCATATGTAGTGTAATTTTTAAAAAACATAAAGAAATCTTATTTTAAAAATTGACCAGTAGCACCATTTATCTCAGCCCCAAGAAGAAAATTGCATTTTGACCTAAAAAATACAGTGAAAATATAATGTAGTGGACAAAATTTTGATAAATTCATTTTCCTTTAAAATATGACTTCAGGATTGCATCTATACTAACATCTGATGGTCTCTTTTTGTATGATAATGAAAAGTTATTTAATGGTGAATGTTAACCTTGGTCTTTTCCAAATAATTATATTATAATTGAGATATTTCTTAAAATAGATATAAAGATCAATTATAGATAAGAAATCTGCTTATACATACATAGAATCAAAATGTTCGCAAAATAGGATTTTCGGGTTAGAGATTATTGGTCCGTAAGAGAATATAATTCTCCAAATGTTTCATTGTTAGTTAATGGCAGGGCTCAGAATAGAAACTAAATTTCTTGACTTCATGGCTTTGTACCTTTGCATTAATAATTCGTTTTAGAGTTTACAGCTATGTATTGTGTAAATATGAAGATATTATTTTACAAAGATATAATTTTTAAATTAAAATGCTATAGTACTAACTATATTAATGATTTACCAATCAGTTGAGTTGTTTCTATTATTCTTACATATTTTTATCATATATGGGTAGTTGGAGCTAGAATCTAAGGGATTCTAATATTAAACTTGTTAATACATAGAACAGTGCTCAATTCAAAAAAAGGTGCCAAAAGTTAACGAAGATGATGATGATGATGATAAAGAAGAAAATTAAGAAATGTCTTTCAGCCCCATGGTTTTCTTCCAACTGAAACTTAAAAACTTTTGGGTTTAAACTTCTAAACTTTTTTTTTATGTTGCTAATACAGATGTTCATAAACATTCGTTGGGCAGGGAAAATGATTTCATGATTTACTCAAAGTTCAGACAGTCTGTATTTTTAAATGTTTTTCATGGGAACCTGCTTCTGTTTTCTTTTTTTGTTTTCTCCTCTATACACTATTATGTTAATTCTGTTAGCCCTAAATCTTCTACTATCCTAGAATTAACTCCTATATGGATAAATGTGACCACCATTGCAGAATTAATTGTATTGTAATTAATGAATGACATTTCAAACTAAAAGCAGCCTACAGAATGGAAAAAGATATTTGCAAATGGCATATCTGATAAAGGGTTAATATCCAAAATATATAAAGAACTTATCGAACTCAACACCTAAAGAACAATTTAAAAAAAAAAAGAAAAGAAAAGAAATTTAAAAAAAAAAAGAAAAGAAAAGAAATGTTCAGAAGACATGAATAGACACTTTTCCAAAGAAGACATCCAGATGGCTAACAGACACATGAAGAGATTCTCAGCATCACTTATCATCAGGGAAATACAAATCACCTCACACCTGTCAGAACGGTTAAAATTAACAGCACAAGAAACAACAGGTGTTGGCGAGGATGCAGAGAAAGGGGAACCCTCTTACACTGTTGGTGGGAATGCAAACTGGTACAGCCACTCTGGAAAACAGTACGGAGCTTCCTCAAAATAAAAATAGAACTACCCTGTGATCCAGCAATTGCACTACTAGGTATTTACCCAAAGGATACAAAAATACAGATTTGAAGGTGTACATGCACCCTGATGTTTATAGCAGTGTTATCAACAATACCCAAACTATGGAGAGAGCCCAAATGTCCATCGACTGATGAATGGATAAAGATGTGGTATGTATATACAATAGAATATTACTCAGCCATCAAAAAAATGAAATCTTGTCATTTGCAGCAATGTGGATGGAGCTGGAATGTATCATGCTTTCAGAGAAAGACAAATACCATATGATTTCACTCATATGTGGAATTTAAGAAGCAAAACAGATGAACATATGGGAAGGTGGTAGAAAAAAGGAGAGAGGGAAACAAACCATAAGAGACTCTTAACAATAGAGAACAAACTGAGGGTTGATGGAGGGATGTGGGTGGGAGATGGGCTAGATGGGCAATGGGCATTAGAGGGCACTTGTTGTGATGAGCACCGGGTATTGTATGTAAGTGATGAATCACTGAACTCTACTCCTAAAATCAAAATTGCACTGTATGTTAACTAAAATTTAAATAAAAATTTTTAAAAAATGAATGACATTTCAGTTAATGACAAGTAGAAGTAATCATGTGTCTGATTTTAAAAAACAAATGAATAAAACAATGAGCACAAATAATTTTTATAACTTTTTCTACTTTTATAACTTTTTATTGTTTAATAGTTTGACTCATAAGAATTACAAAAATTATACTGTTACCTTTGGCATTTCATCCAGCTTCCCCAGAGGATAGTATCTTACATAGCCATAGTACATTGCAAATGACTATTTCAAATGGCCTTTTTGATTTATTTTATTTGGATTTAGTATATTGGTCTTCAAAAGAATTTTTTTAAAGTGGGAGTGAAGTCAGTTTATTGTTAACAAATTGAGTATCCCCCCAAAAAGAGTTTGAAAAGCCCCAAAATAGTTTTTGACATGCTCCTCATCTTGATGAATAGGCAGTGAACAAATGGGTCAAGTACAGTCACAGAATGTGTCCTTTACCATTTCTGGAAGGCTGAGGAAAAGTATCTAAGAAGAACCAGTGTATTCAATTGCTGATCAGTTCAGCCCATATGTCTATAACCTTGAAAATATTCCTAATAGTGATGGTGACATTATGATAGAGGTAACTCCAGCATTTCCCAAATCTAAAAACTAAACAAATTGCCTTTAGAGACAAACTCATATCCTGCCTTATGTAAAGTTGGGTATAACTCTGCATTCTCTTACTGCCCTACCCCTTAAGATTTAATGATTTAAGGAAACATGTGAAATGAGGGAATATTCACAAGAAAGACTTAACATAGGTCAATAGCTCTATCTTTTAAATATTAAATCATTACATACTATATATGATGTTTAAAAATTAATGTGAAGTCAAGGCATAATGACAAAAGCATGGGGTTTGGAGTCAAACTTGAAATAAAAACTCCCATTTTACAACTTCTTAGCTGTACGACTTGGAGCATACGACTAAATTTTACTGAACTTTAGATTCACCCTTTATAAAATGAGAGTAATAACAACTACCTTGTATTGCTATTGTAAGGATTAAATAAGGAATTATTTTTAAAGTGTCTAGCTAGTACCATGGCCACTATGTGGAGTGCACTGCAAAGCTCTGAGGACTGTACAACATGCTTTAATCTCTGTTACCACAGTCATGGTTCATAGTTCTGCTTTAAAAAAAAAGTAATAATAATGATACTATTATTATAGATGATAATGCAGATGATAGTAATAATATGTATCTTAATCTACAGTACATAACTGAATGCCATTCAAAAACTATGCAAACATTTTATAACACCAGTACTTAGAGGAATAACTTGGTTGGAAAATCGGAAATAATACACTTAAGCCAAGTTGAGGACAGCAAAGAACAAATTCCTGTGGAGAAACGAACATGAATGTATGGTTATTCTTTTCACCTCTGCAATTCAGGCTAGCAGATAGTCACATTTAAGGACAGAGCATATGTCAGAACAAGAGCTGGATACTAAGATCAGATAGAAATGGAGAGATGGGTCATGAAGTCCCAAAGAAGCTACATTTAGGGAACTAGATCAAATGGATACCAAAGTTGGGGCAAAGCTCCAGGCAGGAGACAATTTCAAACTGCCAGTGTTTCCGGTACTGAAATCAATCACTGAAGAGCTATAAAATCATTGGATTAAAAAGTGCATTCTCTTTGGAGCAGAAGTAAGAGCCCAAAGCTACTGGCCATGCCACCAGGACATGACAGGCCCTCAGGAAGCAGCCTTAGATGGGGCAATCATAGTGAACTGTGATTTCCTAGGCAGTTGACTTCCATCCTCTGTAAGTGATTCATCTTTGTGCTAAGGAAATAAAAGTTTCATAACCACTAACTCCATTCCTAATTCAGAATATGGATAGATCAACACAATGCCATGCTACAGCTAAATAAATGAACTGAAATATGTAAACTGAGTGTCCAGAGAATAGTTCCAGCTTTTTCACAAGACAGGTAAACATGTTTTTTCATGGTTTCCAGTCTTCTTCCAATGTTTTTTGAAGGATACAATTTCATTGTGTTTATATTCAGTATATTTTGTCAGTGTCTCTGTGAAATTATGAAAGTTATAAATAACCAATTGATGAACAAGATTTATGTACTAAAATTGCGACCCTGAATGGAAAATGGAAATTTCCATTATGAAAAAGAGCATATTCTTGGGTTCATAAAGGGAACAAATGGGGTGCCTGGGTGACTCAGATGGTTAAGCGTCTACCTTTGGCTCAGGTCATGATCCCAGGGTCCTGGGATCGAGTCCTGCATCAGGCTCCCTGCTCAGCGGGGAGCCTGCTTCTCCCTCTGCCTCTCTCTCTCTGTCTCTTATGAATAAATAAATAAAATCTTAAAAAAAAGAACAAATGACTGAATTCTAATCAAATCTATATGATGTATAACAAAATGGTATGCCAATATTTATCATGTATAAGTTTTGGATTGTAGGTATCAAAGACTTTATTAATTTGCCCATATATTCCTTTTTTAAAAGAACCACATAAAATGTAGATCAATTATTTTTCTGCTAACTCTATCAAATGCCTTGTCTGGCTAATTATTTCCATCGCTTTACTGCACATTAGTTCATTATATCATTTGAAATCCAGTTTCTGCCACGGAAATTATTTTAAGACCACTATTTCCCATTCTTTCTTGGCTGAATACATTTTGCTCAGAATAAAAGTCATAGAAAAAAGTCCTTGGCTGCATAAAAGTCCTTTGTTGGTGCTTTTGAACTCCCTGGTCGTGGACTACAAAGAGTCCGGCACTCTGCCTCTCACCCCTGTAGAACAGAAACGTCGCCTTTTGTGGATCTTGATATACAGGATACATTACTGAGTGCCTTTAAAAGCTTTGTGAACCTTGATGGAAATCAGAGGTGAAAATGACAGTTCAAATGTCTGGTCTGGGTTTAAGAGATCCATGGTAATATATTTTTCTTCATAACAGATGCAGATAAAATAGTGAGAGTTGTTCTACCAGTAAAAGCAGGCTCAGACTTACGGTCACTACTCTTTGTACTCCCAGAAGCTATAGCCTGGTGGACTTGGGAAGCAGACTCACTGCTAGGGGTACTGCCAGAAGCAAAAATGTTATTATGCTTATCAGGATTACATAAGGTTTGGATCATCAGTGTCTTTAACTGCTGAAATGAATTTTGGATTGAAGTAATCTATTTGAAAGTATAGTTACTATTTAATCATGATTAAATTATTCCTACTAATCTTGAAGATCTTTGAATCATTGGTGCATAAGCCAGCACCTAGGTTAAGAGAGGTGCCCAACAAACGTCTGTTTCATTAAACACGGGATTAGTTTGGAGTGTAGGAGTCAGGGTTCATTCAGTAAAGCAGAGGTACAAAGAGTACTTTCTGAATGGAGAATGTATTCTATGGATTAGCCCTTCTGCAAAATGTGAGCAAAGCTGAGAATATGAAGATATGGAAGGAGAAAGGCAGGAGATCAGAGAAAGAATAATCATTCCCACTGAAGCCCCGACTTGGGTGAACAAGTCAGAATTTACAGGGAAATCTGAGGAGCCAAGTATATTCAGCCTTCAGAATGGAACTGCAAGGACATATTCATTGAAAGATACCTGGAAAGCCATTTTCTTGTGTAGCTGCCTGCGGCCCCATGGTCCAACACCTCTTGCTGAGGCTGGGGACCCTGGTAGTCAGCAGGGCCACCAGTCAGGATGATGAGCTGGAAATAGAGCAGAGAAGTATGAGGGCAAGCTGGGACCACTAGGGACGTCTGTGTCTGCCTGTCACGCTAGATGACCCATGAACTTCTACCAGTAACAGTCTTTACTTCCCTGCTCCTCCAAATCTCACATGAGTTCCTCTTTCAGCCAACTCTAACTTTAAACCTTACAGAGAGGAAATTCCAGAAAACATAGTTTCCAATTTAACAAAATTGACAAGAGCAGGATTCAGCCCCAGGGTTTTTTCCCCCCCAATGGATACAAAAATAATCATATGACTAAAATTATATATTAAAGTAATAAGAAAAGGAAGGTAAAACGTATTCTGTGTACCTCCTAGAGGAACTCATGATTCATTCACCTGACAAAAACAAAACACTAGACATATACTGTATCTCATTAAATAGAGCGGTATATGTTGATAGGATGTCATTTTAGTAGCATATCTTTGTCTAGAACACTAAATAACCTGCTCTAACAATGCACCATTTTATTTGGGTTTACAGCTTTAATGAGATTATAATTTATATTTCCAAACAGTTTATAAATCCCTGTGTAGAATTTAAAACAATAGTTATCTACCGGAAATTCATCTTGCTCATGAACAACTATTTCTAGCGATGATGGAATTATGTCTTACCAATTTATGGTAACTTACTGGTTTAAATCTCTGTCTCTTTAGGTGAAATGCAAAGAAAAAATAGGTATTCTCTCATCCAGTTTGCATACCCTTCTGGAAATAATATAAAGTCTTCTGGAGTTGTAACTGGCCTATATGCTGTTCTGTGTTCTTGCTGGTCACTGTTCAGGAGTAACTTGTCTTTCTTGGTCCTTACTTCAACTCTACATATACTCTTTTTTTTTTTTTGCATTTTTTTATTTCATTATGTTATGTTAATCACCATACATTACATCATTAGTTTTTGATGTAGTGTCCCATGATTCATTGTTTGCGTGTAACACCCAGTGCTCCATGCAGAACGTGCCCTCTTTAGGGCCATCACCAGGCTAACCCATCCCCCCAGCCCCCTCCCCTCTAGAACCCTCAGTTTGTTTCTCAGAGTCCATAGCCTCTCATGGTTCGTCTCCCCCTCCGATTTCCCCCCCTTTATTCTTCCCCTCCTGCTATCTTCTTTTTTTTTTTTTTTAACATATAATGTATTATTTGTTTCAGAGGTACGGGTCTGTGATTCAACAGTCTTAAACAATTCACAGCGCTCACCATAGTACCTACCAGCCTCAATGTCTATCCCATGCCTCCCACCCCCCACCACCCCATGCCTCCCACCCCCCACCACTCCAGCAGCCCTCAGTTTGTATTCTGAGATTAAGAATTCCTCGTATCAGTGAGGTCATATGATACATGTCTTTCTCTGATTGACTTATTTCATATACTCTTAGTTCTCATAGCTTTGCCATCATCTTGAGTTGTAAGTTTCCTAGAGATGTTCCATTCTCTTTCCAACCTTCACTTCTGCTAGCCTTCTTAGCAATTCACTACCCTTGAGAGGATGAAAAAATGTTGGTCACAAGCCTTCTCAGCCCACAGTCTTGGGAAGTTCAAGAACTCTTAGCTGCTTTCTCCAGTCCGTTCTGTGCTCCATGAGAAAACTCTCACATTTACCTAGGCATCCACTTGAGCCTGTGATATTTAACTTAGCTTGTGCTCCTTATAAATCAGGACCTGAGCCAGAAGTTTAAGTTCAAGTACTTTATTTAGGAGTGCCATGCAGAAGGAAGAAATCTGGAACAGAAAGAGCAAAACAGGGAATGAAGAAGCTTTATTACATTGGCCACCTCTACAGGCAACTGGATGCTTGATGCCATGGGCTGTCTGCCATGGACTGTATCTTCAGAGACTTCTTGACTAGAGAACGACTGTCAGTCAGCTCCCTTGTTCACTGAGAGATGCCCCAGGATGTATTAACTTATCTGCACGTTTGGATTATACATATGTAAGTGCTCAGTCCACTAGTCCATAGGAAATGAGGTACACATTCTGAGCCTACACTGAAGTGCTGTCACATTTCACTATGTGAAGTTGACTGAATAAAATAGAACAGGTCACCACAGCAGAGGTTGTAATAAGATTAGGGGGAGAGTGTTTCAAGAAAAGTTTAAGAGGTATTTATCCAATGCAGTCAACTCTTTGCACCACCCAGATCCCATGTGCCCTCCATTAAGTCCAATTCATGCAAATCCTCTTGAAGGTAATAAGCAGGAATCTCCCTATATATATGCAGTTTGAGCATTAATAAAACAAGCTATAGCCTCAACCACTGCAGCTTAATGAATCCAAAGCCTTACATGATATTTTCAATTTTCTTTCTCAATCAACCATACTGGCATTCTTTACCTCCAACAAGCACTTTGACAAATATGGAGCCCATGAACAATGAAGTGACTCAGACTTTAACCTATGAGAGATGTGAACTTTTAGTTAACTTGCCTTTATGGGAATATTACCCAAACACTGTTATCATTGCCTAAAGAAATATCCAGACCATCCATGCAATCACCGAGGCTCCAGTATATTTCTCCTCGCCATAGTATGTAGTATATGTATATTTTTTATGGTAGTCAGTCTATCATCTCTGTAAGTATAGTGGTTCTTATTTTCCCCTGCTGTTCTAGTGGCATTAAGTGCCAGAGCTATCAGATGATGGCTTGAGCTTCAAGATCAGTGGAAATTTTATTGTTTGTCCACTGGTGGATGTGTTCCTCCTGCCCACAGCTCGCTCTCTTTCCTTCACCAAGGGGAAAAATAAAGGCTATCTAGAAGAATCTAAAGTTGAGGGATTTAGGGCATACTTTCTACAGATGGTTCTTTGGAAATGATAGTAAGAGGGTGAGAGAGGCCAACCCTAATCCTGCCTTAGTGTTTCTGGGTCCATTCTCTAGTTATTACAGAGAGGGTACTGTGCATTGGCCTTGGGTTCACCACAAATACTACGTCCTGGAGCACAGGACTCAAACCCTGTTTGATACTCTTCCCTAAGCTGACACCTTAGCTGAAACTAACAATTTCTCCCATTGCATTAGGCTACCTGATTCTCAATAGTGGGGTCTAACAGACAGTGGATTCCATTTTTAGGCACCCATTGTTATATCTTTGCCCAAATGGGACCCCTGGTTTGAGGCAATGTTAAGCAAGATATTGTGCTGTTATAAAAGCTTCAAGTGATGGTTCTGATGGAATCTCTATAGGCAGACAAAGCAAAGCCATGCCTGAAGTATATGGATAATTTTGGAGTGATACAAATGTTTTTAAATTAGATAATAATGGTTGCACAATTCAGGTAATGCATTAAAAATCTTTATACATTCAAAACAAGTAAACTTTATTATGTAAAGCCTTTTCATTTTCTTTCTTTCTCTTTCTCCTCTTTTCCTCCCTCCCTCTCTCTCCCTTTCTTTCCTCCTGCCTTGCTTCCTTCCTTCCTTCTTTCCTTCCTTGTGGGAAACAGAACGCCACAACCACCACTGGTGCAGGTTTGCTCAGACTCCGAGATCTCTGTGAAAACTCAGGATTGCAGGGTTAAAAATAACCTGAAAGGATCAGAGTGAAATGCCCTTGGCACGTGTGTGGTCAGTGCTAAAGTCCGCAGCAGAAGATGTGTTGTAGATAGGAAGCCAGCTGTAAACAGCACACTGGGCACTCCCCTCTGTTCCTTTATTCTGTTTTAAAGATTCTTCCTTGCTTGACTAATCCTGTACACATGGAGGCATGTGCCTTACTACGCCCCTGCTGTAAACCACTATAGATCTATATCGCTGTAGAAGGTATATGAGTATGGAAATAAACCTCGGCTCCTCGGGCTGTTAGCTCGGGGTCCCCTGTCCCTCGCTCTACTGTCGTCTCTTTTTCTCAATTCCTTCGCCACCCCAGGTCCCCGACTCTCAGAGGTCGACACTTCCTTCCTTCCTTCCTTCCTTCCTTTCAAGATTCCCAGACCGGCGTAGCTTCTGTCTGACACAACTTCACATTAGTCATCAGAATAAGAGATGAAAGATAGATGCTTCTCAAGAAGTAGAACATTTTCATATAGCATAAAAGTACAGGTAGGCTTCAATGACCAAGAGATCTGCAAGGTAGCAATCTTCCTGGACGGTGAGTGGCTATGCTCCACGGGATTATTCTGCCATCCAGTTTCCTTTAAGTTCTTTTTTTTTTTTTTTTAAAGAATTTATTTATTTGACAGAGAGAGACACAGCAAGAGAAGGAACACAAGCAAGGGGAGTGGGAGAGGGAGAAGCAGGCTTCCCGCCGAGCAGGGAGCGCGATGCGGGGCTCGATGCGGGGCTCGATGCGGGGCTCGATGCGGGGCTCGATGCAGGGGTCGATCCCAGGACCCTGGGATCATGACCTGAGCTGAAGGCAGACGCTTAATGACTGAGCCACCCAGGCGCCCCTCCTTTAAGTTCCTTCTCTATATCCCCTGTAGCCTGTGGTCCTTTGTATAGTAGAAGTTTTCATGTCCAGGACCCAATTGGCATGGTCCATTCACAATATATTGGGAATGATATACTGGTAACCTGTCCTAACTGCAAGAAGGGCTGGGAAATGAGGGTGGCTGAGCAGTCATAGAACCAGCATGGATGGGAATGGGAAGGAATGCTGGTGGAGAGGTTGCAAATCAGTACCACAGTGATTAAGACCAGGGATTTGGGAGTTAGGTAGTCAGTTTTCCTCTAATATACCTTTTACCAGCTGAATAACAAAAAACAAGTCAAAACTATTTCCACATTTGAAAAAAGAAAGATTATGAAAACAAATATACAACAACTAAAGATCAATATGTATGATGTTCTAATAATTTCATTATATTAGTACTCTTCCACTAAAGAATTTAGAATACATTCTTCTTTCATAATTTGAAAATTGGACTCAATCCACCTAAATTAATTAGACACAACCTCTCCATTTTTTTTCCAAAATAAAAAAATAAATTTTTCCCTCTAAACATGCTATATTTATCTACCTTTCAGCGTGGAATAATCTTTCACTCCAACAATGGAAATCAGAACCTTTTCTTCAAGAATCAGTTCAGTCCCATCTCCTCTATCATATGCTTTCCAACTACTGTAGTACAACTTGATATTTCTTGCACAACTAAATGGTTATAGTATTTTTTTAAAAAATCAAGATATTTCATTCTGACAAATTTGAAACTTTAAAAGAGTTAAACAGAACTATTGTATGTTATCATTTGTATGAACACACTTTTTAAAAATGAGATATTATACTAATATATCCTCAAACTCGGAGATTCTGCCCTCAGCCATGTCCACTCTATGAATAAGGCTATGAAAGGCATTTTTTTTCATTCCTGTTACAGTATTTTTTATCTCTAGCATCTCTTTTTGGTTCTTTCTTAGAATTTCTATCCCTGCTTATATTATGCATCTGTTCATCCATGTTGTTTACGTTTAGCCAGTAGAGCACCATCATATTAATTATAGGTGGTTAAATTTCCAGTCTGATAATTCCAACATCCCTGCACTGTCTGATTCTGGTGCTTGCTATGTCTCTTCAAATTGTGGGGTTTTTTTTTGCTTTCTAGTATGTCTTGTAATTTTTCTTCTTGATAGTCGGACATGACATACAGGGTAAAAGAAATTGCATTAAATAGGCCACTAACAATGTGGTAGTGAGGTGAGGTGGGGGGAGGGGAGTGTTCTGTAGTCCTACAATTAGATCCTAGTATTTTAGCGAGGCTCTGCCTCTGGACTATGAACTTCACAAGTGTTTCTCGGTATTTTTTCCTCCCCACTTAGGTGGCAGAAGATTTCTAGAGTGGGCTGGGTTGTCCCTCCCCCCAAGTTAGTTAGACTCTGATAAGACCCCAACAGGTTAGGCTCTGGTTAAGTAGTTTCCTCTGAGGACACACCTTGTCAAGAACAAAGTGCTCTGGCGTATTTAAAAAGGGTTCCTTTCTCCTCCCCCTGGTGGAAGCACAAGGGAATTTTTCTCCAGTATTTACTGTAGGAACCTAGGTGAGCTCCTGGAGGTAAATCTCACTGCATTGCAGGGGATCCCCCTTGGAGTTTTTAACTCTTAGACTTGTCCACACAAATCCTCCAGCAATTCATCAATGACAGTTCAGGTTTTCCTAGGTTGGTGCTGGTTCCATGGCTCTTTCTGCTCCTGTCTACTCCAGTACACCTCTACTCCTTGTATTCATCTGCCTGTCTCTCCAGTCGTGACAGCAGCCTTGACAGTGGTTGGCCCTGTGTTCTCCCCTCTCTTACATACCCAAGATTTGTTGATTTTTCATAGTGTTCAGCTTTTTCTTGTTGTTAGGACAAGTTGTGATTTATAAGTTCCTTACAGGAGGAACTGTACAAAATTATACCTAGAATCCTGTTTTATAATCTACTGTCTGTCCTATGCTTTGCCCAATGTTGAATTTGTTGAATTAATATACTATAAGCTTAAGTATAGAAACTTTATCTCATATCCTTTTTCTGTTTTGTCCAGAGTTGATTATATATCTTAGGTTAAGAGTTTGGGCTTTAGGGTTGTAATACCCTGCCATGCTAACTGCTAGCAACCAAATCTTGGTTTCTAAACATCTTTTCCAAATAAAAGGAATCAGTGTACCTAGGAGAAATGACTGAATCAGGGCTGGGTTTGAGGAAGTACAGAATAAGGCTGGATCATGTTATATTAGAAAGTAAGACAGTAGTTACTATTATTATCATCATCATCATTATTACTATTTTAGATGGTGGGCAGATTTCAAAAATGTGAAGGAGTCTCTTGAAGGGACTCACAAGGGCCAAATCTTGGAAAGTTTGAACATTTAAATAAGTAACCACAAATATGAATTTTAAACCATTGAATAAAATAAGAATCCCTGTGTTATACTGATAATTTATATCCAAAAAGGGGAAAGATCCTTTCATAGAATATCAATTAACAACTGAAGAAGGAACAATACCAGATCACCTTTTTTTCAAACAGTTATAGTAGTAATTTTTTGAAACAGGAATCACCAAAGGATACAAAGGATAATCAAAGATACTGAGTGACAGTTTGAAAAGGAATATGATAATTTCACATATTACAGTTGACCCTTGAACAACACAGGTTAGAACTGTGCAGATCCACTTAAATGCAGATTTTGTTTTCAGTAAATATAGTACAATACTGTAAATGTACTTTCTCTCTTATGACTTTTCTTAATTACATTTTCATTTCTCTAGCCTACTTTATTGTAAGAATACAATATATAGTTCATATAACATACAAAATATGTGTTAATTGACTGTTTATGTTAGGAGTAAAGCTTCCAGTAAACAGAAGTCTGTTAGTAGTTAAGGTTTTAGATAGTCAAAAATTCTATGCAGATTTGTGACTGCATGGGGGTTGGTGTCCCCAATCCCTGTGCTGTCCAAGGACCAACTATATTATTAATTAGAAATGGGAATATGGTAACTTTATAGTGAAAAAAATTCTGCACGAAACAATTTAATCAAATGATCAAAGTAAGCATTACAAATAATCTCAAACTAGCGTTAGGTACCCCCTGATAATGATACTTTGAGAAGAACACAGCATCACAGTATTCCTACTAAAAATAGATAACCTGAATATAATCATAAAGACACATTAGAAAAACCCCAATTGAGAGCCATTCTATAACACAATATGCTTGAACTTTTATAAAAAGCATATTTATGTCATAAATTCTTCCAGATTAAGGAAGAATAAAGAAGTACAGCAAGTAACCACCATGTGTGGCTTTATATTAGGTCCTACCTACCTCAGTGAAAATTATCATAGCTGTAACTGACAGTGCTGGGACAATTAATGAATTTCAACATGTATTTCATATTAACTAATAGTATTGTATAAATGCAAACAATCCTGAATTTGATAATTGTACTGTGTTTTTGTAAAAAATAGGAATACCCTTGTCCTTAAGAAAAACATGGTAGAATATTTAGGAGTAAAGCAAATGGGATAAAGCAAGTGTGGCAAAAAATGGATTGACCTGGTTGTTAGATATATGGGAGTGCCTGGCAGTAAATACATCTTAAAAATGTCAGCTATAATTATAACATAATAATAATAGCAATAATAAGAGTGTTCGCTCATTATAACTTACGTTCTATTATGTATTCATTGTGAGACTTTAAGCAATTCTTATAAATATTTCTCTTAAAGATTTGGTCTCATAATTTATTTTTTTATTTTTTTAAAGATTTTAATTATTTATTTGAGAGAAAGAGAGAGAAAGCGTGCACATAGGCAGGGTGAGGAGCAAAGGGAGAGGGAGAAGCAGACTTCCAGCTGAGCAGGAAGCCGCAGGGCTCAATCCCAGGATCCTGAGATCATGACCTGAGCCAAAGGCAGATGCTTAACCAGCTGAGCTACCCAGATGCCTCTGGTCTCATAATTTAACATTGTATAGCCAAGTGATCCAACATATGCCAGATTTAAAAAGTAGGTTTCTTAGATACTCTAAACATTTGATTCTGGGGTCAAATCCACATTCATTTCTGATCATATCTGGTTTTCTCCAATGAGTGGGTTCCGAGTATATGACTTTTTGAGTAATGCTTTCCCCATGTATCTGTGACTAATAAATTACCTTGGCTTCATAATCTATGATATAAAATACCAATATTTCATGTGTTGTTTAGCAATGCATATGAAAATGGTCTAGTTTGATATTTACAGTTGGACTTAAATAAAAATATGTTAATTTTATATGCCCACAAATAAATATTATCTTTATTTGATACTGTGGTATACTGAAATAATATTCATATTGAATCTTATTCTATTTAAATCAAAGAAAACAGTGTCCTATTTAAAATATAGAGGAATAAAAACAAAAATATAAAATGTAGAGAAACAAATTGCACAAACTATTAACAATTATTTTTTTAATTATTATAAGAAAATTGTTTTAGGAATTACAGTTTACTGAAGGATATCTTGATTATATGTAATATTAAAGAGATTTCTAACATATACTAATAAATGTGTAATTTATAAAGTAGGAAAATATTATGCCAGTAATATGGTATGCCAGTAAGACGGGCATTTATAGTTATTTAAATATTATGCTAATAAAGGATTATTTTAAGTAATTTGAAATATATGTATTAGTGAAATAAATAATATTGAATATTCAATTTCTAGAAATAGCAAATACTCAGTAAACATTAATGAAATTATTGAGGGTAATGATCATAAAATGATGTTGATGAATATGATGATGCTGTTCCAAGGCCTGAGAACTAAGAAGGTATGTGTCAATTATACTGAGTTAATTCTATTTACCCTACAGAGGGTAATATTAACGAAATTTTGC
This sequence comes from Callorhinus ursinus, assembly GCF_003265705.2. Taxonomy (NCBI): domain Eukaryota; kingdom Metazoa; phylum Chordata; class Mammalia; order Carnivora; family Otariidae; genus Callorhinus; species Callorhinus ursinus. The sequence continues at coordinate 5,989,818 of NW_027397090.1, forward strand.
TTTCATATTAAGAAAATTGTGTCATAAACATTGATGGTATTGAAGGTTTAACATAGAAAAATGAGGTGTGGATCAAAATTGTACAATTTGTTAATGAGCTGGCACTAAAGAAACAAACGATGGTGTTAACTAAGAATGCTAAAATGTGTTCAAAGTATGGCATTGCTCTCTACATAAAGAATATGAGAAGAGTTTAGGGAATAGCAGGCTATGCAAGTCATTCTTTATGCATTCCATTACATGTCTATATAAAACATCCCATTGGAAATACATTCTAAGAAAAGCTCTCTGTTTTAAGAAAAGAAACCCTGTGTTCCATTGGAATAAGTTATCAGACATCAATTTGGAATTCAAGTAATGTCTATTCTTTGTATGAATATATATTTATTATATTGAGTATCCAGGATTTTTATTTATATTCTATAATTTTCACTGATAATTACTCACTAATGGAAGCTAAAAGTAGTATTTATATCTGTCCTAAACTTTAGTCTATTATAAAGTGCATATCGGAAATTTTAAATTTAAAGAAATATTAGATATTTTCATTTATTATCTGGCTGAATATGAATGGCTTTATTTTACTTCATCCACTTATAGTTCTAATTTTTTTTAAAAGAACCTTAGCTTTTCAGTAATTGCTATCATTTTAAAAAATTATTTTCTGAAATTATGAATATGTTTTGAATAAACAAGTCATTTTTAATTTTCATTAAAATGAGTTCCAAGATTGCATTAATCTTTTTGTATTTAAAAGAGTAGAATTTGTAAAAATGGAATGAAGATGTTGTAACTGTATCATTGAATTATGTAAGGTTTGCATCAAAACATCAACCATTACCAGAGTCCGAACCAATTTATTATAAAGTCTATGTACATAAACTGAGTAATCAGAAATATAAAATAAAATGTCTTTATAGGCCTAGATGAATAGTTTCTATGATAATACAGCAAAGAGGCTAATAAACAAGTGCTATTAGGTGGCCTTCAGAGGGCCATCAGGGCAAGAGAACATTGGACATTTCCTAAAACTACCTGATCTAGTATTTGAAGAATTGAACAAGTATGGGCATGCTATAACTTGTTAATTGAATGAAATCAGTGGGTGGGTCCTAGATCATGAAAGTGAAACATCAAAAATCTAGAGGAAGTTAGAAAAGGAATGAACACCTTCAGGATAATTGGAGCTAATTCTGTTAAATATAAATATGTTAAATATGAGAATAAACATCTATCCCATATATTTCACACCTTCTTGTATAAGAAAATAAAGCAAGCAATGTCCTTTATTTTCATTGTACCTTTTTTTTTTGAAAAGTTAACACAACCCTAAAGATATTCTTACTGTTTGAGCTCCATGTGAGTATCTAAACTGCAGTTTTTCAAAATGATTACCACATGTAGAGTAGACACTGTAATATTTCTGTTTTCTATGCTATTAGTCTAGAAACAGTATAGTTCCTGCTGACATTCTTAAAAGAGATGTGGACAAACCAGAGGAAAGATCAAGATCCCCTTTGGTAAAACAAGATGAACATCCCCACACTATAGTGTAGATGAGTAGCACTGTTTTGTATAACTTGATAAAGAAAAGATCAGAGAAGAAACACAAAGAAGTTTTGATCTCCAGACTCAAATCCTTAATTTTGCTGCATGCAATGTATTCTGCACATTTTCAGTACAATGCCTTTGTATGAATCATGGACGATATCTCACTTTTGAGAGATAAATTGTATGAAATAACAATATAGGTTAGGTGAGCATCCCTTGTATCAACAAAGAAATTGACTTATATTTTAAGCTTATGTTTGGGTTGGAACACTGAATTTTTTTAAATCTTTAAAAAAAAACAATTTATATAACTTACAGCATTAAGAAAGAATGTATCAATAAGTTTTGTCATAAAACTCTTTAACCTCAGAAATGCTTATCCATTCTAAGTACCATGCATGGAAACACTGCTATATATTTAGGGGGAAAAATGAGTTCAATGACTAGGGGAAAATCTCAAGATTTCCAATAGTATTCCAAAGTGACTATGGAACAAATAAGTTTGAGCTTTTGTTTATCAGCTTTTACATACATATATATTATGAAGTTGTCCCATGTCATCAAATATTCTTACAAAGTGGACTTTTAATGCAGCCATATTTCTGGTCTGTTTTTTGAATCTGGTTTACAAATAGCTATGGGTGGGGGGTTCTCCATGACTTCGGCTTCCTTGAGTAATTAATGTATAAGTCTTGCAGCTTTCTTTCTTTTTTTTCTTTATATGTGCCCATGCCTTAAAATTTTCATTTTTGTCTTTTATATTGATAGTTGTACAAAATATTATAAAACTTTAATAATTAAATTATAGGAAGATAACCTTTGAAAATTCAGTGAAATATGAAAATAAAATAAATTCCCAGTAATCATTAGCTACCCAGAGATAATCATTTTTTAAAACTTTGGTGAATCTTCCTCAATATTTTTTCTTAGGCCATATACAATTATACGATTGGGAAGATACTCTATGTTATAATTTGGCATCAGGTTTATTGGTGTCTTTATTTTCATTTGACCTTTTATTTCAATTGTAACAATGCTTTGAAAATATTTCCTTTGGCTGCAAACTTATCCGTTATATTATTGTAATGTAATGTTATCTATCTTTGACATTATTTCCAGTATATTTTGCTAAAATATGTAATAGTTTAACAAATATCTTTATCCATAAATCTCCTACGATTTTCTTAAAGGACGGTACTGGACATAAAATAGTCAAATGAAAAGGAATGGAATTTTATCAACAGATGAAGCCAACATTCAGTAGAGATAACACAGTAAGTTAACTTTCCTAGTGGGATTTCTCCATTGTATTCTGGACCATCTTTATTTTTTCTTAATCTCTTCCTGTACTCTAAAGGACCAGAGCCAATAAATAGTAGGCCTTGGTTTGACCATAAGAATATCAGGGATTTAGAGAATGCATTTTCAAACCAGCTAGACTTTGTATTGTCTTAAATCAAATGAGGAAGGCTCTGAATGTTGGTTGCTTCTTGAATAGACATTAATTAGCACAGCAGGTTTTGGGGGCATCTTGCTCTTGAGTCTCCTATGTGGCCTAAGATTTTTTTCCCACAATGAATATCGCAAGTTGGATAAATCAAAATCAACTTTTGACCAAATATCAAACCTGCTCAGGGCTCATTATTGCTTTTCCAGTCTTGGGGATGTATGCAGTATTTCCCAACTTAGCACTAGCTAAGAATTTAATTAGTATGCTGTTTATTTCCTCACCCCCACCATTAACGAGCCTGTTTGAAAGAACTGGACCTACCCCCAACCCTTCTAAGCAGTTCTCTAGACACTGCCTCCCTCCTAGAAAAACTGCCATTTATTATGAGCCCTTTTATGTGATACTTCAACCAATTTTTACTCTATGTAAAAGTATTCATATCTAAGCTAATTTAATTCTTTGAGTAAATTTTTATAAGATATGCTATCCTTTTGCTTTGCTGAAATCAAGATATACCACATCTATTGCTGCTTTCATCTATTAATCTCATAACTTGATCCACAAGGAAAAAAAAAGCAATTAAATTTGCCTGGCATGATTTTTTTTTCTTTTAAAAATCATACTGCTTGCTTTTCATAATTCATTTATCCTCTAGATGTCTTCCAATATTTATCTTAGGATTTGTCTCCTTATTTTACTAAGAGTTGAGATGACTACTGCTCTCCTTTTAAGAAAACAGTGTCTTGTTTGTTCAGAGCTTTTCTCTTTTATAGTCTCGAGTTACCTGTGAAAATAAACAAAGCTGCACTCATCATTGGGAAGCAAACTCACGGAACAGATAATGTCTCCCTATTCTGTATTGAAAATGTGGCACAAAATCTGTGTGTGTGTGTGTGTGTGTGTGTGTGTGTGTGTTTCTCAACATTATGGATTGTATGGTGGAAAAACAAAATGGTTTATTTCTAAAATGTCCCTGTCTTCCCTGTGTTTTACAAGATCTTCATTGCATGCTAATTGTTTCAACTTCCTACCTATGCTTTATTTATTTAATTTTTTTGGCTTTTTTAAAATCTTTTGTTAAAGATGATTTTAGAAACCAGGTCAATATCCTAATCATTTCAAAGTCTTTGTGGATTTCATTATCTTCTCCTCATTAATTAGTGTGTGTGTGTGTGTGTGTGTATAATCCTTATTTATTTCTTTGAAAACCCCTTTGGATATTATTAACATATCGTTCCTTTTTACTTTTTTGAGGTTTCCTTTTCACTAAAATTCTATCTCATTATTTGTATTATTTTTAAATTTGGAGTCTATTGATCTTTCCCTCAGCTGCCGTAGTTTTTCTTCATTTCTACACTTCATCCCAAAATAACATTATAAATGTTTATCACTGGTATACATATTTTACAGCATTTGGAAATATTAAATCTCTTCTTGAATCTATTAATTTTTATTTTCCCTTAGCCATAATTAATATATTCCAAGTCTCAAAATTTTTAAAAATGGCTAAGTTGGAATTGGGTGATTTCAAATCCAAGAGTGGGGGAAGGTGGAAAAGGTGAACTGTTTAGAAGTTATTATAAGATTCTTGGCAAGAGTGAATACAGGCTAAGTCTTGTAAAGCAGAATTGGAACAGAGAGGAGGGAGGAGATGTTAAAGGTCTATAATAGTCTTTGGCAACAGAATATTCGGGAAACCGGGTTTTCTTCCTGCTGTCATTTATCTTTCTACTATAGTAGGCTTAATCTGTGCTTTTAAAAATTATTGTGCTCATTACTTACCTCCTGGAGATCTTATTAAAATCGGAATCTGACTCATTAGGTCAGGGCTAAGCCTGAGATTCTGCATTACTAACAAACCCCTGGGAGGTACCAGTGCTCATGATACTGGTTACTCAAGGCACACATTGAATAGCAAGTGACTGAATGATTGTTTGGAGTCTCTAAGGAAAGACACCCTATCTTACACTCAGTCTAAAAAAGAGCACTTCCTACACCACTGACAACTAAGCATACCTCTTTCATGTTCTATTCCTAAAAAATCTAACATAATGACATATAGGTTTGAGTGACAATATCTTAAAGTAGCATCCTTTACATATTTACATCCAAACCGTGTTTTGCACTTTGGGTGCAAAGTAACATATTTGCACCCAAAGTACAATGTTCCTACCAGAAAGAATCCCATTTATTTATAGAAGCTTCAGATACTGAGACAGAATTTTCAAATCAATCCAAGAAGACTGTCACCTGAATATAGGATCTGCCATGTTCAGTGTCCAATTACGTAAGTCCAATGAGAAAATTTAAATTCCTCACAAAATAATAATAGGAGATTGATTAGGGTTGTGTTTCTGGATGTGAGAAGAGAGAATTCTAGTGTGCAGAGAATTTAAAAAAATAGTAATTTATTGCAGCTCAATTTAGAAAAAGTTGAACATATTACATGTACCACTAGAGTTTGGGGATAAGTACACACCCATAAAACCATCACCACCATCAAAGCCATAAACATATCCATCACCTTCCGAAGTTTCCACTTGCCATTATATTATTATTGTTGTTGTTATTTTGTGTATGTGAGTGAGAACACTTACCATAAGATCTACTCTCTTAGCAAATTTTAGGCATATAATACAGCACTGTTAACCACCATTGTGCTCCGTTTCTTGAAGTGAGGCTTTTTTATTTGTTTGTTTTTTAAGTAGGCTCCACACCCAATGTGAGGTTCAAACTCATGATCCTGAGATCAGGAGTCACATGCTCTACCAACTCAGCCAGCCAGGTGCCCTCAAATTAGGCTTTTTTAGATTCCACATATAACTGAGATCACACAGTACCTTTCTCTGCCTAATTTCAGTTGCCCTGAAAATTCATGCATGGTATCACTAATGGCAGAATTTCCTTCTTCTTTTTTTTCTTTTTAATCACTGAATAGTATTCGTGTGTGTGTGTGTGTGTGTGTGTGTGTGTGTATCCCATGTTCTTTATCCATTTATCTGTGGATGGGCGTTTAGGTTGTTTCCATGTCTTGGCTATTGTGAATAATGCTGCAATGAACATGGGAATAAAGATATCTCCTCTAGATAGCGATTTCATTTCCTTTGGATATATACCCAGAAATTGAATTGCTGAATCATACTGTAGTTCTATTTTTAATTTTTTGAGGAAACCCCATACTTTTTTCCACAGTGTCTATATCAATTGCATTACCACCAACAGTGCACAAGACTTCCCTTTTCTCCACATCCCTGCTAACACTTGTTATTTCTAATCTTTTCTGATTTTAACAGGTGTGAGGTGGTATCACATTGTGGTTTTGATTTGCATTTATCTGATGATTAGTGATATTGAGCACCTTTTCCTGTATCTGTTGGCCATTTGTATGTTTTCTTTGAAGACATACATTAACCCCTTATCAGACATATGGTTTGCAAATATTTTTTCCCATTCCATAGGTGGCTCTTATATTTTGTTGATTGTTTCCTTTACCATGCAGAAGCTTTTTAGTTTAACATAGTCCACTTGTATGTATTTTTTATTTTGTTGCATGAGCTTCTGGTGTTATATCCAAAAAATCATTGCCAAGACCAATGTAAAGTGTTTTCCCTATGTTTTCTTCTAGGAGTTCTATAGTTTCAGGTCTTATTTTAAGTCGTTAATCTATTTTGTGTTGATTTTTGTGTAGGGTATAAGGAAAAGGTTGAACTTCATTCTTTTGCATATAGATATCCAGTTTTCCCATCACCATTTATTGATGAGACTGTCCTTTTCCCATTGTATATTCTTGGTGCTCTTGTCAAAAATTAGTTGATTGCATATGCATATACATTTCTGGGCTTTCTATTCTGTTCCATTGGTCTTTGTGTCCAGAGAATGTTTATGAGCCTCTCTTTTTAACATCTGTGCACTCTCTCTCTTTCTTTCTCTCTCTATATATACACATTTATATTTATATACACTGACATATGTATAGATAGCATATTTATATATATATTTATATAAACAGGGACAAATCTTTAATAAAAATGCATATTAAATATGTAAATATTTGTATAAAATACTTATACCTTCCTTATAAATTTTATTGAGATATAATTTGTATACAATAAAGTATATGAGCGCAAACTGTATCAGTGCAATTCTGGCCTCATAAATTGAGTGGGAAAGTATTTCCTCCTCATTTGTGTTTAGAAATATTTTGCATAGAATTGCTGTTATTTCTTCTAGAAATATTTGGTACAATTTCAGCTCTAGATTTCTCTTTGGGAAAATGTTAATAGTAAATTGAATATATTTAATAGCTGTCAGGAAATTCAGGTTCCTGCTTTCAGAGCTAAGTTTGATAGTTTATGTTATTCAGGGAATTTCAATATGTCATTTAAACTGTAAGGTTTGTTGGCGTAATACTGGCTGTGATATTCTTTTATTAACTTTTTAACATTGTAGGATGAGCAAGGTTGAACCCTCTTTGCATTACCAATATTGGTGGCTTGTAATTTTCTCTCTTTTCTTGATTTAGTAAGGATTTATCCATTTAAAAAAATATTATCAGAAACTAATTTTTGACTTTGTTAATTTCTCTCTTATTTGTCTCTATTGATTTTTTACTGATATTTATTTTTTTCTTCTACTTACATTGAGTTTACTTCATTTTTTTTCTTTCACATGGACTCTCAGATCATTTATTTTAGATTTTTCTTCTGTTCAAATACAAGTATTTAATATTACAAATACCTCCCTAAACATTGTTTTAGCTCTATCTCACAAATTTTGTTCCACTCTTATCATCACTCAGTTGAAAATATTGTCTAGTTGCCTTTCTGATTTCTTCTTTGGCCCATGTGCTTTTTAGAATCGTGTTATTAATTTCTGAATATTGGGGTTTTCTTTAATGTCTTATGGTTCTTGGTTTCAGTTTAATTCTGTTGTATTAGAAAATATACTGTGTATATTTTCAATCTTTGTAAATTTATTGAGGTTTGATGAATGAGATAGACATGTTCAGAAAAGGAAGTTTTGACTTCGTTTGTTTTTGCTATTGCTGTGGCCTAGCATAGAGTCTATTTTAGAAAATATTCCATACACAATTGAGAAGAATGTGTATATCTACATACCCCTGAACATTTTTTCCAATTAATTTTTAGACCAATTTTTACCATTCATAAACTGTGGAATCCTTGTCTTTTATATTTAACTAGGCTTATTAGGCTTTTTCTAATTCTATTTTTTTTTTTTTTAGGATTTTATTTATTTATTTGACAGAGAGAGACATAGCGAAAGCAGGAACACAAGCAGGGGGAGTGGGAGCGGGAGAAGCAGGCTTCCTGCAGAGCAGGGAGCCCGATGAGGGGCTCAATCCCACAACCCTGGGATCATGACCTGAGCTGAAGGCAGATGCTTAACTGACTGGCAGGTGCCCCTAATTCTATTTTATTCTTAGCAACTGAATTTACCAATCCTAATTCTATATAAATTTTGAGTCACAGAAAGTTTTTCTCAAACCTGAATTTACAAATTATTTCACCCATAGTTGTTCCAGTACTTGTATTTTTCTTTAATTTAGATCTTACATTTGGAGTTTACTCTAGTGTGATATGTAGATTAATGTCTGTATTTCTCCAAGTAGCTATTAAGTGATACAAATACTACCTATTTTAAAAGTCCCTTTTTTCCAGCATTATTTTAGTTCTTCTTATCATGTAATAAATGTCCTAATGTGTTTGAATCTAATTCTAGTGCTGTTACCCTATTTTGCTCATTGGTCTATGAGTTTATGCACCAGTGTGACGCCTTTTAACTAAAGAGGATTATTATTATGTTTCAGTATCTGGTAGAACTACTCCTATCTCATTACTCTTTTTCCCCAGTGTTGTTATTTCAATTGTGAAATGTTTATTTTTAGTTTTGAATTTAATAATAACTCTTCTATGTCATCGCTCTTCAAATTTTTGGAATATTTGTTAAGCCTACATGAAAGCTATAAATTAACTTAAAAAAACCCCCAGAAACTTAACGACTGGGACAAAATTATTTTCCATTTATTTAATATTAAAAAAAATACATTTTGAGGGACTCCTGGGTAGCTCAGTCGAGTAAGCATCTGCCTTCAACTCAGGTCATGATCCCAGGGACTTGGGATCAAGCCCCATATGGGGCTCCTTGTTCAGCAGGAGCCTGCTTCTCCCTCTGCCTACCACTCCCCCTGCTTGTGCTTTCTGTCACTCTATCAAATAAATGAATAAAATTTAAAAAAAAATACATTTTGCATGTGTTGGTTAATTAATTTTATCTTTTTCCAATGACATTGAAAATCAGATTTTCTCTGCCATTATGTCTTCTAACAGCTATTTTTTAAAATATGGAAGATATTTTGAAATTTATTTTATGCTAGTCTATTGAATTATAATTTACATAATAACAGTGTTTTTAAACATAATTGTACAGTTGTATAAATTTTGACATATATTGACTTGTGTATTATAATCACCGAAATCAAGATAAAGGTTTGCTATTATCCATAAGGTGACTTGCCCTATGGCCTTTTGACTTTCTAAAGAGTTTCTTTTGATGATGGAAAGTTTTAAATTTTAATGAAATCTAATTTGTCGTTCTTTCTTCTTTTGCAAATGGAGTTATTTCTGTGTTACCTAAAATAAACTTTACTTATCTAGGGTTCTGAAGATACTCTTCTTTGTCTTCTTCTATATGTCATACAGATTTAACTTATCCTTTTTTTCCTGTTATTGTGAATTCTATCAATTTATTTCCTAATGTTAAACTAGTAACATTTTCCTGGAATAAACACAATCATTCAAGATGTATTACTTACTTTATATAATGTCGCATTTATTTATTTCACTTATAGTTAAAATCTTTGCATCTACATTCATGATCTTGGTTTGAAATTTTCTTTCTTTAATATCCTTTTTTTTTAAAGATTTATTTATTTATTTATTTATTTGACAGAGTGAGACACAGCGAGAGAGGGAACACAAGCATAGGGAGTGGGAGAGGGAGAAGCAGGCTTCCCGCGGAGCAGGGAGCCCGATGCAGGGCTCGATCCCAGGACCCTGGGATCATGACCTGAGCCGAGGGCAGACGCTTAACAACTGAGCCACCCAGGCGCCCTTTTAATATCCTTTTCATGTTGTGATATCTGCATCGTGCTTGTCTTGTACACATTTTACTTTCTATTCTTTGAAAGCATTTGTATAACTTTACTTTTATAATTTTCCTAAATATTTCACAGAATGAATTATTAAGGCCATCTGAGAATTGAGCTTTGTACGTGAGATTTAAAAATACAGATTAAAAATTTTAACAGACATAAGACTATTGAGTTCTATTATTTTCATTAGCTTATTAAAGTTGTATATTTTAAGGAATTTATGCATTTGTCTAATTCATTGAGTATTTTTGCAGTTTTGTTTATCTTATATTGACTTATTTTTCTTTTATAAATGCATGAACTATAATAAGGTCTCTTTTTTCACTTCTGCTGTTGTCAAAATCTGCTTTCTCTCATATTTCCTTGATTAGCTTTGATAGTCTTAGTAATCTTAATTTTATTAATCTTTTTCAAAAAACAAGTTTAGACTCTATTCATTTTCCCTGTTGCTTAGAGCTTTTCATTTTATTGGTTTCCACTAATATTTTTATGATGGAATCATGTCATTAGGATGGCAACATAGGTTGTTTCCAACTTCAGCCCCTCACAAGAAGACCAGCAAGCGACTGTCCATAGACAAGACACTATAGTGAAAAGCCCAGAACACTGAGATGGGGCTGAAGCATCCCTTTGGACCATATATACGAAGAAGAACTACATTAAAAGGGTACAAGGAACCGCTACACCCTGACTACATCACCCCTCCTCCAGGCCAGCACAGTGCTGCACTGAGAGAACTTGCCCAGGCTTACAGTTTTTCCAGTAGGATAAAGAGAGCCCGAGGTGTACATCCAGCATCCCCAGCATTGCAGGACACTTCTTAGGAGGCTCAATCAGGTTGCACCAGATAGGGATCACAGGTGCAAATTGTGGAGCTTGACCACTGAATTTCAAATTGGGGCAGAAAAGCAGGTGGAGCTCACAGCAACCAGTACTCAGATCTTGGCAGATGACATTCCTCCTTGCAGTGATGCTCTAGTAGGGATCCTAGCCAACAGTTCTACCCATTTACAGAACTGAGCTGGTGTCCCTTTATGGAAAAAATAAGCAAAAATAAACGAGTGGGACTATGTCAAATTAAGAAGCTTCAACACAGAAAAAAAAACCAATTAAATGTTATGGCAGTCCAAAGAGTGGAAGAAAATATTTGCAAATCACATATCTGATAAGGGGTTAATATCCTATATATATGTATTAGAGTGGCTATTATCAAAAAGGCAAAAGATAATAAGTGCTGGCAAGGATGTGGGGAAAAGGGAACCCTTGTGCACTGTTGGTGGGAAAATAAATTGGTATACCACTATGGAAGACAGGGTTGAGGTTCTTTAGAAAATTAAAGATAGAACTACCATATGATCCAGCAATTCCACTTCTGAGTATATAGCTGAAGAAAATTAAATCATTATCGGGGAAAATATCTGCACCTCACGTTCCTTGCAGCATTATTTATAATAGCCAAGACATGGAAACAACCTCATTATCCATAGATGTGTGAATGGGTAAAGTAAATGTGATATGTATAGATATGTATATGTATCTCTATACATATGCAGTTACATCACTGTAACTACAATTAATAATACTGTATTATATGTTTGGAAGTGCTAAGAGAATAAGTCTTGAAATTTTCATCACACACAAAAATTGTAACTATGTGAGAACTAAAAGGCAACCTTCAGAATGGGAGAAGATATTTGCAAATGACATATCTGATAAAGGGTTAGTATCCAAAATATATAAAGAACTTATCTAACTCAAGTCCAAAAAAACAAATAATCCAGTTAAAAAATGGTCAGAAGACATGAATAGACATTTTTCCAAAGAAGACATACAGATAGCAAACAGACACATGAAAGATGCTCAGTATCACTCTTCGTCAGGGAAATACAAATCAAAACTACAATGAGATACCACCTCACCCTGGTCAGAATGGCTAAAATAACAACACAGGAAGAAATAACAGGTGTTGGTGAGGATGTGGCTTACACTGTTGGTGGGAATGCAAACTTGTGAAGCCACTCTGGAAAACAGTATGGAGCTTCCTCAAAAAGTTAAAAATAGAACTACCCTATGATACAGCAATTGCACTAATAGGTATTTACACAAAGGATAAAAACATAGTGATTCAAGGGGGCACCGGCACCCCAATGTTTATAGCAGTAATGTCCACAATAGCCAAATTATGGAAAGAGCCCAAATGTCAGTTGAGTGATAAATGGATCAAGAAGATGTGAGATATATATATATGCCCACACACAACGGAGTATTACTCAGCCATAAAAAGAATGAAATCTTGCCATTTGCAAGGATGTGGATAGAGCTAGACAGAGTATTGTGCTAAGTGAAATAAGTCAGTCAGAGAAAAACATATACCATATGATTTCACTTATGTGTGGAATTTAAGAAACAAATGAACATGGGGGGTGGATTAGAGAGAGGCAAACCATAAAATAGTCTCTTAACTATAGAGAAAAAACTAATAGTTCCCAGAGGGGGAGGTGGGTCAGGGGGATGGGGGAAACAGGTGATGGGGATCAAGGAGGGCACTTGTGATGAGCACTGGATGTAGTATGTAAGTGATGAATTGCTATATTACACTATACGTTCGCTAACTGGAATTTAAATAAGAACTTGAAACTAAAAAAAATGTTAACAATGTGAGAAAATGGATGTGTTAACAAACTTATTGTGGTAATCATTTCACAATATCAACATATATCAAATCATTACGTGGCACAACTTAGACTAAAAAAAATAATGTCGTATGTCAATTATATCTCAGTAATATTGGAAAAAATAAATATATTTTTATTTTTAATTTTCCTTTTGCACTTTTTAGCTTTAATTTGCTCCTCTGAGGTGAAAGCTTAGTTTATTGATTTTAATGTATCCTCTTTTGTTATATATGGATGTAAAATATATATTTCTCTCAGTACTGTTTTAGATACATCCCTGCTAATTTGAAGTGTTTTTCTTAATAGCTCAAAATATTTTCTAATTTTCATTACAGGGTTTTTTTTGGGGGGGGAGGTGGAATCCCTGGATTATTTAGTGGTTATATTGTTTAGTTTCCAAAGAGTTCAAGATTTTTTAAGTTTTTTATAGGATACTAGTGAAAATTTATTATTATTAGAGCATATGCTCTGCATGGTGCAATCACTTTGAATTCATTGAGACTTCGTGAGACAGTATTTGATCCATTTTGATAAAAATTTTATGTGAACATCAAAATAATGTACATTTTGAAGTTATTGGGCATAGTGTTTTATAAATGTGAAGTTGGTCAATTTAGGTAATAATCTTGTTCATATTATTTTATATTGTTACTGATATTTTGTCTCATTTTAATTTTGGTTACAAAAAAGAATCATTAAATTCTCCAATTATCATCTTGGAGATGTATCTAGTTCTTCTTTCAGTTCTGTCAGTTTTTGCTTTATGTATTTTGAAACTACCTATTCGTTATGCACAATTAAGATTGTTATTTCTTCTTAATAAATTAGCTACATTTTCATTAAGAGATGTTATCTTTGGTAATATTTATTACCTTGGAATCTACTTTGGTTCACAGATGAGGTAATACATCATCTTTCTCATGCTTATTATTTGCATGGCATGGTTTGTTCCATTCTTTTACTTTTAAATTTTTGCTTGCATTTAAAATGCTTCAGTTATAACAAGCAGCACATTGTTGAGTTTCTTTTTCAACTAGTGTTATCATTTCTGTCATTGAAATGGGGTGGTTAGCCCCAAATACCATTTGGTTTATTGATAAGATTTCTATTTATTTCTGCTATTCTCTTTTGTAGGTGTACTTCCCCCGCCTCCTTTTGAACTAATCAAATATTTTTTTAATATTCTTCATATACCTCTGATATTTTAGCTAAGTCTCTAGCAATTTTAATAAGTTAGTCTAGACATTACTATATTGTCCTTAACTTTCCACAGTTATTAAAAATGTCTTTATTTCGGGTGCCCAATGTCTTTATTTCATCTTTATTATTGAAGCAAATTTTCATTCAGTACAGAATCCTAGGTTTACCTCTGTTTCTTTCAGTACTTTAATTATGACATTGCATTGTCTCTGTGTTCCATTTTTTTTCCTGATGAGATAATCAGCTGTCATTTTTATTGTTTTCTCCTCAATATAATGGGCCATTTTTTTCTTCTTACTACTTTTAATGTTTTCTTTTTTTAACTCTCTCTTTGTCATTAGTGACTATAATGTGCCTAGGTGTAATTTTCTTTTTATTTACCTTGTTTAGGGTTTGCTGAGATTTATGGATCTCTATATTGTTGTCCTTCATCTATTTTAGAAAAAAAATTGAGCCAGTGGTTTTTCAAATATTTCTTCTGCACATTCCCTCTTGATTCTCATTCCGGTATTCTAATTCCTTGCATGTTAGACAATTTGATATATTCTTACATGTCACAGAATCCTCTTTTTTATTTTTTTCACTATTTTTTCTCTGTATGCTTCAAATTGCATAAATTACATTATCCTTTCTTGAGTTCACAATTATCCTGCTGTGACTTGTCTGTGACTAGGCACATCTAATGACTTCTTTATTTCCCATATTCTATTTTTCAGTTCTAGAATTTTCATGTCTTCTTCCATAGGGTTTTTATTTCCCTGCTTAAATTACCTCAATATCTACATCTTTATCAACAGCTCATTTAACGTATTTTTAATGGTTATTATAAAGTCTTTTTCTGTTAATTCCAACACCTGAGTCATGAGTGGTCTCCCATTGACACTTGCAAACTCTTGAATATTCGTCCTATTTTCTTGCCTCTTCACATGTCCAATGCTTTTTCTTACTTTAAGTGAGACGTCATGAATTATACATTGTAGATTTGCATTATGTTCTTTTTTTTTTCTAAGCGTGTTGAATTGTGTCTGGCAGATGGTGAAATTATTGGCAGATCATCTTGTCATCTTGTCAAGGCTTGCTTTTAGGCTTTCTTAAGGCAGGCCCATTTCAATATTCCTGTTAGTCCTATAGTGTAGTTTCTTATTCCGAAGTTATAGATGCTCCGGTCTGAACTGAATTCTTAGGATATCCACCCAGGTCTTTCTGCTTGGCTGCCCTGAAATGCACATCCCTGCTAAAGGTTGTGACTTGTGAAGTCTCTGTTCTAGTTTCAGTTCCTACTGCCCAATAGCTGTTCTCTGTTAGGCATTTGTAAGTTTCTCTCAGCAAATGTACAGTTTAGAATTGAGTCCAAGTCCAAATACAGATTTCTAGGCACCTTACCAGCCTTGAAGACACATTTACGTTTCCTTGGCCCAGCATGTTTGCTAGGCCACAAGAGACTTGGGGAAAATGTGCATATTTATCTTATTCTTGACCTTAGTGGGATTATTCCATTTTTTCCCAATTAAATAGGACGCTGGCTTTAGATCTGAAGTTTCTAATTTTACAAGGTTAAGAAAATATCAATTAATTCTTGTGAACTTTTTAAATAATGATGATTATTTTTTTCCAAATTACTTTCTCAACATCCATGGAGATAATTACATGATTTTTTTCTCCTCCTATATATTAATATGGTGAATTAGCCCGATGATTTTTCTAATGCTTTTCCCAAAAATTGAACCAGTCTTGCATTCACTGGAATACGTTCTACTTTGTTATAATGTATGAGTTGCTTAACTACATTTTCTAGTATTTTATTCAAGACTTTTTCATTGATATTTCTCAGTGAGTTTAGGGTCTTTTTAGTGTGTACGTGCGCTACATTTGTTAGTGCTATGTAGAAACATAATCTTGCTTCATAAAAATTACCTGGATGTTATTCTTTAGTTTCCATGCTCTAAAATAATTTTGTATTCTTTTGACACTTTCTGCTTGGGAAATTTGGCAGAAATACATGTGAAGTCAATTGGGCTTATTATTTTGTGGGGAAATTTTTAAATAATACTAATTTCTTTTTGGATATTGATCAGCTTAAGATCTCTATTTCAAATGAGACATATGTTGGTAAATTATATTATCTTGGACATTATTCAACCAAATTTTAAAAATATGTATGCTTATCATTTTTATGAGTTTTTAAAATTAATTCATATATTTCACTCCTTATTTTACCTTTGGTGTTTGGTATTACAAAAAATACAAAAATTTGTGGTTTCTCACATATTTTTCTTATTTAGGTCATCTGATGACATACCTATTTTGTTTTTTTTCCATTAACTTCTTTTTTTCTCTTCAATTCTATTTTTAAATTATGTTCTTTAATTGTAATTTATTCTAGTTCATTTATATTTAATTTTAAAAATATATTTTTATAAACACAAATAGCAAATTCCCTCTGATCACTGCCTTAAATACCTCATAAATTTTATTACCTAGCATTATCTTTGTGATTATATTTTTAGAGATTCTCTACTTTCGTTTTGCATTTTTCCTTTTACTAAACAATTGTTTATTATTTTTTTCTAATAGTCATTTCTTAATAATATCTGGCTTGATTCCCTTATGATAAATGATTTGTTTGCTGGATTTCTACTAGATGAAAGTTGCCAGTATTTTCTTTGTGACTAGTATACAATTTTTGTGAATGTCACCATGCATTTGAGAAAAAGGTGTATTTTCTATGATAGGGTTAAAGTTCAGAATACATATCTATTTTTAAATAAGCTCTTAAAAAGTTTCTATATACTCATTTATTTTTGATCCTTTACACTTGTTTAGATCTGTCTTGGTGTGTTAGAACTTCCTATTAGTGAACTCTTTTTAATTGATCCTTGTATTTTTTAGTTTCCATTTCATGTAGGAATGTGCTTGCACTCAGCTTTCGAGGTATGGTCAACTGCAGTCTCTTTAATCAAGGATGCCGTTTCTCATGTATTAAAGGTTACAGTATCTTCTGATGATTTGACAGGCTTTTAGTTCTGCAGTACCCTTAATTTACACCTTCCCCCCCCCGCCCCCCCCACTCCCAACCCCTTTCACCAGGAAGTGTCCCAGAAGTATCTCCCTTTCCTGGAACAGATTTTCATCTCTCAGAACCAGTACCTTTCCACGACTTCCATCCCTGGTCTCACACACTGTCAAGCTTCTTCATTTCAGTTCATATGTAGTCAGTGTGCTCATGTGAGTGTGTTTTTTTTTTAATTTAATTTTATTATGTTATGTTAGTCACCATACAGTACATCATTAGTTTTTGATGTAGTGGTCCATGATTCATTGTTTTCGTATAACACCCAGTGCTCCATGCAGTATGTGCCTCCTTAATACCCATCACCAGGCTAACCCATCCCCCCACCCCCTCCCCTCTAGAACCCTCAGTTTGCTTCTCAGAGTCCATCGACTCTCACGGTTCGTCTCTCCCTCCGATTCCCCCCTTCATGTTTCCCTTCCTTCTCCTAACGTCCTCCATGCTGTTCCTCATGTTCCACAAATAAGTGAAACCATATGATAACTGTCTTTCTCTGCTTGACTTATTTCACTTAGCATCATCTCCTCCAGTCCCATCCATGTGGATGTAGAAGTCGGGTATTCATCCTTTCTGATGGCTGAGTAATATTCCGTTGTATATATGGACCACATCTTCTTTATCCATTCATCTGTTGAAGGGCACCTTGGCTGCTCTCTTAAACATAGTTTTTTTTTTTTTTTTTTTTCTGAGTCTTTCTAAACTGGGTTTAAATTTTTATTTTTATTTTGGGAGTCAACAATGCTGGGTGGGCTACCATAATTAATTGGTGACTTGGGTGGTCTTCCACAATGCAATGCAGCCAGAGCAGATCCTTTCCACACAACATGCTTGCAGCTTTTATTTGTGCGTGGCAAGGGCTGTCTTCCAGCTCCTAATAAAGTTTGTACTCCAGGAACGCTTTGTGGAATTTCTTGTTCAAGAAGAGGTCCTAGCCAATGACATATTTGCAGCAAGTGATCAGGTGCTAAATGTCTGTAATACTTCACTGGATTCTGGCAGGTCCTGGGAGGCTTCTCCCCGGTCCAGTCGGTGCGGCGGGGCAGCAGTTCCTTCTCGGCCCCCTCGCGGACCAGCACCTGAGCCGCCTGCTGACAGGGTCCATCTTCCAGGAACCGGGCGATGAGGAAGTAGAGCTCCGATCGCTGCTCCGAGAGGCCTTTCCTCTCACAAGACACGTTTATGGGTCACTTCAGGGCCGCCGGCAGGACACCCCGCCGCCGAGGGGAAGCGGGGATGGTGCCGCCGCCTGCCTTATATATACGCAGTGTGTTCACGAGCCCAGCCTCGGCTCCCCCATTCAAGCAACGGCGGCGGAGGCGGAGGACGAGGAAACAACAACTCTCAGGCCGCGGCTATGGCCGCCGCCACCGCCGCCTCCGCCGCGGATCCCTCCGCCGCCTCATGTGAGTGTTTTGTCACTAGCGTCACACTTCCTCTTTTTTGAAACGTTTGTAACCTAATCCCATTATGCCTACCCTGTCTGCTTCCCTGACTCCTTGTCTGGACCATCTGCTTCTAGCTCTCATGTCATTTCACTGGAATGAGGGTTCATATTGCCACTTAGATCAAATTTGATGTTCATACTATCCTTTGTCTCCTAATTATGGGATACACATGGGTTATGCTCAATTTATTTAGTCCCTTTGTTGACCTATATGTTTTTGTTTTTGTTTTTGCCAGTATATGAAAAAGATTCCATTTAAGTGGTCAGCATTATCTTATGGGTACCCAGAAATTCTTAAATTCCTTATTGTGTTGCTGTGTAAAAGAATTACCACACTGTCTTCAAGTATCTGTGTAATGATGTGCAGCTGAGTTGGTGCCCCTGGCTTCAGGTCTCTGAGGAATTTGCCTAGAACTGTTGGAACTTCAATCTCACCTGAAGTTTGACTGGAAAAAGTCTGTTCCCGAGCTTATTCACCAGGTTACTCATAGGCTGTTTCATGAAAGCTTCAAGTTACCCACTGGCTATTGGCTGAAAGTCTCTTTCTCTCCCCTGGCTGTGAGCCTCTCCTTAAGGTAGCTTATGACATGGCACCTGGCTTACTTCTGTGGGAGCAAGCAAGAGAGCAAGAAAAATCATCCAAACAGAAGCCACAGTCTTTTTATAACCTACTCTTAGAAGCAACATCCTATAATTTCTGCCACATTCTATTTACTAGGATGAGTCATTAAATCTGGTTCATACTCAATGGGAAGAAATTAAACCAAGGTATGAATAGCAAGAGGCAGAGGTTATTGAAGGTTATCTCAAAGTACATCCACCACAAATATTTTATTAAAAATGTTTTCCTGATCTTCCCACCAAAAGAGCACAGAAACAGTGATACATGAGGGCAGTTAGTACATCTGATGTCCATGTATTTATGTCTAAATACCACTTCTTAGTAAAGAAAAAAAGCAGAGAAATTACTTTTCTAAATCTGAAACAGGGAAAGTACAAAGTGAGCCCAAACACTGTTTTTGTGACCAAAAGCAAACCAAACCAACCAGCCAAACAAACAAGACTAATCAGGACAGGTCAAAAGAACACAGAAACCATCTTGAAAGGGCTCCCTCTAGCAAAATTTGGTACAAAAGATACGATGGTTCTAATAAGATTACACAATATTAAATTGAAAAAAAATCTTTGAGTTTTTATTAATATTGCACAAATTGGGAAGGAGAAAGGGAGGTAAAGCTCTTCTTAGATATCTAGATATAAATAAGCAAATAAATAGTAGACATAACTGCATATATTTGCATATATGTGTGTTATATATGCATTCACTTACAAACACACACATATACATCTAAGGAAAGAAAGTCAATCAGTGACTCTAGGGCAAGAGTATATGGTAATCCTTGTACTATTCTCTTAGCTTTTTAACAGACCTGAATATTTCAAAAGTAAAAAGAGGAGGAGAAAGTAAAACCTTAAAACTCTTAGAATAAAATATAGAATTATAGGGTCACAAAGGAAAATGCTAGCCATAAGTGAAATGATAGATTAATTTGACAAATCTGATTACATTAAAACCAAGAACTTCTGTTGATCAGAAATTATACTTGAAAAAGTGATACTAAAGAATACAAATTGGGAGAAGATATTTGAAACACTTATAACTGAAAAATGAAAACTATTCTAAATATATAAAGAACTTATAGACATCAAAGGGAAGAAAAAACCCAGCAATTGATAAATAAAATATAATAGGCTTATGCCTGGGCCTTTTCCTCCTTGGAATATATTTTGGCTTTGGAGTAACAGAGAAATGCTTACAAAGTGTGGAGTTAAATGTCAACTCAGAGAAAACCCTTTGTGTTTGAAGTTTCTTAACTTTTATGTCCCATTTGTTGTATGGATGAAGAATTTATATTACTAACTTCTACCTTCAAGCCAGCTGCATCTTATAAATCCATAAATTTCCAGTAATTTGCACTAAGTATCCTGATCAGGTATTAGGTATCAGTGAATCAGGTATTTTCTGATAAAACATACCTACAAAGAACTCTCCTGATCTTTTCAAGAGTAAATGCCAATGACATTTTATAAAAATGTCTGGTGGAGAGCAAGACCTCAAGTGTCCAGAGAAGGGGAGAGTGTGTTACAAACCCACTGTTAAGCTTTTTTCTTCCGATCCAGAATCAAAGGGAAAGTCCTTCTAATAACATAAATCAAACACCTTTGAGAAACAACTGAAATCTCAAATAGCAAGGAGAGTAAAAGACAGATTTCAAATCCTTAAGAACCATAGTAGTGTCCCATTTTCCAATTATTTAAAATGTAAAAGCCATTCCTGGCTTGCAGTTTGTACAGAAACAAGCAGTAGGCCAAATTTGGTCATAGTTTGCCAACCCCTGCTCTACACCTTAGGAAAAAAAAAATATTTTCCTTGTAGGACACGAGTTTGGGAATTTGGGGCCCGATCAAGGAAAAAGATATGACCTAGCAGTAGCACACACAGATTTTGAGTAACACTGAAAGGTTTGATTGAATGCAGAGGAAGTCCCTTAGAGCAGGAGAGCCTCAGAGGCTCTGGCTTGAGGCCACCATCCAGAAGGGGAAGAGAACAAGGAAACTCCTATGAGAGAGAGAGGGAAGGAGGAAAAGAGGGAGAGAGAGAGAGAGAGAGAGAGAGGCTGGAAAGGGGAGTTATCTGTCTAGGTAATGTCACTGAGCTGCACAGTGGGAAATCTCTAGGTCAGAGAGCTCCAAAGGGCAGTTGCATCTTCGTTTGTTTGCTTGATTGGTTGATTTGGTTTTGGGTTTTTTGTTTGTTTGTTTTTGTTTTTGTTTTAAATAGACCCTGGATGTCATCTGTGGCTATCAAATGTTGGGTTCCATTTCCTGGGGTATGCAAAGCAGGCAGGTCTACATGGCTAAAAATCTGCTTTTTGAGGCCATATTTAAAACAACAGGATTCATAAAAGCTTGACTTTGGCTCCAGCAGACTTCTGAGCTAATGAATTTCAGCTTGCTTTGAAGAAAGAAATAAATAGGCGCAATATAGAAGCCATTATTGGCTCACTTATATAACATTCTTCTAACATCAAGATGTGAAAAGAAAAGAGGGAGATTTCTCACATGTTATCATCTACTAACATAGAAAAAATGTATTCCATTCACCTTGGTATTAGTGGCACCTCTTATCAGGCCCATTGGCAGGACCTGGGGAAAGTTTACAGATGGAGTCTTCCGGCCTGTAGTCTGTGTCCCTTCTCTTTTCACATCAGCCTCTATCTCTCATCACCCTGCCTGCATGTATGGAGCCGTGGAGACCCCACAATGCACCTCCAAGCTTTCTCACAGTAACTACCCCTCTGTACAGCTGTAACTTGGCCACCTGTCAGCCTGACTAGGACAAAGTTGATTCTATGAGCCTGGAAGGGGGCTTAGGGTTGTTCAGATAGGAAATCTGGGCTTCATGGTATCCAAATTATGGATTTTTCAAAGGGGGAGGTGCATTTCCTTGGCCCCACAGACTCCTTGTTCCTTGATGTACTAGGAAAGAGGCCCCTTCTTCTGTGTCTGGGGACATGATCTCTCTTAGAGCACTTGCCACACAGAAAGCTCAACAGATAATTATTGAATGAACAAGTATGTTGGTGATTGAGGGAATGAAGAAATACATGAACAAAGGCATGGAGATAAACGGTTGAAAGTAGTGATCCTCGTTCCATAAAGCATCATAAAAAAATACAGTTTAAAAATCAATTAGCATGGGGTCCCGTAGGGAGAAGGTGGTACATGATTTTCTTTCCCCTGTAGTAATAGTGCTGGCTACTCTCGGGTGATAAAGTTGCATTAGATGACTCAATCATCCATCATCCCATGATGTGTAAATCACAGATTTCAGGGTGCTAGATTAAGAAACTGATCCCTCTACCCTGAATTTTTCTAATAGATACAGATCATAATTTCTTTGTCTATGTCATAGTCTTCCAGCATCATGTATATGTTTAGAGGTTACTGTTACTCAATAACTCTGTCTTCAGCATACAGGACTAAAGCCTTAGAGATCTTGATAGATGAAAACTAAAGATCAATGTTAATGCAATTGATTTTTCACTTTGCAAAACTGGTCTGTGGGGGAGAGAGTGAAACATTTTACCTGGGGAAGAAGCTGGACGTTCTTGACTTGGGAAAATGCTTCCACTAAAATAGCAGCTTGTGGTCTGAAAGTGCTTTGGGAAAAGAAGCACACAGTTTACTTTTATTTTATTTATTTATTTATTTATTTATTTATTTATTTATTTAATTTATTTATCTTATTTTTTTAAAAAGATTGTATTTATTTGAAAGAGAGAGATATCACAAGCGGGGGAGTGGGAGAGGGAGAAGCAGACACCCCACTGAGCAGGGAGCCTGATGAAGGGCTCGATCCCAGGACCCTGGGATCATGACCTGAGCGGAAGGAAGACGCTTAACTGACTAAGCCACCCAGGTGCCCCCACAGTTTACTTTTTCACAACCATTCAATAGCAAATAAAAACTTAGTAGGACTTGGGTTAACAGAGAATTACCTTATGAGTCTTTAAATTGGACCCAAGTAAGATACACAGGATTCTGTAATGAAAGAGAAAGCAAAGAGAGGTCATGAGCAGAGCAATGGGTCTTTGTGAGGGAAGAAACACAAAACTGAAAGCATTTGCTATGCTGATACTATGCTAGGAACTAGACGCATCAGCTAATCCTACCTCAGTTCTATAAGAAATGGATGTTAAACTCATTTTAAAACTGAGGAAATTGATACTCAATAAGATTATATAATTTGTTCACAATTCTCCAACCAGAGCTGACTCAGAATCTTTATATTTTCAATTGTGCCAAGGGAAGAAAGTGGTATATTTAACAGTGGCACTGTTTTGTGTTGTGTTGTGTTGCTTTTCCTGTTCTTCAGCCATAGTGCTAGGGCTGCCATGATTCAGAGCTCCAGCTAGTGACTATAGGAGCCTGCAAATCCCCCAGACTTTGTTCCCCACATTTTGTTACAATGGTTGTATGTCCATGCGTTTCTCATGCCCATTGTCTCTCACCTCTTGGGTATTTTTCTTCTCTTCCTATGCCAGTTTTCTACATTTTCATTATAATAATGACAATAATCAGCCTTAAATATGTAACCTACTTGCAACCTCCAAAGTACTTTAATACATATGGCCTTTGATCCATGTGCATAGGGCAGCCATTTTATTCCCATTTTGCAAAAGGAGAAAATGAAGCTCAGAAAGGTTAAGCAACTTGCCTAAAGCCACCCAAGTAGGAAGTGGCAGAACCAGGACTGACCCCATTTTTTTTTTTTATTCCTATTCTATACCACTGCCTTTTCATGTACCTCAGGCTCAAATCAGGCCCTTCAGAGTTCCTTAATCCCACCGAATACATTCAAGACTTTGAAAGTGAGCAAAACATCCTGAAGCATCTGAGCCAACTTCATATACCTGGTGGGGTTAAAAGCAAAACAAACAACAACAACAAAATCATACCTCTTTTTAGCTCTGCATAATACGCAGATGGAAATCTGAATTTTGTTGAGCAAGTACTCTTGGCCAGGGCCATTTTAACCTCGGTCCATCAACATTGAATGTCACACCTGGTTACTCTGGTGAGCAGAAATTTTCTGAGGGAAAAAAAAAAATTCTGTTTAAAGAGAATTTCATTTTGAAAGCATTTAAAATAATTTGGTAAATCGTCTAGAGTGGAGTTTACATTATGACCCAACAGGAATCTCTGAGCATATTTCATTCCTAACATATATGATAGAAACCAATTCCTGAGTGCCCTCTTAGGTTCCAAGTGGCTTGTAAAATTGAATGTCAATAATGAAGTTAGAAATTCACCATTCCAAACCCTAACCAAAAGCCAGCCACAGCAATATACCATAAAGGCAATAAAAACAATTGTATAACAGAACTAAATTATACATATGATAATTATATACATATGTAATTAACATATAATAATTAATACTTATGATAATATAATAGGCTGAAGAGTCTGAAGAGTTATTAAAATGACACAGAAGCTGGGAACAGAATGATGACCCGTGAAGAATGACAGGATGCCTGTTCAAAGCAGAAGAAAAAAATTAAAAACAAAACAAAAAACACTTAACCCTCCCAAAAAACATACAGCCTTCAACATACCCACTATGAAACTCTGTTCTGCTCTGGTTCCCTTAGATGATATCTGCTCTGAAGGTCTGACTGGCTTGCTAAATTGCAATGAAGGCAATTGGTTCCCCTTTTAAGATTTACAGTTTACCACCAGTACCACACCACTATGTTAACAAGCACCTACCAACCTTGGTGCTGCTCTACTCCTCTGAACCCCCAAGGTGCCATACTGTGTTGGCGGCAGAGATAAGTCTAGCAAGAAAGTCATGACACTGAAATCATGATATTGTCAGCATCATCTCGTTGTACTCCGGCAAACACTACATTAAGCTCCTGGTAACAATGTAAAACTCAGCAGGGTTGAATGATCACCTGCATTCTGATTTTCCACAGGCTCTATGAAAATAGCATATGTGATATTTTTACACCAGTCTTTTTTTCATATGTAAATATCAGAGCAAATCCAATAAATAAAACTTAAAATATTTTAAATACTTGGCATGTAAAGCTAGACAAGTTTAGGCTTTGAAGCAACATGAATTTATATTCTGATGTTATTTGTTAAACAGATAATATTGGTACTGAGTTTTCATATCAATAATATAGTGCAGAAGAGTGCAGTGTCATATATGAGCACATAATTGTCTATTTAAAGAAGTATGCATTTGCATTTACTAATATCTTGTGTGCCATATGCTTGATTTTTTTAAAAGAAAGACTATAAATAGCAAAGGCTCTTATTTTTTTTTCAATAATTCTTGAAAATAATACTTCCAGGCTGATAAATTTTATCAACACCAAACACTACAGCAGGAAACTTATACACAATCTAATGCTTGTGTTTCTAAAAGACATTGTTCAATTTATGACATGTTTCATATGAAGGCCAGGATACACATAGCCTCCTAAAACAGTCTCTGAGATTTAAAGCCTGTGCTATTTCTTATGGGCTTGGTTTGCCTGCCATTTATAATTTCCATTTATTGCTTTCTTAATTGCCTGGGCATGACCTTATATTTTGTAACCTTTTCCTTTTTCTCTTTAGGGCTTTAAATGATTTGCACATATCATCTTTAATTGACACCTCAGTGTGACATCAGCAAAATAGAGAGGATGGATAGCACAATCCACAAAACATTATCCTTGCAACTACATTTCTAAAACTTTGAAAAACAAATTAGCAGAACACACTTGCTTTTAAGCTTTTCTTGGCAATCTTTTCTAGAAGGCTGATTCTGGTACTCAAATTCTACTATCCAAATCTTGTGCACCAAATCAGTAAACAAAGACTTTTAACTTCAACCCAAAATTCAAGCAAATGAGGTTTACATAGGAAATACTTTTCTTCATGTAAGTTGATAGTAAAGTTTTGAGACTAAGAGGTGAGAGTAGAGTTGAGAAAGTATAACCCATCTTTACTTGGAGATAATGAGATGGAAAGCAGATATTATAATCATATACTTCTGGAGCTCCTAGGAAACTTAGAGACCACAAGACCAGTCCTCTCAGTACTGATGACACTGAAGTCTGATAGCTTTCTTAGCATCACAGAGTTTCAAATCGTAGTTGGGACCACTCAAGTATTCCAACTGCAGGTCCTATGTGTTTTCCAGTACATCAAGCTCTTTTCTTTCAGACCCTGACCTAAAATAATCAAAGCAGATGCAAAACATATACTGGCAAACATATAGGTCAATGGGGGAAAATGGCACTACCTTCTCACGAGAGAGGAGTACTGAATGATTAAGATGTTTTATTGCATGAAAATGAGGAAGAAGAGGAGGCAGTTACAGTGACCAAATAGTAAGAGATATAAAAGACAACTGAGATCACTTAGATCCCTCATCCTTTATTCTCTATTCATCCGATACTGAAATCCCCTCTATAAATCGTATCAACATAATTCTGTTATATAATTAATACGTAGTCATCCAAATTATACTTGAATACCTTTGGTGATGGAGAACATACTGTTTCAGAGGCATGCATTTCATCTGACTTAACCCAAACCAATTTGCTTTCAAGTTCTTTCCTTGCAGAAAAAAAAAAAACTTCTACATTAGAGTGAAATGATGATAACTACCTGATTCATTTACTCTTCATTTTAGATTCATTTACTCTTTCTGTAATGGAAAAAAATGTATCAGAATCTGATATAAAGACAAAGAATTTGCCATCTTTTATGATGAAACATGCAAACCCAAAAAGTGAATTAACTTTTAACTGTATTAGGTACTTTGTCAGTTTCCATGATAGCCTTGAAATATATGATTTTATATATATATGTGTGTGTGTGTGTGTGTGTGTGTATAATCAAATTATGTAAGAAGTTAATAGCATCAATAGAAAGTTGGGGCTATATGCGGCACCTGGGTGGCTCAGTCATTAAGCGTCTGCCTTCAGCTCAGGTCATGATCCCAGAGTCCTGGGATCGAGCCCCGTGTCGGGCTCTCTCCTCAGTGGAAAGCCTGCTTCTCCCTCTCCCACTCCCCCTGCTTGTGTTCCCTCTCTCACTGTGTCTCTCTCTGTCAAATAAATAAATAAAATCTTTAAAAAAAAAAAAAGAAAGTTGGGGCTATAGCTAAGGTTCTTTCCTTGCATTACAATGTCACTTACCTTTAATAGCTTTGAACCAAATAATAATTTCTTCAATATAAAAAAAATTTAAGAGTCTTATTTACCTTCTAGTAAAGAAGTCATTTATCTTGAACCGTTCAACGGTAAAATAAGATATTCTACAGAAAGTACAGATGGATGAATGATAAGTACTAGCGTGAATGAAAAACATCTCAATGCAAAAATGCAGAAGCCATACATAATAGAAAAGGATGTTTATGGAACACAATCAATGACCTTGTCTTGAATTCTGTGTCTGAAAGAGAAATGTTCTTAGCAGAGGCTTCAACCAGAGACCATCTTTTGTCTACTGTCACTGCTAAACTTTCCATCAATGAGGAGTCAGATTTAAATTTGAGTGAATCAGATTTCACCCTTTAGTTAATTCTGATCCATGCAGTATCATAAATGCAAAGCCTTCAAGTACTTTCTAAGAATACTCTTTGAACTACTTTTTTTAAAGATTTTATTTATTTGACAGAGAGAGAGAGAGAGAGAGAGAGAGCGAGAGCAGGAACACAAGTAGGGGGAGAGGGAGAGGGAGAAGCAGGCTTCCCGCGGAGCAGGGAGCCCGATGCGGGGCTCGATCCCACCACCTGGGATCATGACCTGAGCCGAAGGCAGGCGCTTAACGACTGAGCCACCCAGGCGCCCCGAACTATTATTTTTTAACTTTAACTTATTGCCCCAAATTTATTGTTTTCTATGTCTCAATATGACCACACGCATATAGATAGCACAGATGTCCTTTCCATTTATATGTATGCACATGTGTATATGTGATGATACATAACACTTCTATATCATTATTTTACTATACTGTGTAATATATACAATGGGCTATGGTTCTTGCTTTAAGGAATAGCAAAGTAACCCAGCATACCTCAAAACAAGAAAATTAAAAGACAGACAGACAGAAAGAAAGAAAAGAAAGCTAAATAGCTATCCCCACCCTGAAAAAAAAGAAAAAAAAAATAAGCAATAGAATGTGTATTTTGATAAGCAAAGAAAATTTAGAAGTATTTTTTATACCTCAAAACCACAGGTGGAGCAAAAACAGTCATGATTAACTCCCTTAGCCTACTGGAGCCAATTCAGCTTACGTTAGACAATTGTTAAATTCTAGAAATTTTGGGAGCTGTTATTAAATATAGCCATTATTAAAAAGTAAATTGAAGCTTACAATTAAATGATTTATATTAAAAACAAAGGTGATAGAAACTAAAAACTCTTAATTTCCTAATTATTGTGCTACATTTTACTATTATCAATGTGCTCAAGATGGCATAAGTCTATTATACCCGCCCTGTGGAAACACTATATATAATCATGTGACAT
Source organism: Callorhinus ursinus (assembly GCF_003265705.2). NCBI lineage: Eukaryota > Metazoa > Chordata > Mammalia > Carnivora > Otariidae > Callorhinus > Callorhinus ursinus. The sequence continues at coordinate 6,018,485 of NW_027397090.1, forward strand.
TGAACATCTCTTTCCAACACCTCTTTCACTGATTTTAGTTGGTGCCTTAAAATCAACCATGGTGGGGATACTTACAGCACAGAAATCAACTAAAGCTACAATGCAAGGTGTTTTATTCCCCTCCATCCCCAAGGCAACTGTTGCTAAACATTTAAAAGCACATCACTGATATTCAGAACATGGATGAATGTAGCTTTAGTGGTTCACAACACAACCTCTGAATCTGACCTTATCCATTAATATCTGTGTGCTCTTGCACAATTTTCTTAAATAAGTAGTGGCCTAATTTCTTCATCTGTAAAGTAGTTTATAAATCTTTTTTAAGCACTTAACACTGTGTCTGGATTGGAACTTGAAGTGACCAGTAAATGCTAACTATAATCGCTATCAACCACAAGACGTAGCAATGAACTACAGAATGGGCCAGTGGATTTGGTCTTACATTCAAAAGAACTGATAAAATAGACAAATTAGGTTTTTCATAATTTACTTAGTTCTTTATACAGAATTGTATGCCTTAGGAAGCCAAAGTATAGGGAGAAATCCGTTTCATTCTCTGAAAAACTTACAGACAGGAGGGTTTTTATACTTGTATAAAAACTTATATTTGCTTTCCTAATATTTAATCTTTTATAGTTTTTTTTTTACTTTTGTAAACAGTATAAATCATCTAAATGTATATATATTAGTAGTAATTTAACCAAATATCCAGCATGATCCAGGGGAAAGGTTTTGATTCCAGGACTCTGCAGAACTATCTATTGATTCTGTTTCAATTTCGTGTGTCTAGCAGAGCAAACCATCTGTCTACCATGGATAGCCTCCAGTTTCCTCAACTTTACGTTGAGGTTATTGTACAAGGTTGGACTAGCAGCCGACCTTGACTCCATCTTTTTTATTTTTTGTAGGATTTTTTTATTTATTCACTTGAGAGAGAGAGGGCACAAGCAGAGGGAGGGTCAGAGGGAGAGGGAGAAGCAGACTCCCCTCTAAGAAGGGAGACTGACACCAGGCTGGATTCCAAGACCCCGGGATCATAACCTGAGCCCAAGGCAGACATTTAACAGACTGAGCCACCCAGGCACCCCAAACCCATCTTTTGAATAAAATTTTCCATAGGATGGTACTATAAGCAGTTAGGATAGGGCATGGGATGATGGACTGAGCACATATATTTACTTCCCCTTCCCACCCAAAATCCCAGATAAAAATAATGAAAAGCTAAATACACAAAAACAGCAATGGGAAATGTCAAAAGCAACATCAGCATTCAAGAAATTTAGAATAATTCTCACGAGATATAAAATAGACAGGAACAGTAATCAGACCAGAAAAAATGATAGCTAGAGATCTGCAGAAGTAAACTGCACAGTTAACACAAAGCTTGTAGCAAATAAATGCAATGAACAGAATGCTCAAAAGCAAACATTGCAGAAATTTACTAGAAACTTCATCCTGAGCAACAGGACTGTTTGTAACCCTCCTACTCTGAGAAGTGAATGCAGCTAAAGTGCATGTTTGTTTAAGGTTGAAGTTCTTGGCCATATTTATTCATTCATTATGTTATTTTTTAGAGTAAGTGTGAGTTCATTGTTTTAGATGTCTTCCGTGTTGCTAGTGAGCTGTGAATATTCTGTGTCTTTGCATGTCTGACCCTCTTGTTTCTCACTCACATTTGAATGGTACTTTTGACTCAAGTTATTTTTCTGCAGAACATAGAGAAAATTAGCCTATTGTCTTTATAAGTCTGACAGATCAATCTGATTCTTGTCCATTTGCAGCTACTTTTCCCTTCTCTTTTTGGAAGCTTTTAGGATTTCCTACTTTCTTATTAGTTTTCACCACCATTATTTTTTCTATCAGTGAGGTTTCAGTATGACTACAGTTTTTCTTTAATTCTCGTGTACTATGGTATTTTCTACTATTTCTTTAAATATTTTTTTCCTCCATTTGTTTTACTCTCTCCTTTTAGAGTCCTCTTAAGGTTCGAGATGGTGACATAGAAAGAGCCTGGACTCACCTCCTTCCCCAGACACACTGGGTCTGCATATGGAACAATTTCCTCTTGGGGCGCGGGGGGGTGGGTAAGAAAGAAAACTTTAAGTTTGGCTGAGTAACAACTACACATCAGGCTAATGAGAAGAAAACCACATCAAACAGGGTGGGAGAGGCTGAGACACAATCCCGTAAACCCCACCCCAGGCCAACCACCTGCAATTAGGAGCCCAAACTTACCAGAGTAGCCAAGGGTTTGAACCCCACATTGGGCACCCTAGCTTTTAAAACCTGCACCTGAGAGGCAAACCCCCGAAACATCTAGCTTTGAAAACCAACAGGCGCTTGTGTCTAGGAGACCACAAGACTCAGTGATCTAAGAAATGGGTCTTAAAAGAGCTCCGGCTCAGGGGCACCCGAGGGCGCCTTGAGCGTGAGACTTTTGGTTTCGTATCAGGTCTGGATGGAGCTCGCTCTGGCCTGCGCTCAGGGCGAGTCTGCTTAAGATTCTCTCTTCCCCTCTTTCTGCCCCTCCCGTTCTTACTCTGTCTCTCTCTCTCTCTCAAATAAATAAATCTAAATCTAAAAAAAAAAAAAAAAAAAAAAAGAGCTCTCGCTCAGCCTCCCCCGCCCAGACTTCCAGTGAAAGAGGCTGGTTTGCTTATACTAAAGCATTAGCCTGAGGGGTCCTCTAATTGAACGCACAAACGCCTGCTGGAGTACTCCAGGGAAGGAAGCTGGTGGGAGAGCCAGTGTTCCCGTTTTTGCTCTCTTCCTCTGCCTTGCCATGGGAGGTGAACTCCATTTTTTTTTTTAAGGCTTTTTTTTTTTTTCTTTCTCTGTTCCGGGGCAGGTGCCATGTTTGCGTTCCCCGCTCAGCGTCGCCGCAGCCAGCGGGCGCCATCTTCCCGCTCTCCCTCTGCTGTGCTCTGGAGCCTCAACATCTCCTGGAAGGGAGTTTTCACATGCGTTTGGCACTGTGATTTCTGTGGCTGCTGCGGAGGGCACCTTCCTTGCTTACCTGGCTCTGGCGGCTCCGGAGGGGCTTGGGTCCCATGGGATTCTAATAATCACAGAGACGGCACCTCAGGGTGCTGCCCAGACAGCGGACTTAGATACACCCCTGTCTCTGTCAAAGGGTCTGATTGGCTTGTCCTGCAGCTTCGGCCTGGCGGGTGGCTTCAGGTTTGGCCCACACTTGTGGTCTGTGGAGCTGCTCTTCAGGAACATGGAATGCCCACTGATGCATCCCGCAGGTATCTCCAGAAAAGAGCTTATCTACTTATTTGGAGCCCTGATTTTTGCCACTGCCATCCAGAGGACACCTCCAGATCACCTGGCTCTAGTGGCCATGAGGACTGATGCTGGCGGTCCCACAGGAATGCATAGATTTGCATACTTTTTTTTTTTAAGATTTTATTTATTTATTTGTCAGAGAGAGACAGAAAGGAGAGAGCACGCCCAAGCAGTGGGCTCCCCGCTAAGCGAGGAGCCCCAGAGGGATCTCAATCCCAGGATCCCGGGATCATGACCTGAGTCAAAGGCAGACAATTAACGGACTGAGCCACCCAGGTGTCGCAGATTTGCATACTTTAAAAGCTGTTGTCTGAGGGTCTGGCTTCCAATCAGCCTGAATCTAGGTGTTGTGAGATCCTCCCTTTTGGGACCCTAACAGGTCTTGGCATGCTTTCAACTGCGGGGAGGTATTAAAAAATGTAATAGATGGCTTGGACAATCACAAAAGTGTAGAGACAACCAAGAGCTGGGGCAAGGTTGAAGGACAAGTTTCATCGGCTACTCAAGGCTATTCCTTCAAGACGGGGAGAAGTGGTTGTTTCATCTGATGCATGGAAACCAGACCCAAGCAAAATGAAGAAACAGAGGAACACGTTTCAAACAAAAGAACAAGGTAAAACTTAAGAATGGCTCTTAAGTAAGCATTATAATTTCCTTACCTACCTTCCATATTCTTAGCTTTACTTTCTAGGCATTTTTATTTTTAAAAATAACACATAGAAAAGGTTGAAAAAAGGACTTCATGTACTTGGTTTGGTTTTGGTTTTGTGTGTGTGTGTTTTTATGCGTTTTGCTTTGTTTTCCTTCTGTCACCTACTTGTGCATCTTTAACCAATATAGCTTAGTTTTTCCTCTTTTGGAACTTCACATAAAAAGAAACAAACTGAATACGTTATTTTGTTTTCCTCTATTCATTGAATAATATGTTAAATTCATTCATATTGTATGTACCTGCCATTTGTTCATTTTTATTGTTTTACAACCTAGCATTTATAGTACACCACGGTTTACTGTTGACTGGCATCTAGTCAGTTTGGCGTCTAGTTTCCAGTTTGGGATGGCAAACAATGCTGCCACAAACTTTCTGGATCATGCATCCTGATGCACATGAGTGTTCACAGTCTAGATCAGTACATCTCAAAATTCTAGCATGTATCAGAATCACCCATATAAGTCTTGTTAAAATAGATTGCTGGACACATAGGTGACCATACACAGTTGATCCTTTTTTTTTTTTTTTTTTACTATATGTTTGTTTCTTTTCTCAACTCTCTTTTGGATTTATTTTGCTTAAGTTTTTCTAAGGTCCTGAGACAGATTCTCAGTTTATCAATGTTTAACCATTCTTCCTCTCTTTAATATGCATTTTATGCTGTAGGTTTCTCTATGTATTGCTTTAGCCGCTCAAACAATTTTGAATAGTTTCTGTTATCTTTGACCTCAAAATATTTTATATTTCCCATTAACATTTATTCCCAGATACACTGAGTTTTAGGCTTGTTTGGTTTTTAAAAAGTTTTAATTTTGAAATAATTATAAATTCATAGGAAGTTACAAAGATAGTAGAGAGCTATAATTGTCACCCAATTTCTTAGTTATTATATCTAATATAACTTAAGTATCATATGAAAACCAGGAAACTGATATTGACACAATATATTTGATTAGTTCTGTGCCCTTTTTTTAATTTTATTTTATTTTTTTATTTGACAGAGAGAGAGAGAGCACAAGTAGGCAGAGGGGCAGGCTCTCCACTGAGCAGGGAGCTGGATGTGGTGCTCCATCCCAAGACCCCAGGATCATGACCTGAGCCGAAGGCAGCCGCCTAACCGGCTGAGCCACCGAGGCGCCCCTCTGTGCCCTTTTTTGATCCCATATGTAGATTTGCATAACCATCACTGCAGTCAAAACTACAGGAATAGTCCTTCACAACAAAGATCTTCCTGCTGCCACTTCTTTATAGGCAGGTCCACTGCCCATCCCCCACAACTACTGATCTGTTTTCCCAAAATCTACAGCTGTGTCTCTCATAGTCTTACATTGAGGGAATCATACAATATGTGGCCTTTAGAGGTTAACATTTTTTTTTTTTTTTTACTCAACATAATAACGCCCTGAGATCATCCAAGTCGCTGCATGCATCAGTAGTTCATTCCTTTGTATTGCTGATTATACCTCTGATATGGATGAACCACAGTTTCTTTACCCATTAATCTGTCCGGAGATTGTATCCTAAAGGGCTTGGGTATTGTGTTATGAGACTCTGCCTCCTATTTCCGTCTTTTGTTTTAGCAGTTAAGGTAAAGGTGTAATAGATATCCAGGTTACTCACTTAGTCTCATTTCAGTTTCTTGGGCGAAAAGATGCAGAGGTGGAAGTTCAGGATCCCCATGAGGCCTCTGCTTGTATTACCCTGGCTGGGAAGGGCACCTCATTATTGCTTCCACATGATCTCCACAGACATCCAGTGTGTGTGGTTATGGAGGGGTGGAGGGTTTCTCACCTTCAGGCTGGGATGCAAGTTTTGCCTTTCCACTGGGTCCTTTATAATCATCTTGAAGGGAGGAGAGGGAATCATATTATATTGGGACAATGGTAAAAATCTAGGCTCCCACTTGGGCTTTGCTGATGGAAGCGGGAGTAGAATCCTTGATATTTGGCAATAGTAGGGCAATTACTTCCTAAAATTTGTCTGTCTTGTTAGGCTTTCATTTTTCCTAGCTCTTCAGCTATAGAGAACAGGCTTTCCATGGAGTTTTGTCTGTGCCTATTTGTGCTTTGAGGTTTTCAGTTTTTCTAGCACATATTTTCTATCAATATATCTGTGATATATTAGACAACAAGACCAGGAAATCTACCATCAGGTCATTCTTCATGTTGCAAGGTCCTTAACTGGTTTATATTCTTTCTACCTTTCAAAGCCTTCTTAATGTTTGTTTTATATATACAATGCCCATAGATTTTAGTTGCAATTGAAGGAAGAGGGGAAAGTATATCCACTTGATATTGCCCTGGAAATGGAAGTTCAAATACAAATGTAGGGGCACCTGGGTGGCTTAGTTGGTTAAGACTCTGCATTCAGCTCAGGTCATGATCCCGGGGTCCTGGGATTGAGCCCCTCGTCGGGATCCCTGCTTAGTGGGGAGCCTGCTTCTCCTCTCCCTATCCCCTGCTCGTGCTCTCTCTCTCTTGCTCTCTCAAATAAAATCTTAAAATAAAAATAAAGACATAAAAATAAAATGTATTACTTGCCCAGCCAAGACAATAAGCCAGAATAAGAAAGAAAAAGCATTTGGTTGGGGGATCAGGGAATAAAACTGCCCCTATCCACAGACAGCATGATCATCTGTGTAGAAAATCCCAAAGAATATATAAAGTAATTCTTACAACTAATGAATTTAGTAAGGTCCTAAATTATGAGACCAACACATGGGAAACTAATCTTATTTCTATGCACAGACTATGTAAACTTGGAATATAATTTTTTTTAAAGGAAAATACCGGGTTGCCTGGGTGGCTCAGTTGTTAAGCATCTGCCTTCGGCTCAGGTCACAATCCCAGGGTCCTGGGATCGAGTCGTGCATTGGGCTCCCTGCTCAGTGGGAAGCCTGCTTCTCCCTCTCCCACTCTCCCTGCTTGTGTTCCCTCTCTCGCTGTGTATCTCTCTGTCAAATAAATAAATAAATAAAATCTTTAAAAAGTAAATAAGTAAAAAATAAAAAAGGAAAATACCAGGAGCACCTGGGTGTCTCAGTCAGCTAAGCATGGGACTTGTGATTTCCATTCAGTCATGATCTCTGAGTTGTGAGATCGAGCCCCATGTCTGACTCCGCCCTGGGCATGGAGCCTACTTAAGATTCTCTCTCTCCCTCTGCCCCTACACTCCCTCCACCCCCTGCTCACACGTTTTCATGCTTTCTCTCTCTAAAAAATAAAAAAAAACAAAACCATAAAATACCATATAAGCATAATAATGTCCAAAAATTGAATATAGGGGCAGCTGGGTGGTTTACTTGGGTAAGAATCCAACTCTTGGTTTTCGCTCAGGTCATGATCTCGGGGTCGTCGGATGAAACCCCACATCAGGCTCTGCACTCAGCATGGAGTCTGCTTGTCCCTCTCCCTCTGCCCCTTGCCTACCCCCATCTCTAAAATAGGTAAAATCTTTTTAAAAATTGAATATATATATATATATATAAATAAAACAAAACATGCATAGGATCTATATGCTGAAAACTGAAAAAAAAAAGTGATAAAAGAAATAAATGAGCCCTATCATGTTCATTAACTGGTAACTAACTCATTAAAGATGCAGGTTCTCTCCAAATTAGTCTATGGATTTAATCCAGTTCCTATCAAAATCCAAACAGGATTTTTCCCCCAGATATAAACCAACCAATTCTAAAATTTATAAGGAAAAACAAAGGAACTAGAATGGCTAAAAGAATTATGAAAGACAAGAATAAAGTTGGAAGAATTACACTGCCAATTTTAAGACTTATTATAAATCTACAGTAATCAAGTTAGTATGGTATTGATGAAGGGATAGACGTATAGATAAAAAGAATAGAACTGAGATTCTAGAAATAGATCCAAATAAATATGACCAATTGATTTTTGACAAAGGTGCAAGAGCAATTCAATGAATAAAGACTAGGCTTTTCAACAAATCGTGTTGGGATAACTAGAGATTAGATAGACAAAAGAAATGAACCTTGTTCTAAATCTTATACAGAAATTAACTCAAAATGAATCATGTACCTAAATGTAAAAATCTAAAACTTTTAGAAAAGATAGGAAAAAAAATCTATGTCACCTTAGGCTTAGTGATGAGTTCTTAGATACAATACTAAGGGAAAAAAAAAAAAAAACAACACTCCAAAACTCCATGAAAGAGATTGCTAGAAGAATGAAATGGTTAGCCACAGAATGGGAGAAAATATTTTTATATTATATGCCCGCAAATAACTGGTATGCAGAGTATATATAAAGGAAACTCAAAACTCAAAAATAAGAAAACACAATCCAATTTAAAAATTAGCAAAAGACATGAACAGCCACTTCACCAAAGAGATAAGGATTAACAAAAATAATATTCAACATTAATAGCCATTAAGGAAATGCAAAATGAAACCATGCTGAGATTCTACTATACAACTATTAGGTAGCTTAAGTTTGTATATATATGTATATGTGTTTGTATGTATGTATTTAAATGTTCACAAAGTGATAGTAAGTATGCAGAGCAACTGGAACTTTAACAACATTGCTGATGGGAATACACAATGGTACAGCCTTTTTGGAAAAGGTTTGGTAGTTTCTGAGAATGGTAAACATAAACTTACATTGTGACCCAACAATCCCACTCCCCCCCTTTATTTTGAGAGAGATAGAGAGCGCATGTGAGTGCATGCACGCTAATGCACATGTACATGTAAGCAGGGGAGGAGCAGAAAGAAAGGGAGAGAATCTCAAGCAGAGTCCATGTCCAGGGCAGAGCCCCACATGGGGCTCAATTCAGCACCCTAAGATCATGACCTGAGCCAAAATCAAGAGTCCGAGGCTTAACCGACTGAGCCACCCAGGCACCTCACCAGCAATCCCATGCCTGGGTGTCTACTGTAGAGAAATGAAAATTTATGTTTATACAATAACCTAAAAACAAATATCTGTAGTGGCTTTATTGATAAATAACAAAAACTGTGAACAACCCAAATGTCCTTCAAGGAATGGATAAATTATGGTTTGTTTATCCATGCAGTGGAATACTATTCAACAAGAAAAAGGAGTAAAAACTTTTGAAGTATACAAGACTTTGGATGTATCTCAAATTGTTATGCTAAATGAAAGAAGTCAGTCTCAAAAGGTGTGATTCTATTATTATAATATTATTTAGAAGTCAAATCTATGGATATACAGAAGCAATCAATGATTACCAGGGACCATGAAAGGTCAGATGGTTTTACCTTAAAGATATAGTTCCAGGGAGATTTTTGAGGAGTGAAGGAACTGTTCTGTACCTCATTATGATGGTGCTGACATGAATCTAAACGTGTTAAAATGCATAGAACTGTACACCAAGGAGAAAAAAAAAAGTTTCACACAAGGGGAAAAAAGCAAGATGATTGTTTAAATATAATTAAAATATTTTTCAATTCTGAAATATATTGGGATTTTTTAGTTATCTATTTTTCTTTACTGGCTTAATTAAATTGTGGTCAGAGAACATATTTTATAATGAAACCCATTCATTATCATTAGAATTGATGGAGACCTGCTTTACAGCCAGGATATTATCAGCAGTTTCAAATAATCTGTGTATGTTGATAGAATGCTTATCTATAAATGTTTAACATAGCAATATATGACTTCCATTAGATCAGTTTTTTAAATTATGTTGATCAATGTCCTTATTAATTTTGTTGCTGTTTCTTCTTCTGTCAGTTACTGAGAGAGGTAATATTTTTTTTCTTTTCATATTTTAGGCAATGTGATTAAGTGGTGTACAAATATAAAATGGTATAGCTACCTGGTAATTGAACAGTTTTTTTTTTAATCATTAGGAAATAATCTTTTCTATCTCTGGTAGATTTTGTTGTTTGTTATTTTGCTTTAAAACTTTTTCTGGTGTGTTATTAATATGTCTGCACTAGTATTTTTTATTAATGTTTACATGATATATTTGTTCTATCCTTTACTTTCAACCTTTCTGTTTTAAAACATAAATAGCGTATGAGTTTTGTTTTATTTCCAGTCTGTTTATCTTGTCATGTAACTGGAGAATTTAAGCTTTTGCATTCAGTGCAATTCCTAATATGCTTAAACTTATATCTGCCTGTTTATTTTTTTGTGTTAGCACCTCTGTTCTAGTTTGTTTTTCTCTTAATTTTTAACACTTATGGTTGATTATTTGTTATTCTATTTTTCTTCTCTTGTTAGGAATTTATTTATTATTTTAGGATTACCCTTGAAATTACAACATATAATTAAATTATTAAATGTTATTTTCTCTTCAGGTTTCTCTCACAACATAATGCAGACTAGGTAGCTTATGAACAACAGAAATTAATGTCTCACAGTTCTGGAGGCTGGAAGTCTAAAATCAGGGTATTAATGCGGTCAGGTCCTCTGTCTGGTGAGAGCCTGCTTCCTGATTGATAAATGGCTGGCCATGTTCTTGATGTAACCTCCCACATGGCAGAAGGAGCAAAGGAACTTTTTCTTGGTCCCTTTGATAAGGTCACTAATCCTACCCATGAGGACTCTGCCCTCGTGATCTCATCACCTTCCAAAGGCCCTACTTCCTAATACCATTACATTGGGCATTGTGTTTCAATATATGAATTTGGGGGGGACACGAACATTCAGGACATAGCATTTATACATGTTATTTGACCTAGCATCTTACTATTAATATTCTTTTTCCAGGAATAAGCACAAATATATAACAAAGTAGTCATCACAGGCTAAAAAATTGAAAAAAAAAGTTTCAATATCCGATACCAGGTGGTAGGTTAAATAAAACTTTGCGATGAAATAACGTTCTGCCATTTAAAAATATATTTTTCTTTTTACTTACTTTTTAAGATTTTTAAATTTATTTTGCAGAGAGAGAGAATATGCCCTTGCACGTATATGGGCAGGGGTAGGAGCCAGCAGGAGAGGGAGAGAGGCAGACTCCCCCCTAAGCATGGAGCCCAAAGTGGGGCTCTGTCTCACAACCCTGAGATCATGACCTATGCCAAAAACAAGTCAAACGCTTAACCGACTGAGCCACCAAGGTGCCCCAAAATTGTATTTTTAAAGGATAAATAATGAAATAACTATTATCATAATACAACATTAACAAAAAAGGAAAGGAAAAATCCAGTATAATTTCATTGCACGTGGATGCACACACGTGTACACATATGCATATATGAATGTACGTATATGAATATATGCAAGCATTTGTAATATGAAGATCGTAGGAAGAATTTGCTACTAGTAATTATTACATGGTGGGGAGATTAAGAGTGATAAAGTTTTTTTCTATTGACCAATATATTTTCTAAGAGAATACACTTTTGTAGTAACAAAAACAATCATAAAATACTATTAGGAAATACAGAGCACAGAATAGCGTTAGCAGTAAAAGTGTAAGTGAAAAAATTAAGTCTATTTCCACTATGATTATAGCAATCTAGACTTTGCATATGCATATGAAAAATATATTTCTAAAGAATGCAGAAAAAATGAAATTAATTTGATGTGATTTTTGTTACTATTTTTTAATAGAAGCAGTTGCTTTTCCTTAAAATATAAAATAAAACACAAACTTCACTGACAGAGACTATGATGACAGCCCGAGCAAGCACCAGAAGAGGAAATTGTATAGATCCAGTATAATCCAACTTCAAATATAGAGTTTCTCACTGCACATATCCAGTTGTGTCTGTCAGATACAAACTGTTATTGCTATCATTAGCCAACAAGTAAATCCCTGATAAATGAGCATGCCAGAGGGTGCCCCTTCAGTCATCTTTGGCTCAGCCCTGCCATTAATCTCAGGAAAGACTTTTCTGTGATCTTGCAGCCCTACTCATGTGCTGTGACCTTGGGCTACAGGCTCTGACATTGGACTAAGAACAGGAAATTGAGGTTTCCTCATTGACTGAGAATTCAGGCTTGACATAACTTTAGTGAATCATTTAACGTACTGTTAAGTCACAGCTTCCATTTCTGTCCTAAGCATTTGCACATATACACACAGATGTAAACATACCCAAATCATTCTTGTCATAGAAAGAATGAAAGGCTTGGGAAATGGGAGTGGCAAGAAATAATGTTCTTTGGTTACTTTTGTGTTTTTGAGCTTTGTCTTGATGGGTAGTGGTATGAAAGACTACTTCTAACTTGATTCAAAATCTGAATGTTAAAATAAAAAAAAAAGCTTATTTATGGATTTCCATTTTACCTCCAGAATTACCAGGTTATTATCTAAAAACAGTACATTCTAATTTTTTCAGTAGAAATTATCTGAGAAGAAATGTTGCCCATCAGTGATTCTACACATTTCTAATCTGGTGAAAAATAATTTAAAAACATAAAACCCTCACAAAACTAAACACCTCCTATGGCAGGAGACCCCCAAAGAGGCCCCATTGAATTCCAGCTCCTGGTGTTCACTCTTTTGTATAATTCCGTTCCTGTGATGATTATTTACATGTCAACTTGCCTAAGCTATAGCACTCCATTATTTGGTCAAACGTTAATCTAGGTGTTGCTCTTAGGGTATTTTGTAGATGTGGTTGACATCTATAATTAGTTGACTTTGAGTAAAGGAGAATACCTCAACAATTTGGGTGGGCCTTCTTTAATCAGTCAAAGGTTTTGAGACCAAAGATGAAACTTCCAGAGAAAAAGAAATTCTGCTTGGGGGTGGTTGGGTGGCTCAGTCGTTCAGTGTCCCACTCTTGGTTTGGGCTCAGGTCCTAACCTTGGTGTCGTGAGGTCAAGCCCAGTGTTGGGCTCTGCACTCAGCATGCAGTCTGCTTGAGATTCTCTCCCTTTGCCCCTCCCTCACCCCTGGGATAAATAAATAAATCTTAAAAAAAAAAAATTCTGCCCAAAGACTGAAGTCTCAACTGAGTTTCCAGCTTGCTAGTTGGCCCTAGCCCTACAGATTTCAGATGTGCCAGCCCCACAGTAGTGTGAGCCAGTTTCTTAAATTCTCTCTCTGTGTACGTGTGTGCGCACACACACACACACTATGTATAGAATATTGTGTATATATAGTATATACCTATATCCTATTAGTGCTGTCTCTCTGGAGAACTCTGATTAATACAACGTGTATGTAATTTTTTTTTTATTTTTAATAATGTCATTATAACATGTAACACATAAACAGTGTCCCAAGTCTTATTTACTGATTCATAGTGTGGTTTGGACACCTATTTATAAATCAGAATGTACACATCTGCCTTAGTATTACAGATGTTCAGTGGCCATCACATTTACAAACCATAATTTATCCATTAGCATGGATAAAAATATAAGCTTAGTTGGTTTTCCAGCTTTTAATTTTCAATTTTAAATCTTAATTATGACCTAATTAATCCAATATAGGTTGAAAGTTTGGAGATGGGATGTTTTAAGTTGTAAAATGCCTAACATGGAATAATCTAGCTTTAGTGATAGATTCTGGGTTTAACTCCCCCAGAACAAAACGAAAGCTGGGTGTTCTGGCGAGAGTCAAGATTTCATTTTTTTTTTTCTGCTGTAACCTAGCTTTGAACTATCTCCCAGGACTTGTCTGGCCCAGAGCGTATTCTTTGCTTTGCAAACATTTGCTTTGGCTTGCGGAAGTTGCAGTTTTATTCACAAGATCTATACTCTTATGAGGTTGAGACCTAGCATATGGCTTTGTGGACATCATTTGTATCTTCTCTTTTTCCCCAATATTGTTATGCATAAGATAAAAATATTTTTCATAAAATAATCATTTTAAAATTAGAGAAGTATGTTACAGTTGGGATAAAAAAAAAAACCTAAAATGATCTTGGATAATCAGGAAGTGATTAGTTCAAGCAATGGAACATAAGATGGTAACATTTAAGGCTTGAGAAAATAACATAAATGTTAAAAAAAAACAATAAAATAGAGTAAGTTTTAAATTTGTACATGGACATCTTCCAAGATGTAAATTTATTACAACTTGAGACTGGAATTATCATATCATGAACGTTCTCTGATTATACTATTATCTTTTTTACCAAGAGATTCCATTTTTGTATTTTAATTTCAGAGTCAGAATGACTGCCATATGTGAAATACACTTTCTTGAGTGTTCTGAATTCCATTTGTTATAAAAAGGCAAAAAAAAAAAATCGAACAACAGGATATACATGCTGCAGGCCCTCCACCCTGGGCACAAGATAGGATCCTTGAATTCTCTGTAATATGGCTTTGTGATGATGCCAGTGAGGCTGCCCAGTTCTCCTTGCCTGAAAACCTCACACGCAGTCACCCCAGCCTCCCAGTTCTGTAGCTTTTCCTTGACAGTGTGAATTCTACTTGTGAATTCAAAGTGCAGAAGTGGGTTAGTAAGTATAAAGTATAAATTCCCCAGTGTAAGGTTAGAGCTAGAAGGGGTTTTCTGCAAGTGATTGTGGGAGGCACTGTCTATAAGGAGATAAAATCAGTCAAGAAGTTGAAGTCATGAAAGGGAAGGCACCAGTGCACATCAAATTTGAAAAAATGAAGCATGGCTTTAAAAGGAGAAAACAGTGGAAGAATTTGTGGATAAGACGTGAGAGAATAGAAGACTTTCAGAGTGTAGGAATTTTGATGGTTGAGAAATTTGTCAATAAACTAAAAGTTTGTCTGCTTCCCAACAGTGGTGGGAAGGTGGACAGTACTGCTTAAATGATCTGGACAAAACTATTCTTTATCCTGTTTCCTCCTTTTAAGGTCTGTCTCTAAGCAGTAAAACTTGCAAGAATTTTTCAGTCTATTTCCAAGATACTATCTGTCTCACCTGGTGTCTGGAATATAAGAGTTATCCATTAGATGAGTATTGAGTGAATTTTCACTAAAGTGTGAATGACTCATAACCAAATTCCATAGGGATTTATAAAACTAAAGGGAATGAGAAGGGTTGGAGAAGGTTTAAAGGTCTAAAATCGTGTGAGACTCCCTACTACCATGACGGAATCTCAGGTATTAAGAAGTAGATGGCCAGCATGTATCTTGAGCTGAAAGATCATGAATTCACCTGTTTAGCCAAGAGATGAGTGATAAGTCACTGCACACTAACTTCATCAAGCCAATATCATTTCCTGTCCAGAAAATAACACAATAACAACTGTGTTGAAATAAGGATTCTGGGGGTACCTAGGTGGCTCAGTTGGGTAAGTGTCTGACTCTTGATCTTAGCTCAGGTCTTGATCTCAGGGTGTTAAGTTGAAGCCCCACATTGGAGCCTACAAAAGAAAGAAGGAAGGAAGGAAGGGAGGGAGGGAAGAAGGAGGGAAGGACGGAAGGAACAAGAGAGAAAGAAAAAGAAAGAGAAAGAAAGGAAGGAAAAAAAGAGGGATCCTGGACCAGTTTGATTGCTTGTCATCTCTAGATTGGTGTTATAATCACTGTGTAAAAAGATAAATAGTGAAATAATGAGCAGCATTCAAATTTATAGGAATATGCATTCATGCTCCTGCTGCTATATCATGTTACTCATATACTATCAAGGAATAGAAAGGAGAATGGATATGGAATATTTTTGCCGTAAGTCACAGAGTTTCTGTTAACATTCCGAGAGTGGTCTATATTGAACACCATTTATGTGTACCTGGATCCCAGTAATGTGATTTCAAAGACATAACTCAGAGAAAAGAAATGCACATTTAACTATTCATGCCAAAAAGTGACAGATTAGAAAAGACTCAGCTAAATGGGAAAGGACATGCGAGGACAATATCTCTAAGGCTCTGTGACATGATAAGAGAAACTCACTTGAGTTTATGTTATTGCCCATGAATGATCAATGTAGTTTTAAGAATACGTTTCAACAAGGCAAATTTAAAAATTTTCTTCACACATCTATGTATGCATGCATATACATACTTGTCTATGGACACATATGTGCATAATTTGTATCTATTTATCTATATGTCTATCCACATAGTATGTAGATATATGTTTGTATGCCTCATGTGTTGTTAATGAATATTGCCTGAATTAACATTCTGACTCTTAGAACAATAGATCTTGAATATCTTTTGGAGCTCTTAAATATTGAGATACATATGATTTAACCAAAATGCACTTTTAAAAGAAGATAATTACTTAGTAAGCGGATTATATTTGACCATGAAAAAACATCTTTGTTTCCTAAAGTATTCCTAAAGTTGATTAAGAGGCATTTCCCAAATAATAAACAGTTTGCTACTGACTAACAAGACAGAAGCTTCCCCAAACCAATGAAATGCCAAGAAAAACCCAAGTGAAACATGACATACAGGTACTGATCTGTTTCAATACAAATGAAATGGAAGCATTTAGAGTACCCTACAAAACTGCCACTTCTTATCCTAGTCGCCCTGTAGAAACTCAGCACTGCAAGTTACCCATTGTGCTTATTCTTCAGTAAGTATTTCCATAACTTAGGAAATTAAGCACTTGGTTTAATTATATAAACTCTCAAAAGACAAGTAGAGTACTCTTTAATATGAAAGTTCTTAATTTCAAATTGCTTTCATACCCATCTCAACTGAGTTTTAGAACAGCGTTGTAAAGATGACAGATAGGGATCATTATCAGTATTTTGAAGAGGAAAATAAAAATCAAGGCACGCATCTGTGAAGATACTTGAAAACACGAAGTTTAGAATTTGCTTTATGTGTTAGTGGATCCATTTTTTTTTTCCTAACGGATTGTGCAAAAGTGCTTTTCTCAAAATCTTTGGCATTTAGAGTTGTCAAAATAATACTTGAAGCAATAAAAACAACCTTCAAGCACAGAAAATAAGTTTTCACCAACCTTCAGGTTAATATAAAATGATATTAAATTCATAAATGTGTCTTTTAGGGACAAAAATTAAATCAAATTGTCACACTTTCAAAAACAAATGTTAAAGACACATGATTTCTCAGTTAATGTATTTAAGTTCTTTACAGAAAGCCTGAGCTTAGGATATTCTTTTACCCTAGACTAGTAAATACCCACAAATAATAATTCATTCTAAAAGTAATGAAAAAACCTAGCTTGCTGCACATGCACTTGACTCCATAACCATTGCTTTCTGCCCATCCAATAATTGTTTAGTCTTTATTCTTAATTGATTATCTAGAAGGAGACAATGGATTACTTCCTTTTTTAAAAAAAAAATCTTTATTTAAATTCAGTTCAGTTAATATATACTGTATTCTTAGTTTCTGGGGTAGAATTTAGTGATTCATTGGTCTTATATAACACCCAGTGCTCATTCCATCAAGTGCCCTCCTTAATGCCGATCACCTAATTACCGCATCCCCACACACACCTCCCCTCCAGCAACCCTCAGTTTGTTCCCTACAGTTAAAGAGTCTCTTATGATTTGCCTCCCTCTCTGTTTTCATCTTATTTTGTTGTTCCTTCCCTTTCCCTATGTTCATCTGTTTTGTTCCTTAAATTCCACATATGAGGGGCGCCTGGATGGCTCAGATGGTTAAGCGTCTGCCTTCGGCTCAGGTCATGATCCCAGCGTCCTGGGATCGAGTTCTGCATCGGGCTCCCTGCTCCGTGGGAGCCTGCTTCTCCCTCTGCCTCTCTCTCTCTCTCTCTCTGTGTCTCTCATGAATAAATAAAAAAATCTTTAAAAAAAAATTCCACATATGAGTGAAATCATATGGTATTTGTCTTTCTCTGACTGACTTATTTTGCTTAGCATAATACCCTCTAGTTCCATCCACGTTGTTGCAAATGGCAAGATTTCATTCTTTTTGATGGCTGGGTAGTATTCTGTGGTGTGTGTGTGTGTGAGACACACAATGTGTTTATATATACATGTGTTTGTATATGTATATATATATATACACCATATATATATATACGTATATATATGTATATACACCACATCTTCTTTATCCATTCATCTGTTGATGGACATCTGGGCTCTTTCTATAGTTTGGCTATTGTGGACATTGCTGCTATAAATATTGGGATGCATGTGCCCCTTTGAATCACTATGTTTGTATCCTTTGGATAAATATGTAGTAGTGCAATTCTGGGTTGTATGGTAGCTCTATTTTTAACCTTTTGAAGAACCTCTATATTGTTTTTATTTTTATTTTTATTTTTTTAATTTTTTTTTTAATTTTTTATTGTTATGTTAATCACCATATATTACATCATTAGTTTTTGATGCAGTGTTCCATGATTCATTGTTTGTTCATAACACCCAGTGCACCATGCAAAACGTGCCCTCCTCAATACCCATCACCAGGCTAACCCATCCCCCCACCCCCCTACCCTCTAGAACCCTCAGTTTGTTTTTCAGAGTCCATCATCTCTCATGGTTCGTCTCCCCCTCTGACATACTCCCCTTTTCTTCCTCTCCTGTTATCTT
>NW_027397090.1:6046863-6050253 GCF_003265705.2 Callorhinus ursinus
GAGTCTCCAAACCCAGCAGATCCCTGCAGTGCGTTCCCGCACCGCTCCTCCCCGGGAAGGAAGGGGAGTCTCCCCGGATCTGCCGCCTGCTGGGTCCCTGCTGGAGGAGCTGTGCCCCGACTGGGCCGCGGGTCACAGTCTATGGCAACCCCGAGCTGAGAGCCCGCGACTCTGCTCCGTCTCTGCAGCCGGCTTCCCCGCTCCGAGACCGGGGGTGCCTGAGTGCGCCAGAGCTCCCAGGTATATTGTTTTTAGAGTGGCTGCACCAGCTTGCATTTCCACCAACTGTGTAAGAGGGTTCCTCTTTCTCCACATCCTTGCTAACATCTGTTGTTTCCTGAGTTGTTAATTTTAGCCATCATCACCGGTGTGAGGTAGTATCTCATTGTGGTTTTAATTTGTATTTCCCTGATGCCGAGTGATTTTGAGCGGTTTTTCATGTGTCTGTTGGCCATTTGGATGTCTTCTTTGGGGAAATGTCTGTTCATGTGTTCTGCCCATTTCTTGACTGGATTTTTTGGTTTTGGGGTGTTGAGTTTGGTAAGTTCTTTATAGATTTGGGTTACCTCTTTACACATGTTTAGTTAAGCCTTTATTTTCTTGCTCCCACTTGGGATTCTGAAGAGGTAGGAGAATGTTGTACTCCTGTCACTTTCAATTTCCGACCTATCCCTGATAACATGCAATAACTAGAGGTTTAACTAAATTAAATAAATGGGTGAATTCGTTTGAAAATTATGTTGATATCTTCATTGGTTTTAAATCAAGACATAGAAATCTTAATATTATATACAATAAAAAGGGCTTCCACAGTAGTAATAAACCAAATAATTAAAAACTAATATTTGAATGAGTGAAGAGGTACAATAAAACTTAGCCTAAGTAACACACTGTGAAGCTGAAGAACTGCTTTATCTCTTTCAAGGTTCTCTAAAAGAAATATATACCCTTAATACTAACACCTCCTCATCTACACATGTATTTTAATAACTAGTCAACAGAATAAGATCTTTTTAAAAAAGTATTGACAAAATAGTGGGCCCTGTGTATAGCAGAAAAGTATAGGATACAAACATAAAAAGATTAGTTTAATTATAATGGACAAAAAGAGGAGACTCCATGCTTAAACAACAAACCCAGTTAATATAAATTGAGATATATGCTCAATTATCCATGTATTTGTGAGTAGTATTTATCATATCACAAATACCTTCTTCCTACTTGGTGCTGGAATATTAAAATGTATATGGCCCTGGAGTTGAGGTCCTCAGATGCTGGCCAGGGCACAGGTAAAAACAATAACAACAACAACGAACCATAATAAAATGAGGAGACACATATGAGGTGGCCACAGGAAAACGGATATGAGAAACAGTTGGGAGTAGTGACTTATAAGAACTGCATCAGGGGCTGGCATTAAAAAAAAAAATGAAACTTAAATAGGACTTGATCAGATGAACAATAAAATATTAAGAACATAGTCAAGGATTTTTGTCATCGATATTTGCATGTTTGAAAAGAGATAATTATTAGGAAAGAAAGAATGGCAGGCCAGTCCATAGCTATGGATTGAGAATTAGAAAACTTAGGTAAAAAAAGAGACATCATGTCAAAGTCAGAAGTAACAGAGGTAGGATGTTGCAACTTAATGTCATAATTTAATGAAGTCATTCTTTAATCCTGCACTGGAGTTTTGTCCACCAATTGCACATACCCTCTATCATAGAATTCTTCTTCTTTTTTAAATTTTTTATTTTAATTCCAGTATAGTTAACATACAGTGTTTTATTAGTTTCAGATGTACAACATAGTGATTCAACATTCTATACATTACTCAGTGTTCATCATAATAAGTATGCTCTTTAATCCCCATCACCTATTTTACCCATCTCCCCACCCACCTCCCCTCTGGTAACTATTGTTCTCTATAGTTTTCTGTTCTCTATAATTAAGAGAATTCCTCTTCTAAACACAAAACACTTCTGTTTTTTAAACAGAAGTGTTTAAAACACTTATCAATACTCTGCAAAAGCTGGAAGCAACTCTGCTCATCAACATGGGATACATAAATAAGTTGTGTTATATCCGTTCAACAGAATACTATGTTTTGGGGTTTTTTAGGAATTTATGTTATTGCTTCTGTAGTGAGTTCCACAGCCAGGATTCAAACCCATACAGTCTTGCTCCTGGCCTGAGCTTTTAGCCTTCACTACACTAAGTCCCTGAAAGCATCTTCAATTCATATCCTGACTCTGAAGAGCACTATACAAAAATATTTCTTACCTGTCTCCTTCCAATCTCTGTCCATCACCTGCACAATGACAGCCAGACTGAACGAGTAAACTCAAATCTGGAAGACTATATCCTATGCTATACTTCTGTGTCTTTCACAGACTTCCTACATACTTAATTCTGGTGTCATATACATGGATGAGAGTATTTATTAACTACCCTCCCCCACCAGAACCTGCTACTCTTTAGAGAAGCATCAAGTCCAGCTAGCTTCTCAAACAAACGCAGTAGCTGGGAATGCAAGAAAAGCTACATGTAATGGAATCTTATCCCATCTAAATGTCTGTTCTTTCTCTAATTTGTTTAAGTGGACCCCAAATGTTTTAGCAGTCAATGAATTAGAAAAGTAAAGGATGGATGTTCCTGGTTGGTTACAGCAATTCCCTGAACTTGCCTCAGTTTCTCTGTACCTGCTGTTTGTTCTCACTCCCAGACAATCTTGACCCTGTTTCAAATCTTGTGTCTGCTCCTCAACCTCAAATAAACCTCTGGTTCTGTATCTTTACTATTGCTACAGTCCTTTTACAGCTAATAATGACTTCTGATATTATGTAGGAAACTGTAGAAATGGAAGAAAACTTAGACCATTGACCTCTATTACACTGTCTTCACATTTATATTCTGACGTTTCAAAGTAGTTCACAAATAACTTGAACTATTGGATAAAAAGTTAACAAGAATATGAGCCATGAGATTTTTTTCTGAGTATCAAGTGTTCTGTCTCAGAAAAAAAACTTTCAGAGGGTATTAGGGAGTTCTTTATCAGCCTCAAGACTGTAGTTTCTCTATGTCTTATTTGGTGGGTTCTGGTGATCTGGAATGGTTGGTGCAGTTTCTTAGGCATTTATGGAATCTTCAGACTTGAAAGGTCATAACATTTAAAGAATATTATGAGTTAATATGATCAGTCATAAATGCTTTTCCCAAGACTTTTACATACCAGGGTCTTCTGGCTGGCATTACCTGCAAAAAAAAGATGCACGTAGTGCCCTAAGCCTGAATATTATTTAATAGCATCTTTCAATGCTACTCTTTCTCTTTTCTTCCTTTCTTTCTTCCTTTCTTTCTTTCTTTCTTTCTTTCTTTCTTTCTTTCTTT